>NC_071391.1:115669653-116014520 GCF_022682495.2 Desmodus rotundus
CAGATCCCCTGTAGGGTACATGTTCCCAGTTCCTCTTCTACAGGAAGCAACTTTGATCAAAAAGTCTGAAAAGACTAGCAGTTGCTCCCCCTCTTCTCTCTCCTCCCCTCGACCCAAACAGCCCAGAACTGTCGGAATGATCTTGTCGTGGCCGGGTTTCATGCTCACTCTGTCCATAACTGAAAGGCTCATGATGTCCCGGAGGTTTTAGTCTTAAGAGAGACAAAACAAACCCTCCAAAACTTAATTCACAAGCAAATTCTGGACTGGGGAGTGCCAACTAGGAATGCCCATGCACAACTGCTGATGGTGTAGGCAAGAACTGCAGAGGTAATCAGAAAAGGGAGGTGATTTTAGGCATTGAAGAAACCTGAGAAGGCTCCATGGAGGAAGCAGGGTTTCTGTAAGATGTGAAGAAAAGGTCGGGAATTTAGCCACATGGGGAGTGGAGAGAGTGGTTGGGGCTGGAAGGAATCAACAATGACTGACTCCAGCCAAGTCACCCTCACCACCTCCAGGACTTTGCTCAATCATTTGTGTGCCTTGGATTTCTTTCCCAACCTGGACAGATACTTCAAGGCAAAATTCATATCCCACCTCCTAGGGGAAGTCCTCCCTAATGCTTGCAGTTAATTTCAATAAGAATTGGTTTCCTCCCAATCTCAACATTCTGAAGTGTAAATAATAAACGTGGAAAAACCTTTTGCAAGATTAGAGAATCATGACTTCCTCCGGTGCTGTGATCTGTGGGCAGATCAGCTGAATTACTTCCAAACCAGCTTCCAACCACCTTCTCTGCAACAGGTGGAGCAGCAACATGCCTATGTTGTGGCTGCTTAGGAAATGCTGTCTCTCCCTTTACAAATCATAGTTGCACTTAGCCTGCCGCTAACATTTGCAGGCCAGAGGCAAGAGTGCAGCTTGCACATCATACCTAAATATTTAAAGTTATAAATCAAGCTAATAAACCATTAGTTAAAATCCCTATCCTCTTATCTTGAAAAAATGGACCTTAATACTGACCTGAAGACCAGGTTTGAACCTTTGCTCCTGGGAGTTCTTTTGGACACGTGACCTTGCCGGATAATCCAGCCCCTCGCTCTCCCCGAGCCCACTTTCCCCCCCACCCCTGTCCCTTCCCCCTACCCAGAGAGGGCTCTCACACATGTCACACCCTGATCTCTACATCCAAGTGTTTTCCATATCCAGTCCCCATAAGTAGCTGCCCCTTGACCACCCCACAGGCAAACAGACAGCATTGTCCACCCTGGGGCAGGGGGACTGGCCCAAAGGAAGAAGTCCACACACACCCTAGAAGTGGCTCTAGAAAATTCCAGGGTCACAGGTACAACAGCATGAGGGTGGAGGACTGGCCTGTGGGTGTCTCTTCCTACCCTAAAAAGATTATGAACTCCTCACTCTATGAGTCGTGGAAGGACCTAAGTAGGGCCTTTCTAGCCCAGGACATGGAATGGGGCCCCCTCATCCCTGGGTGTAAGGGTTAGGTCGGCAGCACTAATGTGCTTTCTCTTTGCACAGTGTCACGTCATTCACTACACAGTCTTATTCTGTTTCCCGAGTTTCCCTCACCCAGGCCAGGCCTGGCCCTTTGTATGCCTTGTAGCACCTGTGGTGTGACGGACTGAGGGACTGGTGGACTGACTGACATACCATCGTTCTCGCCAGCAGTCTGCCGCGTGGCCTGGACTTGCAGCAATCTCCCAGTTGGCTTTATGAAGACGGTCCTTCCCTGAGTCCTCCTGACTAATTCATCCATTGTCATGCCATCTCTCTTTTCGTATCTGCTCCCCACCCATGGCTTCCCTCCTCGCAATTTGCCCCATCCAGGTATTAGGGCTTAGGAAGTATTGCTTGTATGTGCGCTACCCCATCAGCTAATAGGGTTAAATAATAATTACATCCACAACAATTATATCTAAGTGCATTGTTCTTTTTCACTTTCCTAAATGCTTTTGCATCAGTTATTTCTACATGTCCTCACAGCAGCCCTAAGTGGTAGAGAACACTCCTATTGGCCCTGTCTGGAAGTATGAGAGACAAAACACTCCCTTAAGCTCGCAGACTTGGTGACTAGAAGAGCCAGAATTGAGGCTCTGGTCTCTGTCCTCTAGACGTATGTTCTCTTTCCTAAACCAAGTGAGGGCTCAAGACACCCTACCAGCTTCCAGAGCCAGCTAATAATGCTCCTTCTTGTATGGTGGGTAATTCAATATATTTCCAAAGGTCTGAGTTAGAAACACTATAAAATGTAGTTATCACTGGCTCAGTGGACCAGTGATTGTGTGAATACTGAAAGTCCAAATGAATAGCTATTTCTGACCACACTAATGGTACTCAAGGGAAGAGATGATGGTTGCACGTGTATGAGTGTGCTTTGATGTATGTGCTCTGTGTGTGTGCGGCCTTTGGGGATTTAACCTTTCCCCAGGATGAGTACCTGAGCACATTCAAAGAGGCATTTGGTGCTGCAGCCATTTGAAATGTGCATTATACTCTTATAAATATTTATACCTACTTAATTAGAAAGTTCTAATTGCATTTCGATTTCTAATTTCAGTAAGAATTACTTTTGCTCAAATCTTAATATCCTGAAGTGTTAGTAATAGACAAGTAACAATCTTTTGTGAGATTGGAGAGTAATGACTTCCTCCTGTGCTGTGATCTTTGGGCAGATCAGATCAGCTTCATTACCTTCAAAACCAGCTTCCGACAACCCTCTCTGCACTTGGTGATGTAGTAACTTGCCGGCGGTGACACAGCTGCTTAGGAAATGTAAAAAAGTTTCTCCACTTTCAGTCATCTTCCCTTCAGATAACCCCAAAGACTATCATGGGATCGATCTTCCAGAAGGTTGCTAAAGTTTGAATGTATTCCTAAAGAATAATCTCTCAGAAGATTGACGGAAATTACTTCCTTCAAAGTGAGACCAAAAAAAAAAAAAAAAAAGAGTAGTAGGTCTATAAGCAGTCTGCCCTTTTCCAAAAATGTAAATGAATCCCATTTGAACACAGAGGGTGAGGTGGGGGAATGTTCCAGAGAAAGAAGAGTATGGAACAGTGAAAACAAGGATGCAGGAAATCACAAGGTATTCCTGGCAACGCATCCAGTGACTACAGATGTGACGGGTACCCGGCATAAAGATGCAGTGAGCGCTGCAGCAGGAAAGAGAGGCTGAGCACGTGAGGGCCAGCAGTGGAGAGCAGGGGGCAGTGCAGGCAGCAGCACTGGCTCAAGTGCAAATTCAACATGTGAACTTAAACTGGGAGAAAGTAACCCAGTTTGGGGAAGAGAAATCTGGCAAGAGTAGGGAAGATAGATTGGGAGAGACTGGACACAGAAACATGCTGAGAAGACTTATTATAATCACCCTTTCAACCATGATGGACAACACTCTGGCAGCAGCCATGTGTGGAGACAGAAAGCGATGCATTTGACAGAGGGAGTAGAGCTGTCACGTGGAAGAGGTGTGGGACTCCTTTAGGGTCACTGCAGGGAACAAAATTAGGACCAATGATGAAAGTGACATGAAATGTCATGTGGCTTCCATGTAAAGACAACTGCAGGAATGATTACCACTGAGAAGTAATGGGACAGGCGGCCTTGCAAAGTGGTGAGCTCCCCAACATTGGTAGGTCCTCAAGCGCACACAGGATTTTGATGCTTTGATACATTTGTCAGAGAGCGTGTGGTGGCATGATTCAAGGTCTGTTCACTTCACACTTTAGAGTTATCGTCGCATCTTCCCCCTTAGAATTCTGAGAATCTTCAGGGTTTGTGACTAAATAGATAAACAGATGGTAGGGAGAGGCAGGAGACAGAGGTAAAGATCTCTCCTGTACTCAGAACCTTCATGATGCTGAGAAGTTTGCACATAGCATGTTCTCAGAAAAAGAACAAATGAACCAAGAACATTTCTGGTTTGAAAAGTACTTAGAATTACTATTTGCTTTTCTGATGACCAAAGAAGATTCTTCATTCTCCTGACCACAGCCCTACGGGGACCCTGGTTCATCACGTGCCCCTGATGTGGAAAGTGGCACAAAGAGTGTGACTGGAGCAGGAGGGGTGAAGCGCGGGAAAGCAGGCCTAAAACATTATTATATATTTGTGTTTTTACAAATGGATGTATGTAACATATATGGAAGTAATGGGCATACTAATAATTTGAAATGTAAATCAAACACCCATCTTGTGCATTGGAGAATCATTAGGCCATAGAAACCCTCTCTTCTTTCCTCCCATAGGGAGTCTGTATGCATTTCTAAGCAATTGATTGTTTCGTTTTGCTTCATTTTCACCTTTATACAAATGGTGTCATACTGCATGTAATTTTATGATGATTTAACATTTTTGCTGAACACTTTGTTGCTGAGATTCATTATGTTACTGCACGCAGCTATGGTTTATTATTATAAACCACATATTATGTGCTGCATATTATTTTGCTTCTAAGTACTCCATAATGTATGCATCCATTCTCTGCCTTCTCATCACTTGGGTGATTTCCAATTTTTTGCTCTTAAGAACTTTCTTATGTACAATTCCTGAGGATCAAATAGAAGGGTTTCTCTGAGGCATATAGCTTAAAGTGAAGTTAACTTGAGTTTGCACACGTTCAACTCTACAGGTTAAAGTCTACAAGATAATTGCCTTCCAGTATGGAATTTCCTCAGAAAACTAAAAATGGAACTGCCTTTTGACCCAGCAATTCCACTACTGGGATTATACCCTAAGAATCCTGAAACACCAATCCAAAAGAACCTATGCACCCCAATGTTCAAGCAGCACAATTTACAATAGCCAAGTGCTGGAAGCAACCTAAGTGCCCATCAGCAAATGAGTGCATCAAAAAACTATGGTACATTTACACAATGGGATTCTACGCAGCAGAGAGAAAGAAGGAGCTCCTCCCCTTTGTAACAGCATGGATGGAACTGGAGAGCATTATACTAACTGAAATAATCCAGGCAGTGAAAGACAAATACCATATGATCTCACCTTTAACTGGAACATAATCAACAGAAGAAAAAAGCAAACAAAATATAACCAGAGACATTGAAATTAAGAAAAATCTAACAACAGCCAGAGGGGAGGGGTGAGGGGACACTGGGGAGAAAGGTTTTCAGGACTACTATAAAAGACACATGGACAAAACCATGTCCCCCAAGGGGGAGGGTGGAAGCGAGGGAAGGAGGTGGGTTTGGCTGGGGTTGGAGGTGGGGAGTGGTGGGGAGAAAATGCAGACAAATGTAATTGAACAACAATAATGTAATTTATTTTTTAAAAAAGATAACTGTTTTCTAAAGTGGATATTCCAGTTTATACAATGACCAGCAGCAAATAAGAGTTCAGTGTCCTTATCAATACTTGGTGTTGTCAGATTTCTCTTTGGCCTATCTAATAAATGTAAAATACTACCTTGTGTGGTCTTTATTTGCATTCCCTTGAGGAAAGAGACCTTGTTCTGAGCAGGAGGGGAGGGAGCGATCAGCTGTGTACAGCACTGCCTCCAGCTGCAGTGATCTAGTGGCTCACCCCTCTTCCAGGTTATGTGCATTTCACCATGGGACAATGTCCTTACTCAAAGGAATGAATCTTAAATAGCGTACAATTAGCCTATCACAGTCCAGTGAAAGAAGGAATGACGGGGAAGAGGAACAGGCTCACAACACTCCCACATCCAGCGTGACCAACCGCTCTGGTTTGCCTGGAACAGAGGGGTTTTCCTGGATGCAGAGTTTTCATTTCAAAACCAGAAAAATCTCAGGCAAACCAAGACCTTTTGGTTTGGTATTGGTATCCATACTGCACACATAGGTGCTCCCCAACCCTATTATTCCTAAAATATTTTATTCCATGCAAGGAGCCTAATCTTTGTGCACACACAGCCCCTAACGGACCTGGCATCTATATCGCAGATGGCATTTTATAGGCTGCTATCCGAAGCCACAGTCTTACCTGAAAATACTGTCTCTAGGGCCATTCTGCTGGGAGAATCAGCCACATGCTATAGAGCTACATTATGTAGATGTGAACTGAGCTCTGTCCCTCCCACAAGGCCCAGGTACCCCCAGGAGCTCCTGAGAGATTGCTCTGTGGAAAAGCAGACTTCATAGAGCTCTTACTAGAGGTGGAGTTGCAGGGAACAAAGACAACAGGAACCCCCGTGGTCAATATTTCTCCTTTATAACAAGTTACAACAGCACCGGCCAACACTTGTGTCAGTGGTTTCTCACCTTGCAAATAAACTTGGTGCTCTGTATGCGCTGGGCTGGCGTCAGCAGGAGCTGCATTGCTTGTGAAAATATTTTTTTAAGTGTAGGAGTTTCTTTTTTTTTAAAGATTTTATTTACTTATTTCTAGAGAGAAGGGAAGGGAGGGAGAGAGGGAGAGAAACATCAATGTGTGGTTGCCTCTTGCACGCCCCCAACTGGGGACCTGACCTTCAATTCAGGCATGTGACCTGACTGGGAATCAAACTCACGACCCTTTGATTCTCAGGCTGGCCTCAACCCACTGAGCCACAGCAGCCAGGGCTGAAAATATTTTGATACTGCCCTCCATTTGGTAAATTGTATAGCACAAGTGGTAAAAATCATCATCATCATCATCATCATAACGAATTAGTAATATAAAATCTAGCATGTGTAGCTTATCTCAGGCACTGTACCTGGTACTGATTTGGGCAGAGCACAGAATGGCAGGGGTGGGAGCTGCTTCAGGTGCCCTTTATTTCAGGCCCTTAGGTAGAAAAGGGTCTCAAAGCTGAGTGAGCCAAGGAGAACCTATTCTTTGAATGCCTCCCCGTGCCCAACAAAAAGGATTCTTCAGGTGGTTTGGAGATGTGCTTCATTTGCTATATGTCTCTTGGTGAGAGGCGGCCATTCCTATGTGAGGATGTGGACAAGGAATCTGCCTAGAATCCCATTAAATGGCCAGAGAATGAATGTCTCAGAAAGTGGCGGGAGCATGCCTTTCTCGGCACCCCTACATCCCTCGGACTGGTATCCAAACACAGGAGCCTTGTGTCAGCCTGACCTCCCCCAGGTCAACTGCTCCGTCCTGCCAGACCAGCCTCTGTGGGTGCTCACTGACCGCAGACGGGAAAAGCACCTCACCTGCAACCCCCACACCCTCATCCTTTGTTTCCTCTGGTTTCTTTCTCTTGTCAGCCTTGGTCATACTTAGAAAACTGGGCTCAGACCATTTGCTGCTTTACAGCCAAAGCTATCATTGGAATTGGCCACCTTGTCACACACACTCTCTCAGAGTGTGGCGCAGGCCAGAGATGCAGGCTGCAGGCCCTGGTGACCAGCATCAGCCAATCAGCACCCTTCTTACCCCTCATTCTCCTCCTTTTCTTCAAAATAATCACCCTCTGAGGCTTGCACTGGGAGCCTCCACATGGAGGGCACAGGAGTTGCCTTTGCCTCAGGAGCTGGTGAGGTTGCCAAGTTTGGGAACACCTGAAGCCCCCAGTCAGGGTGATCTGAGAGGAGGGGCTGCTCTGGAGTTGTGAGCAGGTAGAAATGAAATCATTGGGTTGAAGCTCATCTGGAGGGCAACTACAGGCAAAGAAGCAGAACCACTGCCCCTGAACAGTGGTCCAGGTCCTCAGAGGTTCCCAGACACCCAGTCTGTGTGCCTGTCAGTAGTGGGGTTTTCTGTTTTCTTTTTTTCTTTAAAGTATATTTTATTGATTATGCTATTACAGTTTCCCCAATTTTCCCCCTTTATCTCCCCCTCCACCCTGCACCCTGCAACCCTCCAGCATCCCCCCACCTTAGTTCATGTCCATAGGTTGTACATATCAGTTCTTTGAATTCTGTTTCCTATACCATTTTTGACTTCTCCCCATCTATTTAATGCCTACAAATTATGCTTCTTATTCCCTGAACCTTTTCCCCCCATTCCTCCCCTCCCTCTCCCCACTGATAACCCTCCATGTGATGTCCATTTCTCTGATTCTGTTCCTGTTCTAGTTGTTTGCTTAGTTTTTGTTTTCATTGTTTTTCTTTTTTTTTTTAGGTTCATTTATTGATAGTTGTGAGTTTGTTGTCATTTTAGTGTTCATAGTTTTTGATCTTCTTCAATTTCTTAGATAAGTCCCTTTAACATTTCAGATAATAAGGGCTTGGTGATGATGTACTCCTTTAACTTGACCTTATCTGGGAAGCACTTTATCTGCCCTTCCATTCTAAATGATAGCTTTGCTGGATAGAGTAATCTTGGATGTAAGTCCTTGCCTTTCATGACTTCAAATACTTCTTTCCAGTCCCTTCTTGCCTGCAAGATTTCTTTTGAGAAATCAGCTGATAGTCTTATGGACACTCCTTTGTAGGTAACTGTCTCCTTTTCTCTTGGTTCTTGGTTCTTTTAGAATCTTTTAGGATTCTCTCTTTATATTTAATCTTGGGTAACTTAATGATGATGTGTCTTGGTGTGTTCCTCTTTGGGTCCAACTTCTTTGGGACTCTCCGAGCTTCCTGGACTTCCTGGAAGTCTAGTTCCTTTGCAAGATTGGGGAAGTTCTCCTTCATTATTTGTTCAAATAAGTTTTCAATTTTTTGCTCTTGTTCTTCTCCTTCTGACACCCCTATAATTCATTTATTGGAACGTTTAAAGTTGTCCCAGAGGTTCCTAAGCTTCTCTTCATTTTTTTGAATTCTTGTTTCTTCATTCTGATCTGGTTAGATGATTATTTTTTTCCTTTTGTTCCACGCTGTTGATTTGAGTCCTGGTTTCCTTCCCATCACTGTCAGTACCCTGAATATTTTGCTTTTTTTCACTTTGGGTATCCTTCATTTGCTCTTTCATTTTGCAACCAAGCTCAATCAGATCTGTGAGCATTTTGACTACCAGGGTTTTAAATTCTCCATCAGGTAGGTTGGCTATCTCCTCAACACTTAGCTCTCTTTCTGGAGTTTTGCTCTGTTCTTTTATTTGGGTCCTATTTCTTTGTCTCGGGACACCTGTTAAGTTGTAAGGCGGGGGGGGGCCTTAGGTATTCACCAAGCAAGGCAACCCTCCTAGCTGTGCTGCGGTGCTGCCTGTGGGGGAGGGGCCAGAGAGAGAACAACGCAGCTTGCCTAGCCCACTTTCCGACAAACCCTCCTGTGAGACTGGGGGTTTCTCCCACCACAGCAACCCCCCTCCCATCTTACCCATCTGGTTTGTCTGTTTGACTGTTTCTTTAATTCCTTGGTTGTTGAAGTTCCACGCAGTTTGATTTTCTGGCACTTCTGGTTGTTTATTGATTTTAATTGGTTGTTATCCTCGTTTTGGTTGTGCAAGGAAATGAAGGGTTTCTACCTATGCCTCCATCTTCGGGCTTTCTCTTTTCATGTGGTGAGTGATTTTCATGGACAGGTCTGCCTTTTATGATCAAAATTTTGCCCCTGTTTCCTTTCCATTGTTAAAATATGCTTTTACTGAATGTAGTGGTGATGACAGTAGTCAGTAGCTTTGTTTAATTGAGCTTAGCTTAGCTTAGGTTAGTTTTTAATGTCTGTATTTGGCACAATGTGACTAGGGGGGAAAAAAAACCCTACAGCAGTCCCCAAATTTTATTTTAAATTTTCCATGAAATGCAGAAGTCTGGCAACCAGAGATCTTGAGGGTTTGGGAAGAAGAGGCCTGAGGTTGGCCTCACCAGGTTAAAGCCATTTTCAGGACACCAATGGTGTGCCTGGCACTGTGGGAGGGCGGGGGCGGGCAGGTCCATCCTCCCACAGATAGCTCCTCCTTGTGGAGCCCAGCTCACGCTCCTTGCAGGCTCTCATACCTTGATGTTAAGAGGCCTTGGATTCAGCCAACCAATCCTCCTGGTGCCAAATCCGATTACGGGATCTATAGCCTATTGATTTTACCAGCACCAGCCTGCAGTTCACTTGCAGTCCCATTTCTCCCTCACAATGATTTACAAATCAGACTCCTGAGAAGGTGGCCAGTTAGCATACTAGTGCCTCCAAGGCCACGCATGTGGACAAATGAAGGTTCTGGGGGTCAAGGACTGGGGTAGGCCCTACACTGGAAAAAACTTACTAAGGTAGATGCCCTTTGGGGGTCTCTTTGGAGTCCCAAACTGCCTTTTGGGGTCCTGCCAGCTATTCCCAAAGACACCTTGTGCTTCACAGACACCCATTTTCCTTCAAACTGCAGCAAAATTCACGGGTGAATCTGTCTCAAGAAGGCATTTGGGTGACTGCCCTAAACAAAATGCCACTAAAACTTGAGCTGTTCTAAGCAGGTGAATTTTGGTTCCCTCTTCAAATACTGTTTTCTTCACAGGTGGGAAGGGCCACCTGCCTCACAATCACTGAGGCACTTGTTAAAATTCATATTCACAGGCCCCCCCTCAAAGTCTCTGTCGTAGGGCCCCAGAATCAGGATTTTAAAAGCATGCCTACAGTTAGAAGGGAGGGGTGGGTGTGGATGGAAAAGGTGAAAGGGAATAAGAGATACAGTTATAAAATAAGTAAGTCACAGGGATGTAACATAAAGCCTGGAAATATAGTCAGTAATATCATAATAACTGTGTGCTGTGGCGGATGGTTGCTAGGCTTATCGTGGCAATCATATCATAAGGTAGATGTTGAATCATTGTGCAGTGCACCTGAAAATAATATAATATTGTATGTCAACTATACTTTAATTTTAAAAAACATCGTGCTCACAGATTTTTTAAAAAAACATTCTGTTTGAGAACAGCAGCCACAGAGAGGGAAGACAGCAAAGAGGTGTTCCGGTGGTGGGAGAAAAATCTCTTGTCCTTCTCCTCCTATACCCAGGAAGCTGCCTTCTTTTTTATCCTTAAAAACATTTTTTGTTGTTTTTCTCAAGTTGGCAACAAAATACACTTGTACCAGAGAAAGTCTGGAGGAAACCTGGGTTTTCTTAATCAGTTGAGGCTGGTGTAACCAAATAACACACACTGGGCAGCTTAAACAAGAACATTTCTTTCTCATAGTTCTGGAGGCTGGGAAATCCAACCTCCAGAGGTGTCAGGTGATTTGGTTGCTCAAGAGAACCCTCTTCCTGGTTTGCAGAGGGCGGCCTTCTTGCTCTGTCCTCACACGTCAGGGAGAGATCCTCTGTTAGGTGTCTTCCTACAAGAGTGCTAATCCCATCATGACGGCTCTGCCCTCTTGATCTAATTCTCAAAGACCCCATACCTCCTAGAAACATCCAATTGGGGGCTAGAGTTTTAACATGTGAATTTGGACACAAACATTCAGTCTTTGGCATGGAGTCTCTCTGGAGAGTTATAGTGATGGGCAAAGGGTTCTTGAGATTGGAAGCTCGCTGGTTCCTTTCCTATCCTGATATTCTGGGACTGGACAGAAGGGAAAGCAAAGAGTGATCTGCTCTATCCATCTGCCCAAAATTCCATCAGGTGGGCACTAGTACCCTTAGGCCTCTGCCTTATTGCAGACAAACTCAGCAGAGCACAAGCACCGCCCACGTGACTGGGTGAGCCAGGGAGGGGCTACCTGAATGGTGTCACAATGAGGGAGGATATGTGCTTTGACAGAAACGAGGGTGTTAAACAGTCTCTTAACCCTTCAAGGCCTCATGAGCCCCTCTAATCTGTGGCACCCGGGGGCCTCTTGGGAGGCCATTTCTGTAGTATAAAGTCAGAATGGTGGGGTGGAAAAAGAAATAAAGATCTGGATTAAAATCCCAGCTCTAATCACATCTCTGGGAATTTTTTTGAATGTCAAATTTAATTACAAAATTGAGATAGTGAAACCCCACCTTGACAGAATTGGTGTGGGCATTAAACAGGGGTAATACGTGATCATTTTTACACTGCAGTTGGTACCAAATCAAAAGCTGCTGAATAAATGTGTTTACCAAGGCATTGTTCCCGAGGTTTTCAATGATCTCCGTGATCCGTGTCCAACTTCAGCTTTCCCACCTCCTGTTCCCCTGAATTTTCTCCCCTCTCATACCTGGATCTCCCAGGAATGCTAGCAAAAGTCAGGAAACCATGCTGATGTGGCCATATTAGTTCATGCCACTTGGCAACCTTCCAGCACATCTCTGACTAGTGCTGTCATCAGCTGCCATCCTGTGGGGGTGTCCTCAGACCTCTAACCCTGCCCTGCATCCTTGACTCAAAAGATGATTCTCAGCAACCTCACTGAGAAGACAGGAAGAAGCCCATTTCTTCCCTCCCTTCCCTCTCTGCCCCTCTGCACTTGAGCCCTCTCCCTGCTCCTTCTGAGTTTTCCTTAGCCTACCACCTCCTTACAATGCCATTGAATCCTTGTCTTTCACCCACAAATCCATTCAGTGCTCTCCCCACACTAAACAGCGCACACACCCCTTCTCAGCACAGACATCGATGCTAAGCTTGCTGTAGTTATTTTTTCCATTGACATACTCCTTTCTTCTTGCTTTCTGTTTTTTGTTCCCATCCTGACACTGCAATTGCTCATGAGCCACCTCATCATTGTCGAATCCAATGGGCTGTTCTCAATTCTCTAGCAACATGGTAAGAGCAGAAGAGAAAGCAAAGAGGGGAGAGCAGGAGGGAACATTTTCTGAGCATCCACTATGTTCCAAACATGAATCTGGGCCCTGGGTTAACTAGGAAGAATGGAGGGTGGAGATTATATAATAGAGGGCATGAAATGCCATGCTAAAAAGTTTGTGCTTAATGTGACAGGTAATTAGAACCCTGAACAGGGAGGACACTTGTATCAATGGTCAGAGATGGGTTTGGGGAAACTTCATCTGTAGTTGATCATGCAGGGACTAGGGAAGAGAGATACATGTGGTCTCTGCATTCAAGGAGCCTGCAGATGACTTGGACGAGAAAGCTAATGTGCATGAAATGAAGAACTGAACAAGGCACCAAGTAATCAAAACCTAAGTAGGTGTTAAGTGGTCTGGAAGATTAGAACAGGAAGGATTATGAAAACCAGACTGGTCCAGAGAAGCTCCCAGCAGCAAACACTGAACCTTGAAGAAGGCTGGAAGTTGGGTTGGTGCCAGAAGAAAGGAAAGCATCCCAGGGGCATAAGTAAGTCTGCTGAGGGCACAGCACTGACCCGCACTGCTTTCCTCTGTAATGGTTGTAACTCAGCCCTTCCCCTTGCTGTGCAACAGAGCAGAGGTCAGCCAGAGAGTAAGTAAAAAAGGTTTTGCAAGCCCTACAGTCTCCATCACAACTACTCCGCTCGGCCATTGAGGCAGGAAAGCAGCCACAGACAAAACTAAAAGGAGCAGGCGTGGCTGCTCAAGATAATTTTATTTATGAAAACTGAAATTTAAATTTCATATAATTTTCTCATACCATGAAATAATATTCTTATTTTGATTTTTTCATTCCTGTAAAAATTCAGAAACCATTCTTAACTCATGAACCATATAAAAACAGGTGGTGAGCTGACTTAACCTGTGGGAGATGTGGTCCCTGAGGGGGGTCCTGGTATGGACCCAGTCAGGGGACCTGGGTCCATGTGTGACAACAGCACCCCCACTCACCAGAAGTTCAGCTGTACATAAATCATTTACCTCTCTGTGTCTCAGCTCCCTCGCCTTCAAAGTGGAGGTGAAGATAGCAGCATCCATCTTCTCTGGCTGTTGTGAGGATGAAATGAGCAGGAAGTCTTGAACTGATGA
Organism: Desmodus rotundus; assembly: GCF_022682495.2. Classification (NCBI taxonomy): domain Eukaryota; kingdom Metazoa; phylum Chordata; class Mammalia; order Chiroptera; family Phyllostomidae; genus Desmodus; species Desmodus rotundus. The sequence goes on from NC_071391.1 coordinate 115,683,307, forward strand.
CACGTCCCCCGAGGCACGCATGGAGGAGGAAAGAGTGCAGAAAACAAGTGTGGTGGGGAAAAACTTGAGGTTTGGAGTTGCAAGAGTTAGGCTCTAGTTCAAGGTCTACTGCATGACCTTTGAAGACAGTGCCATCTCACGTAGAGTAGGAATGATTTTACTCACTCGTGAGGTTGGTGTGGAGGCTGGGGAAGGACATCATGAATATGATTGCATTTGGAAAAGTTAACAAGGCTCTCTACCACCCACAGCCCAGATCTGGGTCTCATATAGTATTCTCCAGTAAAAAGGAACCGCATCTCCCTGCAAAATGACTGATTCAAGGTCAGAGCCAATGAATTTGCAAGATGAGCCTGGAACACCTTATATGTCTAGAAATGAAGAACAGCTCAAAACATACACACATGCAGTGTTAGGGCCAAATGGATACCAGAAGCAATTGAAAGAGCTTCCATTGGCCAAAGCTGGAGCAATTAAAGTACATTTTTTAAGAAGCAGTATTTTATTATGACCCACAGTATATAATCAATATACATGAGTCCATATTGATATGCATAAAGGATTGCATAAATAAATGATGGAGAAAGGCCAATCTCCCATGCAGAAGAATTCCAAGTAATTCATATAGAAACTCCACCTTCAAGGAGGGGCGCATAACCCCCTAATCCTTAAGTGTGGACTGTGCACAGTGATTTTCTCCCAAAGAGCACAGTCTGGAATGGGGGCGGGGCAGGGGGAGAGGAGTAGCTTTGAGTGGATCAACCTGACAAATGCTAGTGCGGGCAGGCGACCAAGGCCAACCTCAGCAATGAGAGGCCATATTGATAGCATGTACCCTTGATACGATGTGATAAGAATGACACTTTACCTCTGGGGTCTCCCTCACACCAAAAATAAAAAATAAGAAAAAGGCCCACATACCCAGTGCAGTCAGGAACAAAATCTGTAGACAAACCCCAGCTGAGGGCCGTGCTATGAAACACCTGACCGGGAGCCTCATAACTGCCGAGGGGAGTCTGAGGAGCTGGGGGTAGGGTCCTGGAACAGGAAAGGACCTTAGATAAACACCAAGAAAAGCTGAGTAAAATATGGACTTTAGTAATGATAGCGTATTAATATTGGTTCATTAACTGCGACGAACATACCGCACGAATGAGTTGTCAACAGTAGGTGAAACTGCCTGTGAAGCCTATGGGCACTCTCTGTATTTATTGTCTTTGCAACTGCTCCTTAAATCTCATGCTACACTGAGATAAATAGTTATATTTTGAGCTCTATATTAAAAAGTATTTATGTATTCAAAGTTAAAAACATATATACTATATACGTGGCTTCCTTCTCAGGTAGTTTTATAATCTTTTCCACCCAAGATAATGCTAATCTCTGTAACATGGAATTCTTGGGCCAATTACTTTCTGTCAGGGTGAACTGCACTGCAAACTCCAGGGATGTTATTTTTTTTAATCCTCACCTGAGGATATGTTTATTGCTTTCAGAGAGAGAGGAAGCGGGGGAGAGAGAGAGAGAGAGAAAGAGAGAGAGAGAGAAACACTGATGGCAGAGAGAAACATCAGTCGGTGTTCTCCCATACGCACCCCAACTGGGGCTCGAACCCACACAACCTAGGTATGTGCCCTGACTAGGGATCAACCTTTTGGTGTATGGGATGGCACTCCAACCAACTGAGCCACCCAGCCAGGGCTCCAGGAGTGTTACTGAATGGATAGTCTCTGTGAACGGTGTCCTGGAATTGTGCAGAGTACCACAGTGCATAATCACTTTGTACTCTTTGTGCCTGAGTTTTCTTATCCACAAAACAGAGATTGTTGTTAGGAGACATGAATCAGTAGATGTGCGTAAAAAAGCATTTAGAATGGTTCCTGGCATGTAGCAAACACTATGTCAGTGTTAGCGGTCAACATGGTGGTGGTGGTGATGAAGGTGACAATGGTGATGATGATGATTTGGAGGCCCGTCATTAGTAGGTATCTCCCTAACCCCTCTAAGGACCATAACAGGGCTGCTATTTAGCTAATTCATAAAAGGCACAAGTATACATCTTATACCACATACAGCCTGGGCCCTCTTTAACCAGTTTTTTGTTTGTTTATTTGTTTGTTTTTCTTTTTTTTAATTTTTATTGTTATTCAATTAGAGTTGTATGCCTTTTCTCCCCATCCCTCCACCCCACCTCCACCCTCCCCCTTGATTTTGTCCATGTGTCCTTTATAGTAGTTCCTGTAATCCCCTCTCCTCACTGTCCCCTCCCCACTCCCCCCTGGCTATTGTTAGATTGTTCTTAACTTCAGTGTCTCTGGTTATATTTTGTTTGCTTTTTTCTTCTGTTGATTATGTTCCAGTTAAAGGTTTATTACCACGTTGGATTTCCATTTTAATCAAGATGCTATCGCCACTAAACCTCTTCTCTTCCTAAATACAGAGGGTGTGTTGGGGCTAGGAGTCCTTACTAAAAGAAGGGGCAGGCAGACTGGGTCCCAGGCTGTGGCTGGGGGCATCCCTTACCTTCACATCCACTCCCAACTGCATCTCCTGTCTATTCTGCCTCCAGATCATACCCTGAATTTCCCCAGCTCTCTCCAGCCAAGCTGGGCCCAGGGGTGGTGAAGTTTACATGTCAGCTTAGCTGGGCTACCAGTCAAACACTGGTTCAGGTGTGGCTGTGAAGGTATTTTGTAGATGTGATTAGCATTTACGAAGAGTTGACTTTAAGGAGAGCAGATTACCCTCTATGATGTGGGTAAGCCTCATCCAATCAGTTGAAGGCCTTAAGAGCAAAAGCTGAGGTTTTCTGAAGAGGGAAGAATTCTGTCTCAAGACTGCAACATCAACACTTACTTGAGTTTCTAGTCCACCTCCTACCCTACAGGTTCTAGACTCAAAAACCGTCACCACTGTGCAAGTCAACTCCTTAAATCTATCTATCTTTCTACACACACACACACACACACACACACAGAACATCCTGTTGGTGCTGTTTCTCTGGAGAACCCTGACCAAGGCAGCCATCTAGTCCCAGCCTCTGTACTGTCTTGCACAGAAGAAAGTGCAACCTCTTACCTGAGCCTAGCTTTGCATGCCTGACTCCATCTCTCTCCTAAATTAAAGCTTATCCCCTTCAGTGACTTACACTGGCACCTCAAGTGAAGGCCCAGGTCCTAAGAGCATGGCCCATGGGGCCCTACACACTGTGGTCCCTGCCCACATCTCATGACCCTTAACCCCTACGTGCAGCTACAGAAGCCTTCTCTTGGCTCCTCCTATGTGTCCAGCTCATTCGGACCTCAGGGCCTTGTGTCGGCTCTTATCCCTGCATAGACACCCCACCCTTCACATGGCTGCTCCGACCTTCAGGTCACCTCAACAGAGATTCTCTGAGTATGAGCCCAGATTCCCCATCACCACCTCCATTTAGTTGCTTTATGCATATAACCCATTTATGACTTTACATTTATTTGCTGGTATATTTGTTTATAGTCTGTCTTCCCCACTATATGTTAAGCTTCTCAAGGGCAGGGATTATGTCTTTTTTATTCGCCACTATATTCACAGACTCTAGCACAAAGTTGGGGTTCATGAACAATTTGGTGGCTGAATGAATGGGCCCGGAGGCAACTACATGTCTTTCTTTCACACGTTCCTCACCCATCACTGGAGGTGCTACCTCAGCAAAGGGCTGGCCTCCAGCCTGAACGGGTGGTTTTGCCAGCAATGTACATGCAGCCCTTACAGAGCTGAAATCTATTGTACACGATTCATTATCTGAGGAGAGCCAAGCCCAGGAAGCCTAGTTTAATAGGCAAAAGTAATAAAATAGAAACTCCATTACAAATACCCAAAACCATTGTCCACAGCATAATTCCCCCTCTGCTGGCCTCCTACTCCCATAACCCTACTGCCGTGCCCCTCCTGCCCTCCCCAACCGAAACCTCCTTTCCACATCGGTCCACCCAGACTTGCTGTCTCCACTGGATAGATCAGCTTAGCTTTCCTTCCGTCAGGAAAGACCCCTTTCTCATAAGAGGAGAAGATTGCATAAAAGATGGTTCGGATATTAGTAGATTCTCTTTGACCAGCTTGGGGAGCTGCGAGAATCTGTCAACACTCCCATGATAAAAATGTTTGCCTTCTTGCATATAATTCACAGTAGACTTCAAATTGATTAATAGAGTCTCCTTGGTATTTTCTTGTGAGATGTAAATTGCATTGCTCAATTTGTTAATGGAAACTCTAGACCGGCAGCCTGTGTGGCTCACGGCATAATGGTCTGTTGTTCACGCCGAGAAACTTGTGGCTGAGGAACAGAAAGTGGGGTGTTTGTTTTGCTCACATATTTCAGCCACCTGAAGAGGTTTCTTTGGGCTCAGGGTTCAAGACAGGAAAAGGCTGTAGAAACACAAGAGTGAACCCAGACGTAAACTGGAGTCCAAGACTTGGCCACATTCCAACTCACACGTGTAGACAGAATTGAGGTCTGGGTCTGATAGTTTAGGCGATGCTATTTTTCAATAAATTATCTGCCATTATGAATGCCATGGAGAATTTTTTGTGTTTGATGTATGTGTTCGTTCTTGAAAAACTGTGGTTTCCCTGCTCTGAGTGACATTTATTCATTCTTCTTCTGAGCTCATCTGAACAGTAAGACAAAGAAATGCAAAGGGTTGAAATAAGAAAAGGACAGATCTGTTTTCTAGTCCCATTTCAACCCTGAGTGACTTCAACAAGGCAATTACCTTCCCTGCACCTTAATTTTTCAATTTAAAGCAGGGTTAGCAATTTCTGTGTCTTACCCCAAGTCCCAGAGGTGATGAGATAAAGTCAAATCCACTTTCCAGAAACACCTTAACGATGATACCAGTGCACATAGAAAATGTGCAACTTCTGCATCTTCGACAAGCCAAATGGCCATTTACGTTGTACCACACTTGATACCAGAGCTCATCAGAAGATTTCATCAAAAGGAAAAAATGGCCACTATCTGGCCATTTGTTAGTGGGTGTTGTGCTAAAATCTGCCTTGTGTGGAGGAAATACCTTCAGTGCACAGCAAGGAGCTGGCCACTCAGCACAAGCGCCATGCGCCAGGGCACTGCATCCAGACTGGGGGACAAGATGGTTATTAGTCACAGGCTATTGTGACTACAGGTGTCTTGATTATTTTTAGTGTTTTTTACACCCCGGGGACTAGGAGAAGTATGAAACCACCAACACTCACTTTTATGCTCCAACTTATATCAGAAAATGCTTACCGATATCAGTTAGCTCTGATAGAAGCAGTTTTTAAACAATGTCATACCAAAAATAATGATGTATTTAAGTGCTCAGAAGAATAACGAAGTACAAGCTTCAGTTCTGCTGTGTGTATGTATCTGAGCTCCCTCGGCTCAGCATTCATCACAGCCTGCAGCAACCAGGGCAGAGACTCATCCCAGGCCTGTCCCTGGCCGCTCACCCAGCAAGGAGTGGTCCGCCGCAGTGACAGCTGCCCCAACCTCAAGCAGAGCCTAACGCAACAGAGTTAAGAACCATCTGTACGGTTTAAGGGTTGGTGAGTTTTATCAGCAAAACACTTATCAGTACCCACTAATAATCAGGAAAACATGTCACAGTCAAAATGCTGTCTGTTCTCCATGGGTTATAATAATCCAAGGAGATTTGCCAAGCTCACGCTACATTAGTAAAGTCTGGACCAAGGTACCTATTGGAAAACAGCACCCTAGCACAGTAGGGCACTGGGGGCGGGGTGTGTAGTGTGCAATGCATGCAAGCACAGAAAAGGCATGCTGCCTTATTGCTGGTACACTGATGTGCCAGTAACTTAAATGAAATACGTTCTGATTGGGTCTGGCGCCACCTGCAGTTTGGCGCCACTTGGTGGCGGTTGTCTGTTCAGACTTCACTATCTGGCCCTGTGGCTGCCTGAACCTTCCAGAACTACCATGGGGATTACATGATTTGATGTCTGGAAAGATTGGGCTAAGGAGCAGAATGCAGATTGAGGGACTCCCTCACTGTCTCCCTGCTTCTTGAAACAAAGTCTCTGTCTTCACCACACTCCCTACTCGACCCACAAGGTAAGAACTTTAACCCAGCACACAGGAAATCTGTGGTCACCGCTATTGTTTGGCCGGCCCACATCAGGAAACCAGTTCTCACCCCTCACGTCCTCAAAGCCCCGCTGACAGGGAGGTGCTGGTTGTGGTACATCCTACAGGAGATTTGGGGTGTGACTAGAGAAGTCAGAGAATTACAGCACAGGATAGGACTGCACTGTCTTTGAATTTACTCTCAGGGCTGTATATGTGCATCGAGCAGTCCTCGCCACAGGACATTTCCTGTTGGCTGTGTTCTTTTCCAAGTCCCCGTGTTCACCCATCGGGACCCAAGATCTATCTCTCTATCCCCCCCCCCTTTCTCTCTCCCTCACTTTCTTATTACCTACACTCGCAACATTTTTTTCCTTACAGAGGCGAATTTAGCATTTTCTATCCCACCCAAAATTATGCTTCTGCCCTATCTTGCCTTACCCCAAAAAACAATAACATCCCCCGCCAAACCAACCAGCTATCTAATTTATTCTTCCAGCTCAGCCATACAAAGCCTGCAGAAGTTTTATAATACAGGGTTTGTTTTTTCTTTAACACATCCACCAAATAAAATTTTCAGGCAGGAGTGTTAGCCACCTGCCTCCACCTCCATCTCTGCCCTGCCCCTTACGTACACTGGAGAAGGTGTGTGGGTGAGGGAGCTGAGTGTCTTTCTGCTGGAGTCATGTTTAAATGCCTCTTGTTAGAGCATTTCCAAACTCTGGAACCTATCCTGGCAACACATCCTTCTGAGGACCTTTGTCTTTGCCTGAGAATGCTGATCAAGAAAGAATCTGGCCCTGGCCAGTGTGGCTCAGTAGGTTGGAGCATCATCCAGTACACCAAAAGGTTGAGGGTTCGATCCCAGTCCAGGCGCATATGGAAGGCAACCAATCAGTGTTTCTCTCTTACATCTCTCTCCCACTCTCTCTCCCCTCCTCCTCTGACCCTCCCTCCCTCCCTCCCCTCCATCCTCTCTCCCTAAAAGCAATGAAAAAATGTCCTTGGGTGAGGATTTTTTTAAAAATCTGAAATACAGACATAAGGCCCTGGGCAGATCAATAGTACCCACTGTTAAACTTCAGTCTGAGAGCGGATGCTGGGATGGGCCAGCGAATTTACCATCTGACATCTTCTGGGAAGCTGCAAGCCTGGCTGCAAATAATTGAATCCATCCCCTGACCCTCTTTTTAAGAAATGTGCAGTTCTGGAGATATTTTTACTTTTGAACTGAATAAAATAAAAAGATATTTGTTCTACCATAGGTAAAAGATATACTAAAAAGCCACAATAATTGAGATGTGCAGAGCTGGAACCAGAAAGGAGGGCTAGATCAAAGAAACAACACAAAAGCCCAGAAACAGAGCCAAGCATGTACTTGACTGTATGGGGCACAAGTGCAACTTCACATCAGCGATGAAAGAAAGGCGTATCCAGCAGTGGGGCTGGGCAGGTTATAAACAATTGTTAGGGAAAAACTATGTGAAGGCTGTTTTCATAGACTGACCAAAATAAAGCCCTGAGAGACTGAACAGTCAAGTGCAAATAATCTAATAAATAAACAGGGCAAATCTAGGCAAATGTTTTCATGGTTTGGGTTTGGAAGAGGCCACGCTAAGTATAACATGATAGAAGCCATAAAGAGTTCTTAAAAATATTTTTAAAGATTTTATTTATTTACTTTTAGAGAAAGGGGAAAGGAGAGAGAAAGAGAAGGGGAGAGTAACCTCAATGTGTAAGAGATACATTGATCGGTTGCCTCTCATATGCCTGCAACTGGGCACCTGGCCCACCACCCAGGCGTGTGCCCTGACTGGGAATCGTAACCGCTGAGCCTTTGGTTCGCAGGCCGGTGCCCAATCCACTGAGCCACACCAGCCAGGGGAGTTCGTACAACTTAATAAGGACAATATGAACAACCCTGATGTAACTTGAATAAATTACACAAGCAAACAAGTCACAAAAGCAGAGATGACAATGACTAAATAACACAATTGTAAAATGTCAATGTATAGTGAATGAAGACTATTAAACGTAAAGTAGGGAAGCATTCATAAGCTGTCACGTTGTCAAAGGCTCCGAGACGTGCGGCAGCCCAGAGCGGTTGTGCAGACAAAAGGGAAACCTCACAAAGGGCCGCTGGCTGCAGTGTAAATCAGCCTACGTTTTCTGAAAAGCGACGACATATACCAGACCCTTAAAGGCGCTTAATCAGTTCGCGCCCAGACGAGAAAAAAAAAAAAAAAAAAGGCGCTTAATCCCAGCTGATTGATTCCTGGCAAATAAGAATGAGAGCAAAGACATACATTTGAGTATTATAGTCATAGCACTAATTAAGTACCAAAACACAGTAAATAACTCAAATGTCCAAACGAGAAGACTGGCTAAATAACTACCGTAAAACAGAATATTATTACAGTCATTAGAAATTTTGTTATAGAAATACATTTATTGACAAAAAAAAGTTGTGACATAGTGTTAAGTTTTTAAAGTAATCTAAAACATGCTGTGTATGTACAAATATTAAGTCTGTGTGCATAAAAATTATTAGAATTTATTTCTAAGTGATGGGATTATAGGAAATTTGAAGGTTTTCTTTTACTGCTTGTCTGTAATTTTAAATCCACAATAAATAGATGCAAAACTTGTAGTGAGAAAGCTATTGACTAAAAATACGAAGACGTTAAGAAATGCTCCGGCCCCAGGCTCTGTGCCTGCGGGACCACATGTGGCACATCGCTGTGGGGAGAGCCCCGTGCTCGCTGGGGGAGGGACCAGGTGAGAACCTACTGTCCTTCAAAGCCTGAGATGATGTCTTTCTGTGAAGTATTTCCATGGTGCCAGTTTTGTGAAGGGGATTAAAGAGAAACACCAAGGACAATATCATCCAAGCAGGCAGATAAAATAGAAAAAGGAGCCTAGAGACAAGCACAGAATTCCGACAATGCCTACAGAAAGGATGAGCTTCATTTCCTGTCCTGTTCACCTGAGGGAGCTGTGCTGATCACCAGGAGGCAGCCCCTGGGGGGCGGGTGGGGGCGGGGACTTTGTGAACCTAGTTTTTCCATGAATTAAATAACGCACTTGAGCAGTCTCTCTTGATTGGCCTCCCATTCTGCCAGAGGTTGGCCGGGGGAGGGGAACTGGAGGCACTTCTGCCCAGACTTTATGGCTAGACGCAGTCATCCTGACCCTTCTCAGAAGAGCAGAGTGAAGGACACGGACTCCCGTCACTGTCACCCCGGGTGGAATGGGTAATGAGTAGGAGAGGGCTCAGAGGGCTTCCTTCCCCACCTTGTCACACACATACAGACGTCCTCCTTCAGCTGCGGCTCCCCCCTCTTCTCATGGTCTGGGGACACCTGAGGACTCTAAATCTAGTCTCCAGCCCAGGCCTTTTGTCCTAGCTCTAGCCAGATCCAGACGTCCGACCGCCTGCCCTCAAGGTCAGCCTACCACTCCTCCAACAAACCTGTTCCTCCTCCCCGGTCCCCACTAGTGGCACTTGGCCTCACTCCCCGCCCCTCATTCACAGAGACCAGAAATCCAGGTAAATTGCCCATCAACAGCCAGCATTTCCTCTCAGTTACAGCACCCCCTGAGTCCCTTCCCCTCCCCCCCATCCATCCATTCTGCCATGGCCCTAGCTCAGGTCATTGTCACTAGTTCAAACATTGTCAGGTTTCCGTCCACCTTTCTGGCCAAGACTCCTGACACTTCGTCACACAGCCCTGCTCCATGCAGTCGGAACCACACCACAGCACCCTCATTATGCCAAGATCTTCCCTCGCACCTTTGCACTTGCTATTTTCCTTACTGGTGGCCCCGCCTCCTGCTTATTCACCAGGGCCTGGCCTAGTGCTCCTCTTCCAGGAAGCTTCTCTGATCAGCTGGATTGAGAGTCTCACTTCTGCATTCCCATTACTCTCTGTTCACTTAGTAACAAAACACCTATTGTATTCAGGGTAATTTTTAAATTTTTTGCATGTTTCTACTTTTTTATATTTTATATATACTTATAAAGGCCCCTGACACCCCTCCTCGATGTCTCCACTCCTTCTGAAGAGGTGCTTACTGCCAGTCACTTCTCTGTCCCCACCACAGGCTCAACTTCGGGAAAAAGACCAAAGGCAGGGACTCACCTCTTCGTCCCCAGCCCCAAGCACAGGGCCATGTATATAATTATTAATTAGTAGGTCACCTCTAACAGAACTGCCAGGGTTTTGGAATTTGGCTCTGAAGTCTGAAAGTAAAAGTGTGAACCAAGAAATATAAGGGTCTTGCTTTCCTTTACTACAAAGAAACCCCGTTTACCTGCAAAGAAGGCAATTCTTTGCAGGAAGTAAAGCATCAAGCAGGTAAATAGTACCTGCTTAAAGAACAGACTGCCTGAGGGCCGCTGGAAGAAGAGCAGGAAGAAGACGCTGCTCAGCCCATGTCAAATGAGGGATGGCTGAGAAGTCCCAGATGCAAAGAGGGCTCTGGGGGAGGGCGTGCTCCCTGGAGTTTGCAGGATCAGGAGGCAGATTCAGCTTGTTGCTCATGACCCTGGATGACACAGCAAAGCTGCAGGACCACAGGCTTTATTCAGTTTAAGGAGCAATGTGTCAGTCGCAGCCAGCAGCAGAAGGCTCAATGACAGTGACTCAGTCGGCCCTGCCTGCACGGGAGAATCCGCTGGGGAGCCACTGAAACTCTGATGCTCAGGCCGGGCCACAGACCAATTTTAACTCAGGAGCTCTGTAGTGGAATCCACACATTGGGATTTCCTGATGTTCCCCGGGGGGTGTGCAGCCAAGATTGAGAGCTCTGTGCTACACACTTGAACTTGCACATGAATAACCAACCAGGTAGTCTTGTTAAAATGCGCACTCTGATTTGGTGCATCTGCGTGGGGCCCGAGAACATGCATCTCTAACCAGCTGCAAGGCATCCCTGATGGAGCTGGCTTTATAGCTAGTGACCAGCATGTCACGGGGAGTATTCAAGAAAAAGATAGTAGGTTAGGACATACGGATATTGCAGAGAGGGCTTATGCACTGAATAGGGACTGGAATTACATCGATGCTTTTCAACCTCTCTGTAACAGCTGCAATCTTCCACCACCGGCACCGCCGAACAAAATTATCCACAGACAGCCTATATATAAACCCAGCAAAGCTGAGCTGTCTCATAGAGGGAGGGTGGGGAACCCAGAGTTACCCTCCTGGCTTCCTTCCACCACCCCACAACACCTGAAGTTCTCCATGAAGTTCATTAGGAGACACCCTAGATACTAGATTTTATTTATTTATATTTAGAGAGCAGAGAAGAGAGGGAGAGAAACATCAATGTGTGGTTGCCTCTCAAGCGTCCCCTACTGGGCACCTGGCCCACAACCTAGGCATGTGCCCTAATAGGGAATCTAACCGGCAACCCTTTGGTTCACAGGATGGCACTGAATCCAGTGAGCCACACCAGTCAGGGGCACCCTAGATACTATTTAATACATGTCTCTATCTTTATTTCAAATGTCGAAGATTATTTCAGAAACTGGAACTGCTGATGGTTGGATGACGAAAGGACTCCAGCCTGGGGAGCCCTCAGTGAGCCTGGATTAGTGAGCATTAAGGGATGAAGGCGTTAAGGACAGGGGACAGGATGGTATCGGCAGGACGTGGGGCTCTGCCATCTGTAGGCCGCAAGTTTATCCGGTAAGATGTGTCAAGCCCGATTCACTGCTTAGAGGAATAAGCAGGAGAGAACAAAGACATGAAGCTGTCACATGCACCTTCCTTCAGAGAGGACTGGTAAGTTCATTGGCAGGGTTTATCCATCAAAATCAGCGCACGTCTCATCAAGTGGCAACCAAGCCGTCCCTTCCGTCACTGTTACTTGCGGTCAGTCCTTATGCTTTCTCTGGCTAATTTCTGGTGCATTCCTGACCCCTGATCTCTTCCCCCAAGGCAGATGTTAATTTTGAGAATGGCTGAAATCATGCCTGGCAGGAACCTAGGGAATATCACATCCAAGAGCCAGAAAATGCATGGAGCTGTACAAAACAAGACCACACTAGGTTCATTGACCAGCCCTCTAAAACAATAATTTTGGCAAGAAGTTAAAAAACAGAGTTACTTCCAGTTAACTACAAGGATATGGTAAAAAAAAAAAAAAAAAAAAAAAAAAATTCTCCAAAAAAAGTGTCCAAGGGGAATAAATGTATTTAGTATTGTTTTTTTATGATGGAATTTTATTCATTTGGTCTACAATCATTTAGAATTTTTGATAACTCAGACCTTGTTTGGATACAGTATTTGCAATGTCTTTATCTGAGCGAGATCCAGGAGGATGCATTTAACCTTTGGTCCCGTTCAAATCAAACCTTGGGGGCTGTTTGTTTTGGAGAGGGATGTTACTGAGGAATACCTGGAGGGGGCAGAACACTGTGAATTGTGAGACCCAGCTCATCTGAAGTGTTGTTTTTTTAATTAAATTTCTTTTGTGATAAAATATACATAACAAAATTGACTATTTTGCATTCCCAAAATTGTGCGACCATCACCACCATCCATTTCCAGAACTTTTCATCATGACAATTGCTGTGCCAACGGCTAATCTGCTGCCTGTCGGTGTGAATTCGCCTACTCTCGGTATTTCCTACGGGTGGAGTCACACAATACACGTCCTTTTGTGTGTGGCTTACTCACTCGGCATAATGTTTGCAAGGTTCACCCATGCCGCAGTATGTATCAGAAAAGCTTTCTTTTTTTAAGGCCGAATGATATTCCGTTAGATGTATGCGCCACATTTCGTTCATCCACTCATCTCCTGCGAGACATCTGGGTTCTTTCTACCTTTCCGCTACTGTGAGTAGTGCTGCTACGGGTTTGGATTGCTTAGTTTGCATATGAAAGACAGGATAGAAGGAGTTCTCTCTAGGGAATAGCCAGCCTGGGGAGTTGTTACAGCATCGGATACAGAAGCTAGAAAATAAGGTTAAGATACACTTTAGTAAAGTCGTAAAATCTCAAAGAGTAGAGTCCCCACAGGCCTGCAGACCTTGGGTCTGAAACAGCAGTTCTCCGTGCTAGCCGAATACCAGAAAACTTGGGGAATTCTCTAAAATATGGGATCCTGTTCCCACGTGCAGGCCAATTAAATGAATATCTGTGGGCGCTGATCACTTTAAAAGTCCCCCTGGTGATTCTCATGTGCTCTGGGGGCTGTGTAGGACAGTGTTTCTCCAAGACTAAATCCAGATGAACAGCAGCATCACCTGGGAAGTTGTTATAAATGCAGATTCTCAGGCTGAGGTGCAAGGCTGGAAACTCTGGGTGTGGTTCAGCCCTCTGTCTGTATAAGCCACAGGTGGCAAACACAGGGCCCACAGGCTGAATCCGGCCTGCCACCTTGTTTTAACCAGCCAGGCACCTTGTTTCCACCCAGCGCGGCAGCCCCAAGCTCCTTGCCCCTAGTTAAGGAGTAGTTACATGTATACAGTCCTAAAATTACATTTGGCCCTTTGAAGGCAACCGCGAGGCTGACGTGGCCCCTGGTGAAAATGAGTTTGACATCCCTTACACTATAAGCCCACCAGGTGATTCTAAAGCTGTGGCAAGTTGGAGGACCACTGGTTAAGGTCAGGAGCGTGGGTGACTTGTCTATAGTATCTCCCACCACGTCCCTGACTCCATCATGGGTGCTTGGTGCTCTCAGGCAGTGACCCTGGTAAGCTCAACTGAAGTATTTTATCACCAAATAAGTATCAGTCTGCATAAGGCAGGCTGTTCTTACAGGTGAGAAAAGTAGGTACAGCCTGGAGGTCCTCAGAATTCATAGCCATTGCTTTGATTGCAGCAGTACGGAAGGGGGCTGAGATCGGGTAGGAAACACAGTACGCAACCACTGCCTGCTGGCTGGAGAGCCCAGAGGCTCCCGAAGGAAGTGACAATAAAGGGGAACTTTGAACGTCTGGTGAGACTGGGTCAGCCTGTCTGCACAGACTGGACATGCTTGGCTCCCTGCTTTGCTACATCTAGCTTGTTACTTAAAAACTCTCAAAGTGTCTTCAGGTTGCAAATTTTAATATTCACAGGCCTGGCTTTGAATATTAAACTGCGGGGCTTTGCAAAGGAATGGTTGGAAACAGAGTATCTGTAGAGGAGAAATTGAACTCGTTTCCCCTATTGGAAAAAATTCACTGTGGAGAATAAGCATGAACAGAATGGAAGAAAACATCATTGTGTGACTTTTTTTCATCGACAAGGAGCTGATTTTGGTAACTGTATTCTAATCCCAGCTCCTCTGTTTACCAGCTGTGAACTTAGACAATTTAATTAAACTCTAAACTTCAGTTTCCTCCTCTACAAAATGGGATCACAATAGTACCCACCCAATCACTTGTTTTCAGGATTAAATGGGGTAATGCTAGCAAAGTGCTTGGCATTGTGCTGGTCCCTCAGTGAGATCCCGCTCCCATTTCTGCTGTGAACGCCATCACTAACATTATTCGCACAGTGGCCTAGAGTAAACCTCCCAAAGTATTAGCTGTTATTATTATCATTACTATTAGAAATGCTGAGCTTTGCCATTGAACTCGCATCAGAGGAAAGAGCTATGAGTAGCCAGACTTGCCAATGACCCCTTGAGAAAAAATATCCTGTCTAAAAATTCAAAAACCTTATTTGAATGTCCTCCTTAGAAAGAGCCTTGTCTGAAACAGAGCAGGACAGACTGTGCTGCTGTAGACACCCCCGAAGGCTCAGCAGTCTAACCCTGCGAAGCCTGAGGTCTTCTTGCCCGTGTCCCAGTCAAACCAAGTCTGCTGCTCTCTAAACTCCAAGCAGTGGCTCAGAGACCCAGGCAGCTTCCACCTGGAGAGCTCTCTCTATATTTTTTTTGAGGTCCGAATGTCACATTTTGTTGATTGCCCCAGATATAGCTCCACACAGCAGCCCTTCACCCTGACCCCCTAACCCCTTCTCTCCAAGAGGTTATAGAATATTGGATGTGCTTCAGGTACACAAGTCAATAAAAGGACAGATAGATTTTTAAAATCCCCTTTCTCCCATCTAAGGAAACCCCTTAGATCCTCTGTCCCTGAGGAGATGTCTGGGAGACCTCCCCATGCCACAGTTCAGAAGTCTCACATCCCTTTTCCAATTTTGCATAGTATCACATGTACAGAGGAACCACAGCTGATTTACTGTCTCCAATGCCCTCACACATACTTGGGTCATTTCCACTGTTTGTTGTCCTGGTGGCTTCAAGTGCTGCTCCGGAAGCTATAGTGGATGGGGGCCTCAGGGCCTCCCACCAAGGTCCTGACTCAGACGGAGGCAGGGATGGAAACTGCTCCTGATGCCCAGCAGGCAGCTCTGCTGGCTTGATATGAAGACAGAGAGGGCTTGGATGAGAGAGGGCTTGGATCCTTCCAGCCAGTGTTCCTGGGCTGAAGGGACTTGGGGTGGAGGTGGCTACTCCCAGGCCCTAGGATGCTGGGACAGCAACTGCTGGGGCACCCTCCCTGGCTCCACAGCAGGTGGAGGCTGCCAGCAGCCCCATGGCATCTGTTCACCAGAGGGAGGGTGCTGTCCCCACTCTTGCAGGGCCCAGTCCCCATGGGTCATGAATGGTCCTGGATGCCCCAGATGAGTCCTTGTGCCACCAGCTTCCTGCTGTGGGAAAGGCTGTCGGGGAGCAGGAAGTAGACCACCCAGAGCTGCAAAGCTGAAGCCTGAAGACAGACAGCAATGGAAATCTCCAGAAGGTTTCCCCAGTGCCCTGGCTGGAGTCTCCAGGTCAGGAGAGGCCACATTCACACCCAAGACACCAGAATTCCCTGAGAGGATTGCTTGACCAGAAGAACCTTCCAACTCCCAGGAGAATGGGCTGGTGTAGCTCTGGAGAGTTACATTGGAGTCACTTCTGGGGAGAAGGCCATGGAGGCTAGAGCAGCCAGAGGCACAGAACCCACCCTGATGGGATCCTGGAACTGGAGTGTCTGCCTCCCCACTGGGCCTCCTTTGGGTTGTCTTTGGTATTCTAGCTCTCTGGTTCTTACGCCAGACCTGGATTCTTGGCTCCGGAATCTGGATTTGTCTGGCTAGTTCCTCTCAGACAGTGATATCAGGATATGGGTCCTTTTCAAAGGCCTCCATAAGAACCTTGTGTTGGTTTTTGTTGAACTTGGTCCTCTTGCGCCTCCAGCATCCTCAGGGCTGGTAGGAGGACATGTCCGGACTGCGCCCTCCGAGCAGCAGGAACCTGGTTGGGAACAGGGACCTGGGTGAGAACTCTGGAGATAATATTTTTAAGAACCAGACTTAAGAGTGACTTACACTTTGTGGCTTTTTCCTATTGATCCTCATCTTGGATAAGCCTTATCTCTCTTCTCCAAGCTAATTATTCCTATGTCTGTGATTCCATTTGTCATATACGATGGATTAGGGCTCAGAACCATCGTGGTGGCTCCCATATAAAGGTACCAGCTGGTCTGCATCCCTGCACCCAAACCACGTCTAAGTGTAATATGAAAGGTGTCAGCTGACTGGTACGATCACCTCCTCCTTTCTAGAGCATGTACTTACAATAATGAAGCCCGAGGTTGCATTTGGGGGCGGGGGTTGGAGGAGAATGACGGCAATATTGAGGTCAACATTAATTGAAATCGCCACAGGTATACGATGGATTCAATTCTCTTTAATCCATGTTTATTCTTCTCTTTCAGTCTGAACAGGAATCTTCATTACGGAAAGAGTCCACTAGAAAAGTATAAGTTGAAGAGATTTGCCTTCTCTAGTTTATCCATTAATATATCACCCACTCACCCAGTGTAGGTGGCAAGCCTCCCTGGGGTGGGTCTTATCATCCAAACTCGTTAATGGCAAATGCTGAGAAAGGTAGCTGTCAAGCCTCGATCAGCCATTATTTCTTAGACTGACCCCTCCCATCCACTTTATTGCAGGTACCACATTTGCGTCACTGTTCTGATCTATTTCCTCCCCCTGCTGGTGATCGGCTATGCGTACACCGTAGTGGGAATTACGCTGTGGGCCAGCGAGATTCCCGGGGACTCCTCTAACCGATACCAGGAGCAAGTCTCTGCCAAGCGCAAGGTGAGCAAGGGACAGGCAGCCCTAACCCACCCCAGCACAGATAACAGGCCGGCAAGTATATGGGCCCAGAGCCTCAGAAGGCACAGAGACAGCAGGCACAAAGCCCCCCTGGGTCTAGGGAGCAGCAGAGGGGACAGGAGGGGAAGAGAAAGAAGGGGGCCTTCTTTCAATGTGTTGGTTACCTAGGGCTGCCATTACGGGCGTGACCTTGTTCTCACCTTAAGGGTAATTGTGACCTGTCAAGCCATTAAAACACATCCACACACACACAGTACTTAACTACGAAAGCATTAAAGAGGTATCCAGTCCTCTCTTATTTATTTGAAGCTTAGCAAAATAATGCATTCACTTGTGAAAACAAAATGTATTGTATTCAAAGGAACAGCAGTATGAAGGCGGAGACCAGGTGAGGGGTTCGGAGGGCCGCATTGGAGCAGTTCTGTACCTGGTTGTGGCAGGGCCTTCACTCTTCTTTGCAAGTGATAAGATCTCGTGGAACCACACCCCCAATGGGCCTGTGGGAACGCAGCGAGCCCACACACAGACTGCCGTGCTGCTTCTAGCCCTGCACTGATGCCGGGGTCCCATTTTGGTCACGTGGCCTAGTTATGTAGATGGTGTCACCAGAGGAAGCTGGTAACACTCTGCACTATTTCTGCTACTTCCTGGGAGTCTTAAATCCTTTCAAAATGAAAAGTAAAAAAACCACATGAAGAGTCTTACCATGAAAAGGATCCCTCCTGTCTAGGTTCTCCCTCCACCCAGCTCCCAAGTTCATGAGCACGTTCACTATGGTAGCCACCGTTGTTTCTTATTAATCCTTCCAAATGTTATAATGTGTTTATATACCAAATAAATGTAAATTACTTTCTTTCTTCAATAGGTTTAAATATACACTTTCTGCCCTTCACTTCTTTTGCACTTAAAAATATCCAAAAGACCTTCAAAAACCAATATAGAGAGAGATTCCTCATTCTTTTTTTTTCTTTAGGTTCATATTTGCCTAGTATTTCACTGTGTGGAGGCTAGTAATTCTTCACTGATTTATTGGGGAAAGAGGGAAGCTGTTATATCACCCAGAGTTCATAAAACCTTATAAATCCCCTTTAATCATCTGATGCCCCCTTGTGGCAGTTGTCTAGACCCTGTCCCTTCTCCTGCCCTCTTGCTGAGACTCCAGGCAAAGAGCTGCCCTAGCTTACTGCCTCTCCCTCTCTGGTATTTCCCCACGTCCTGAGTTTTTGCTTCTTGAACCCCCATTCCCCTTGGCTCATTAATCTGGTCTCCCTTGGCTTCTCCATTCATTGCCCAGGGGATGATATAACACAGGGGTTCTCAAACATCAGCGTGCATCAGAATCATTGGAAGGGCTGTCAGACACAGAGGTCTGGGCCCCACCCTCAGGTATCTTATTTGGTGAGTCTGGGTGGGGCCCAGGAATTAGCATTTCTGACAAGGTCTTGAGCGAGTCTTGGGGCCAAACTCTCAGAACCACTGACATGACCCAAGCCCTCATAACACATATAAAAGGTCTTCCTTCCTCCTCAAACGGGGTTTTGAGAAACACGTCCCTCCCATACTGCACTGTGTGCAGAGAGGGAATGGTGGGAGAAGAACGAAAGTAGCCATGAGAAAAGGAGAATGTGCCCTCTCGCCCTCTGCCAGGTGGTCAAGATGATGATCATCGTGGTGTGCACTTTCGCCATCTGCTGGCTTCCCTTCCACATCTTCTTCCTCCTGCCCTACATCAAACCAGACCTCTACCTGGAGAAGTTTATTCAGCAGGTCTACCTGGCCATCATGTGGCTGGCCATGAGCTCCACCATGTACAACCCGATCATCTACTGCTGCCTCAATGACAGGTGAGAACCCCACTCCCCAGACTCTTTCCAGGGGCCACAAGACCATCTGTCTATATAACCACCAAGGAGCCAAACTAAATGAGCAAACTTGGCTGTGAGACAACAGGGAGTAGTGGGGACTGCAGCAAACTAAGCACTACGTTACTCAACCCCTGCTGATTATCACCACGCAGGAATATAAACCCAAAGTGGACACATTATTCTTTTCCAAAAGGAACCAGAAATCCATATTTTTGTGTGATATCTTCTAAATTTCAAACACTGCCAACTAAGTCAAGGGGAGTGGGGTGCAGACTAAAAAAATAAACAAAAAACAAACAAAAAAAACCCTCTGTTGGTGATGTGTACAAAGCAGGTCCACTGGATGGATCCAGTCTGTGGCCTGTGCATTTGCGCACTCTGCCCAATGCATTCATCGCACGGGGGCTGTGCGTGGACACGGAGAGACAGAGTCGGTGTGAGAGTCAGCTCGGGAGAGGCATACTGAAAGAGCATCACTGGCAGAAAGTCATACTTCAGACAGTGAACTACTTGAAGGAAGGGACTGAAGCATCGTATTTTCACCCCATAGTCACTAGCACAGTACGGTCCACAGAGTAAACCCGTGGTAAATGTTTTATTTTAATGCTGAGTGACCCAAAGTTGGCTGACCCCGCAGCAGTGGAGGCAGCATAGTTCAGTGGCTGCCCTCAGGAAAGACGTGTCACCTGAACCTGGGTTCTAGTGCTGGGTTTGACTTTAATGACCAAGCTTTAAATCTTTTTGGCTTTACTGTCTCCAGTTCTCAATTAGTTTTATAAATAAACACACAGAGCCATGCCTGGGTGTATCCACGTGTGACAGAGCTGATACAGCGGTGGGAAGGCCCTCTGAGAGCAGGCCACGCCCCTCTCACCTCTCCATCTGCTCTCCCTCCAGGTTCCGGCTGGGCTTCAAGCATGCCTTCCGGTGCTGCCCCTTCATCAGTGTGGGCGACTATGAGGGGTTCGAAATGAAATCCAACCGGTACCTCCAGACCCAGGGCAGTGTGTATAAAGTCAGCCGCCTGGAGACCACCGTCTCCACAGTGGTGGGGAACCAGGAGGAGGAGCTTGAGGACTGCCCCAAGGCCACGCCCTCGTCCCTGGACCTGACCTCCAATGGCTCCTCTCGCAGCAACTCCAAGACCATGACGGAGAGCTTCAGCTTCTACTCCAACATGCTCTCCTAGACCCCGGGGCCTCCAGCAGGGGCAGCCACCATTGTCTTTGTCCTGCTTTGCTTCATGCATGGATGATTCCTTGGTCTGGAAACCATCAGAAACCCTTAACACTGGGGCTTGTGAAAAGCATCAGAATGGTTTAGGAAAAACATCCCATGGTGGAGTCAAAAGCCTGGATTCTTCTATGTCATTGTCACCCCCATGCTGTGACCCAAGGCAAATCATCCAACTTCTCTGAGCCCATAGAGGGGAAGGTTGTCCTTGGTGTTCTCTGCAATCTATTCCATGGTCCTAGAATAAACTTTGGTTGCATGCAAGCACGCATTTCAAGTTGAGTCCTGCACTGCAGCAAAGATCTGGCTGACCTGTTCGCCGGGAGCCTCTGTCTGACGTCAGTAAAGTCATTCTTGGTCAAGCTCAGGTTACTCTCCTTCAGCTGGTGGAACCAAAGAAGGAACCCCAGAAAAGCTGAATGAGAGATTTAACCTGAGCACTTGCGAAAAGAATACAAAGTCTGTCTCTTTTTGGCAACTAAATATTTTAGGGCATTTAAACATCATGGGACTCAGCCTCAGATTCATCTGCATGACGTCCCCAGCGACTGTCCCCAGCGACTGTCCTGAGCACCTGATACAGGCAGAATGTGTCCCCTAATAACAGCTAATGTCTGTCGTGGGCCAAGAGTCAGGAGAGCTGTGCTGTACTTAATCTGTCTGAGCCGTTCTTTCCTTATTTATAAAACTGTAGCGTGAACTAGATCTCTGAGTGTCCCTCAAACTTTAACATTCAGTGGTTCAATGATCGTATGAGTTTTTGTTTGTTTCACCAAAAGTTGGTGGTCTCAGAAAAAATAGGAGAAGAGAGTCTGGTGACTTCACACCGAGCTCCTAGGGAAGTGGCAACTGCTAAGACCGTGTGTCAACACCCACGTCAGACATTCTCTGATTTGTCCTGAAACATGAGTGCTTTTTTCTCCTGGAAGCCTCTAGCCTTTAACAGAGCTGAGGACTTGGTGTCAAAGCCTGAATTTCTCCACTAGGTTCTAGGTGGCAGAGCCTGCAGCTGGAGATAACATCAGGACTCGCTGGCCTTTGGGGTGTCTTAGGACAGAGGCACTAGCTTTGCACTAGCACCAGGCATGTGCTCAGACACCCAGTGAGCAAGGGGGCTGCACGCAGCAGCAGCACCTCTGGGAAGAGGACACCTTGCATCTTCCCTTTAGACTCTTGAGTCTCCCTCTTCCTGCCACCCTGGCTTTGCTGGCCTGCTGTCTATAAAAGGTGAGACAACACACCAACCCTACCAAGACCCATGAACTTATGCTTCATGTCCCAGTGCAGCTGTGGGATTTCCATCAGGTGAGCATGCAGTTCCTTTCTGTCTCCCAGATCTGTGCTTTGTCCTGAAGTGGCTGAAAGCAGAAACTTCATGTAACATCCATCAATGTCCTCCTTGTCGTTTGAAGAAGGATGCACATGTGCTGCATCTGTGGTGTGGAGGGAGAACAGCACTGTCCACAGGGTTTACAGCCTCACCAGCCCTGCTGGCTCTAACCTACCAGGCCACAACACCAGGCAGGGCTGGGTGGGGGAGAGGAGAGGGGCGGTGTTGCCTAGCAGTAGTATAAGCCAGAAGGACCTGAGAACCATACTTTGCAAAGCCTCATGGGAAGGATCAAATACATTAAGTAAAGCCAGCTCGGTGCAGATATGTGAATGGGAGACATAATTTAGGGACAACAAAAGTCAGTGCCGAAAGCATTAGTCATACTTCCAATAAAGAGTTGTGCCATTTACGTATGGATGATTCTCTTTGGAGGGCTGTAAAGAACCAGCATGATTATGAGAAGAACTCAAGAAGAAAGTTTCAAGGACTTGGGGACATCCTCTCTATGGAAGAGTTTAGAGTTGAAATCATCAAGGATGACTGAGTACTTGCTCTGGACTTGGCCCTGAGCTGGGGACACACAGCTCCTTCCACTCTGGAGGAACCAAGGCTAACTCACCAGTCCTAGTAGGTTGAGGCCACGCAGCAGGCATGGAGGCAGCTGAGAAGCAGATTCTCCCGAGGATTCTAAAGACCCGCACTCAATATGTGTAATCATGCCAAGGGCTGAGACTTTCGGAGAACCCTTTGCAGTGAGAGTTCTCTGAGATAATTCCAGGGGGGCCACCAATCAGTCTGGGGGGCCTTGCCAGATATGGTTGGACAGCGCCATCACTGCACATTGTTAGAGTGTGGGAAGGCACTGTGCTGTTTCAAATATGGCAAAACAGCCGCTGTGAAGTAGCCCGGCAAGCCTTCCTCTGGCCCACTCTCCAACACCCATTTAACTGACAAGAAATGTCATCGGCTCCCACGTGTGAGAAACACCATGATTCGCGCTGTGCATGGGGCTCATTCCTATAGAAAGGTGTCACCCTGTGTTTCTCTCCTAAGTCTTTTTCCTTGGTGTACTATTCAGTAGGAATAGAATATAAGATGTCATGGGGCCAATCTTTGTTGTGTTACTTCCAAAATATGGGACACAGTTGCTGTCAGTGTGTTCTCTATATTGTGCCAACCTCTCCTCTTCCTCACTGTTTCAAAAAAGAGGAGCTGATGTATATTGTAGACTCACAGTCAGACCATAGTAATTAAGGGTGGGGCGGGGGACCTTTTAGGGGAAGATCTAAGGGGCAGGAGTCCTTGTCCTCTCCCCCAACACCAGAAGGCTGAGACATGCTGGAATGTCTTCTCTCTTGGAAGGACTGAAAGGACTTCTAGGAAAAGAGGGCTCAGGAGCTGATCTCGTTGACCTGGCTTTTGGGAAGAATCCTGTATGTGAGCAGGGTCGTTCCTGAGATTTCTGTTTTCCAGCCTGGGATCCTGGAAAGAATTTCCATAGAGAATAAAGTATGTGTTTGACTATCTCACGCTGCTGTCTCATCTCCAGGGAAACTCAGCGCCCTACAGGAGGCTGAATGGGGTGGTCCCCTGAACCCTAACCACTTGCATAGTCAGAAGGATGAAACCCAACTCCCAGCAAACACTAACTCTGTGGCAACATGAGTTGACAAAATGTGGGGACTGTTTCCAAGTAAGGATCTGGGGAGGTAAGGTGGGACTGTGTGAAGTGGCAATGTCACAGGTAAAGAGCTCAGTCAGTTCAGGTCCTCCCGGAAGCAGATGCTAAGGCAGCGTTAGCAAGAGATTTACTGGGGGAAGTCCCTGGGAAAGATAAGGAGGGAAGGAAGCTGGAGTAGGCAGGGGAATCCTGAGACCACTGGGCAGATCAGAGGCCTGTGGAGAAGGGGGAGGAAGCAGTGGGCAGGCAGAGCCTCAGACTGGGTGAAGCTCTGAGAAAATCTGTTTGCCAACAAGTGCCCATAGAGGAGGCCCATTTGGCAGAAATGGTCAGGCCCGGTAACCCTGTTGCTGGGGCACTGGCTGGGAGCTATCTGGGGAGCGAGTGGTCCGTGTTTGAACACCCTGGTGGATCCCAAAGGCGCAGCAGCTGACGGCCAGCAGCTAGCAGTCTGCACTCCCACCTGAGCCAGGACCCCCACAGCTGGCACCAGGGCTTTGGTCAAGGCCCCTGGGTTTGGAAACCATGTCAGGAAACCTTTGGTAGGATTTGAAACTTTAATGATGACCTCTGTCAGCCCTGGCAACAGACACCAACTTCTGGGGGCCCCTCTGTCCCACCTCACGTCTCAAGCCCACTTCCTCAAAGCAGGCACGAGCAGCTGTTAAAGCCGTCAGCGGACTTGCAATGGCAAAGACTGGGGAGGATCTGAAAGAGGGAGTTGTGAGGAGCACATAGGCAGCCACCCAATCTGTTCTGTATTAGAAACAAATAATATATTTCTATTTAAACTAACGCAGCTTAAACTGGGGCGTCTGGATAAGCTTCAGTGAATCCACAAATCCCCTTCAAGATCCTCACCAATCACATGTAAAACAGTGTGTGTGTGTGTGTGTGTGTGTGTGTAGTAAGGGTGCAAACTCTGCGTCTTCTCGAAGAACTCATTCACCCTTGGCTCTCCAGAGAAGGAGAGAAACGAAGCTATTTCCAGCAGAGGGGCGAGGAGCCGGGAGACCGTCAGAGCACAATGAGAGGGAGATGAGCCCAGGGAGAACCAGAGTGACTGCCGGGAAGCTGGAAACAGCTTTGGAACAAAATCATAATTCACTGCAGACTCCTGGAGGAGTTAAAGCTGTAGAATGTCATTAGAGATGTTTGTGTCATTAAAAATACCAAATTCCCGATTAAGAGGTATGCTCTTCCCCAGGAGAAGATGAGTATTTGTTAGCTGAGGAAAGGCTAAGCTTGGTTATAGGTCAAAAAATAATTCCAGTTGTGGAGTACGGACATTCCTGTGAAAACGGGTGTTCTGTGTTGGCACAGGCTACACACCAGGGACACTTGACCTTAGGAGCCACCCTGGCTTCAGTAATAACCCTCGCCCCATACCCCCTTCCGTGGCTCTTCAAATCTCTTTCATGGAGTGTACATGATCTCCTCAGCTCTGGAACCTGAGTGGGATTTCAGTCAAGGCCCAAAGCCAAGGTGAGCAAGATGGGGCACACCAAGAATATTTCTCTCCCTTATCTTCAAAGCTGAAGGCAGCCTCTGACTGTAGAAACTGCCTTCCTGAAGCCCACAGGCGAAGTTCTGTGATGCCCTCATGCGTCTCTGCCCATTCAGGAGCAGGGAGAGGAAGGGGAATGAGGCCGTGGGAGCACAGACCTCACAAGCTACAAGTTCAACACGGTGGCTGTGACCACTGGTCCCAGCTTCTCTCTTAACCAGAGCAGCTAACAGAGAAAAGGCTGCTCGTTAGAAACAAGTGAGGAAGGGACATCAGCCCTGACCTGAGCCGGATGTGTGGGCTGCCTGGCCCCGTCACTCTCAGATGGCATGTTAGCCTATATATCCTGCCAGCTTCAAAGATTTTCATGCAGACAGATTCTAAGCCAGGTCTTCTGCGTCATGTGCCCATGTGTCTTTCTCCCTTCTTTCTTCTTTTTATGTCCGGCTTCCTGTTGCCTTCCACTCTCTAGTGCAACATTGTTCCCGTCCTTGGAAGCCTCTCCTAACACTGTCCCTGCTGAGATCTCTGGGTTTTCTCTGCACTGCTCTGCATGCCTTGCTGGTGCACTCCCTCATAAAGAGAGGATTTGGTACGAAAGTTAGAAGCCAGCATCCCTAGCAAGCCCCCTTTTCCCATCTTCCCAAATCCCTCATTGTCCACCCACAGTTCCCCTTCATCCCCTAATCCCCAGCTCGCACTCACCCACTTCCCCAAGCTGAGATGGCTCTCAGAAAAGTGTTCCTGACTTAGCTCCAACACTTAAAACAAACAGCTGAAGCAACAGATCCAGCCTTTAGACGGAGCCAGGAGAGTGGCAAACTCCAGAGGGAAGCCAGGCTCCAGTGCTGTGGTCTCTGGACCATGCCACCATGTTGCCAACACGTGGATTTGAGGAGCAGCATTAGCGCGTGAAGGGGCCGTAGGACAGAGTGGGGGGAGGCAGGGCACACTCACTGCCCGTGAAGCATTTTCTGTGTCTGATTTATCCCCTGCCCTTTGCTCACTCACTGATCCATGCCCATTGCCCTCTTGTACAACTACACCTGGAGAAGCACCTGTTTGGGCAGAACTAGCCCTCAAAGATGGCAGCCTCGGGGGCTAATCCAGCTAGTCAAAAACAGATGCTGGGGGGCAGGGGCATTGGATGAAAAAGGGGAAGGGATTGGCCAAAGGACACACATACATAACCCATAGACACAGAAGACAGTGTGGTGACGGCCTGAGGGAAGGGGGCTGGGGGTGGGTAGAGGTGGGGGTAGGGGGGATGGGAATGGGACATCTGTAACAGCATCAACAAAAATAATAAAGTTGAAAGAAAGATGCTGTTAGGGACAGTTATTAGTATGTTCTGTTTTAACATCAGAAATGTGAGGATAATCCAAACACTTCTACAAGAAGAGACACAGGCCTTTTCAGTTTATTTTATACCTACAAAGATTTGGCAGCTGATAATTCAACTTCGTCTGCTGAATATTTGCCTGGCACATGATATAGCAGGCACTCTGTGGGGGATTTGCAAATATAAATTTCAATAGCACGTGGTCCTAGACCTCAGAAAGGTCACAGTCCAGAGGGGCAGACAAATCGATGTTCCACAGCCCAGTGGGAGGAGTGTCCAAGCGGAGACGCCAGGAAGGGCTCTTGATATCACAGCCCCCTTAATGTTGTTAAAAGGCCACGAGGTCTCAAGCCCGGCGTTTTCCTCCATGGAAATGCACACGCACTCACTCACAGAAAACGTTTGCCCGTCGCACTGACGTCCAGAACCTCCTAAATCTTCCCTTATCTGATGGACACCTTTGCTTTTTCAGGGTTCTGAAGTTCTAAATTCCTTAACCATGCATCCCCCTGTTGATGACATTTTTTAAATTGTGTCTATCGTTGATTTTAAATTCTCCCAAATTAAAATCCAGATCCTCGGCAGTCCCAATAGAATGTGACCATCACCTCTACTCCCACCTTTCTCTGGGTTCCACTGCGGGCCACGGGACTGCTCTCTGCTGCCCTCTGGAGGACCCTCTTTATAAAAACGCACAGGGTAAGGGTTCAAATGAAGTGCCAAACACTGAGACTCTGTGCACTTGTCAGCAGGTAGGGAGCTCGCTTGGAAGTGGCCCAGGGAGGCAACGCTGTGACCAGGATCCTCCTCTCCCTGGGCATGGTTTGGGTTATGGATTCACAGAAAGGAAGAAACACAAGGGAACATGCAGGGCCTGGAAATAGGGACTTGTCATCATTGTACATATAATCACTTCTGCTTCTGTTCCCACCAGAACTCCTGATCCCATCCTGGGAGCTAATCATGGGGCTCCACAATGGACCCCTCATCCCCTTTTCCCTCCCCCTCTCTAATATGAGGATTCTGCATCCCTCACTGTGATGGGCTTTCTGCCAACTCCCAGATATCCCTGTGCTGACCTTAATGATTTAGTAAGAGTTGTCACAACGGGCATGAAGCGCAGGGGAGACCTCGCCCCCTGCCTGGAGATATGCAGAGCAGGAGGCACAGGCTCCCTCAGCTCACCCAGAGATGCTAAGCAGGGCGCTGTCTTTAAGAAATAGCAAGATTCTCTTGCTCTTATGCTATCACTGATGCCAGGTTGCAGGGGGACTGGCACAGTTGCCCACCTAGGGCAACACCTGTGCAGCAGGTGGCATTTATTTTGTGTTGTATACTTTAGGTGTAGAGGGGTCCCTCTTGGTTCCAGTCTACACTGGCCTTGGATTTGGAACTGTGTGCTGTGTCTCAGAAGTATCAAGCCTCACCAGCAGTTTCTTACCCTTACTAGGTCATTGCCATGGATTTTTTGTAGATACTCAGGGCAGAATTAAGTCCCTGTGTCTCCTAAAGGATTAGCAATAAATCCTCAAGAGGATGATTGGAGTAGGCGAAAGAAGATGAACACCCAGGTGTGTGTTCTGGGAGGCCTTGCTTATGGCACTGGTTTCAGGGTCCCCTGGCCTGAGCAAGAAATGGTTCCACCAGCTCACTTTCCAAAAGAAGATGACATTGAGGTTGTACCTCAGCCATCATCAAGGCCAGATGAGTGGGCAACCCTTGCCTTTTCCCATTTTCTCCCCAAGAGCTTGAGACCCCTTTGGCCTTGGGTGTTGGTGCTGCCTGAATTGTATCTGTGTACAAAATGGGGTGGGATAAGGGGTACACAGTAAGATATCCCTGAGGCCCTTGCTTGACACAGGGGCGTATGAGAGAAAAGAGAAATATGTGCCCCAGAAAGCTGGAAGGCTTGGGAGATGGAGGAAGCACTTCTTCCCTTCTCCCCCTTTCCACCACAAATGCAATAATAAAGACAATGATGATCACGATGACAAGCATTACAGTCTGGATCTTCTGTGCCAAGCACTTAATGTGAAATCAATATTATTATTGTCCTTAGTTTAATATGAGAACAATGTGACATAATAGTAACTTGCCTGACATCCCATTCCAAGAACTGAATCTCAGAGCTACCCAATTACAAAGCCCAAGGTTTTAAGAAAAACCCTGCTGTCTCCTTTATTCGTCTTATTCCTAGGCCTCTATCCTCCCAAAGGTGCCGCAGCCCAGGCTGGAACGACCACCCCAGACATGCTGCCAAATGTTAATCCAAGAGATGGTGCTTCCAGGAGCAGCCAACTTTCACAGCCCCATTAAATCATCAGAAAAATATTTTAAAGGGTAAACTGCCTTGATATTCTCTGTGGTCATCCCTACATTATGCAGGACGTGAGGTCAGGTTTTCACTCAGACTTGAAGAATGGATCATCATCAAGGATTTCCAGCTGTAATTAATCTTGCATCTTTAGCCTTGGATGCATAGAATCCCCTAGATATGCATTTCTCTGGAGGATGAAAGCTTCTTTTAGAAAGATTAAATATCACTGGGATGGATAATACCTTGTATTTACAACACTTAGGTATCTATTTCCTGTCCAAAAGGCCAGACTCACCTAGGTATTGGAGGCGAGTGTTGGGTGGAGGGGAAGGGGATTACAGAGGTGGGAGGGGATGGCTGGACTGCTCATAAAAATGGTGCACAAGGGGAGGGTGTCCTGGGGCCAGGATGAACCAGAACATTGCCCACAAGGCTGCTGAGTCAGGAAAGACAGGTGAGCTCAGTACCCTCACAAAAGAACTAATAAGTTGAAAACTAGAGGAACAAAGTCAATGGTTTCAAACCGAATGGGTATAAAAATCACTTAAGGGGGTTGTCCCAGCCTCATCCCCAGAGATCCTGACAAAATAGCTTTCTATTTTAACAAGCAAATCCATGATTACAATGCAGATGGCCCATGAAACCACTGGACTAGGTAAAACCTAAACAGAAAACAGCTTGGAAAGTCAATGAGGAGGTGTTTTGACAGAAGAAAACGTTGAATTATAAGCAGGAGAGGGTTTTTCATACACAAGCTTGCCACACTTGGTCAAGGTAGGCTCTCAGAGAACTGGGCTCGAGAAGCTGGGTGGGAGCAAGGCCCCAGGGTCAGCACCACAAGAGGGGAGCAGGGCATGGGGAATGCAGGAGGGGTTAGGACTCCATCCACTTCACCACGGCGCCCTGTTGGAGGCTCCACTTCCCGTGTCTCCTCCCAATGGTCCAACACTATTCAACATGAAGAAGCTTAATAGCTCCTACCCACCCCCTGCCCCTGTTTTAGTCTTCCTTCATTCAAGTTTGCAAAATCAGAATTAAAGTACAAAATTTACACTTTCCAGATTTCTCGTCATAGGCCATAGCTGCCAGCTCCTGGGAGGCCCCATTGGTGAACTATGTCCGGCTCAGGATGAAATTGTTTTTCCTGAATTCCGAAATAATTCCCAGAGCATTTTATGAGAAAGCACTTTATTTTTATACAACCTTAACACTGAACCCAATTCTTTGCCTTCTTTATTTATTTACAACTTTCCTCTTATGTTCAACTCAGAGTCACACCCAAGCAAAGGAAGTCAATAGGCCGGAGCAGTGTTTTTATGTGCACAGTGAGAGAGGGGCAAGGTCGAAACATGCACTATAACCAAGACAAAGCAGCAGGAGGTGGATATATTTTCTTTTTACAAGTAAAGAAACTGTAAACCACAACCGCCTCTAGTTTTGTTCCTCTTTGGAAACAGACGTGCTGATGTTCCCTCAGCCGTGTGATGACGAGTCAGCACTGGGATGCAGTTGACAGCTGGGCTGTGGGATCTCTGGATGTTCTGTCTCAGCCTCATAATCAGAGCAGGGCTGATGGTGAGGTTCCCTGAAACTCACTCTTTCATCCAGCATCTACTGAATCCCAAGAAACGTTTCCTCACAGACAATGAGGATGTTGATGCTCTGGTCCTCTAGAGATTATCTCCCATGGCCCTCATGACAAGAAATATGAAGCTTCCTTCAGGTCTGAGTGTGCCTGGTTCTTCATTCATTCACTCTTTGATCTCCTACAATAAATCAGGCCCTGTGCCAGGCAGCAGGGGTGTACAAGAGGGAAAACAGGCACAGTTCTCACTTGCAAGCAGTTTTCAGGCTAGTGGAAAGACTTGTGAATCAAATAATCCCACAAAGGAGGGCATAATTAAACACTGAGAGAAGGGCGATTAGAGGAAGAAAGGCTCTTCTATGAGCACCTGTTACAAAGGAACTGGACCCAGCACTTGAGACTAGGGAAGTCTTCTCCGAACCAGTGGGGCCCTGCGGAGCAGTGAGACAAAAGGAGGGGAGAGCGTTCCAAGCATTGGGAATGGTGTGGAGAAAGGCCTGTGACAGGCAGGAATATGGCGTAGTCGAGGTACTGCGAAATAAGACCAAAGTGCCTGGATGGGAGAGAGAGGAAAAGTAGTGGAGGATGAGAATGGAAAAGGGGGAGGCAGAGGACTTTAGAGAAGCTTAGGTAAGAATTTTGGCCTTTTTTCTTAGAGCAAAGCAAGTCACCAAAAGATTTAGGAGGTGACAGGATCAATCTGCTTTTGGGAAAGATCTCTCCGGCTGCAGGGAAACCCATTAGCAGCTGATGGCTATGGTTCGCGTGAGAGGAGATGGGGGCTTGGGCTACACTGTTGGGCGTGAACATGAGTACAAGTGGATGGATTTGAAAGCCTTTAGAAACTATATGAGAAATACTTATTTAGCAATGAACTGCACTGGTTGTGGGGAAAGGGAGGGTTTCACGGGTGAATTTGCTGTTTCTTACTTATGTAACTGGTTCAATAATAGCACCACTTACTGAAGCAGAGAACATCGGGATACCGAGCTTGGGGAAGGGGAGAGGCAGAAACGTAATGAGTGTGAGATAGCTTTGAGACATGAAAGGAGGCATCAGATGAGTGGTGGGAGATGCAGAGTTAGAGCTCCGGGAGCAGTCTGGCGGAGGACATCAATTTTCAAGTCAGTTACAGATGGCAGTTGATGCAACGCACACAAATCAGCTTGCCAAGTGTGATGGTATTGGGTAGTCAACTGCGATGTTTAATAGCTGGTTATAAGAGGAATCATATTATGCCTAGGGAGATAAAAGGGGAAAAAACGGGGAATGTGGTGTCATGGAAGCCCATGAAAGAGAATATTTGGAGCAGAGAATTCTGTGATGTTGAATGCTGCAAACGAGAGCAGGAAGTGGGGACGTGGAAAATGCCCCGCAGGTTTAGCGATGAAAAGATCAGTGGCGACCCCAGCAAGAGCTCCCTGAGTGCGGTCCTGAGACAGAAGCAGAACACAGCAAGCTAACAAAGGAACGTTCGATGAAGAAATAGAGACCCAAACCTATAGAACTCCTTCCAAAAGGCTGGTTTCAAAGCCAAGAAAGAGAAGGTAGTCGCTAGAGGAAATCTGGGACCAAGGAAGGTATCTTTTTATTTGTATTTGTTGTTTACTAGAAAAGACAGGGACATACTTCAATGCTGACAGGAATGATTTTTTTGAGAAGGAGCAGTTGACTGTGTAGGGGAGAGAAGAGACAATTGATAGCAAACAATTTCTTGGAAGGCAGGAGAGTGATATGAACAGCACAGCTGGAAGATGAGAGACAATGAGTGAAGGTAGGTTAGGAGATTCAAAAGCTGTAGCTTAGAGAAATTCTTCTAGCAGATGGTTTTAGTTTTCTCCGAGAAGCAGAAAACAGGATCACCTACTGTTCATGGGGCCGGAGCTTGTGGGATGCGGATACAAGATAATGCATGGAGGGAGCACACAAAAGACTTCAAGTTCTCATCGCGGATTCTCCAGAAACCCCGATTCAGTTGTTTGGGGGTAGTGCCTCTAAATCTACTTTTTAATAAACAACACTGCCGACTCGAATACAGGTTGCTCAGGAAGCAGGCTTTGAGAAGCACAGGACATGTCCCTTTTCACATCCCCAGGTGAAGCTCACCATCAAGAATGAAGAAATGCCATATTTCGCTGTGTATAATGCGCACTTTTTTGCCCAAATGTTTGCGGGAAAAATAAAGATGTGCATTATACATGAGAATAATGTTCACATAATCCGTGTATAGTGCACACAAACATGGGTGCATGTTATACACAGGAGCATGTTGCACACAGAAAAATACAGTGAAGTTCCCAAGAAGATGTTACCAGTGTACATGAATCCCTGCACCTACACGGCCCCACTCCCCAAGGAGGGTTGTTTGACCAAAGCAGCTGTGAGAGAGCAAAAACTTCTCTCCTACCCTTCTGGGCTCTTCTAACTGGTCTAAGAATTAAATTAGCATGAGACAGGCTAACAGGAGAAAATCATGATTAATTTGTTTGTGTAGGGGCTTCATGAGAATATGAGGGCTGCAGGCATTAGGCAATCAGACCTATAGCCCAATCTGAGCTAAGGAAATGGGAGTAGTGGTCTAGGACTTCAAGGGGAGAAAAACAACTCACAGGAAAATGAAAAAACAAATGTTTGGTAAACAAATGTTTGTCGTGTCGTACAGAGACAATGGGACACAGAGAGGACTTTGAACAAACAGGCCTTGCTAGATTTCCCCCGCTCTATCATACCTAGCTTCTTCACAGTTATCTCTGGTGAGAGTTCTCTCCCTGGACTAAGGCTTCTCTCTAGATTCTTTTAGGCAGTTAGTGGGAAAGTAAAGTTCTTCTGGAGTCTATTGGACCTCAATTGTCTTCAGTAAAAATAATCCTGGTACCAGAGCGGCGTGCTCTGGGGAGACTGTTCTGAACTGCGACGCAGCTCCGGAGCATATTCTTGGTCTTAGGCAAAATCCAATAACTCCGAATGCGGTTGTGAGGCAGCTCAACATTAACTTGAATTAGTCTTGTGTTCTAACCTTCGGCCCTAGTTCTGACAACTAGGATTGTATTTTGTCCCTGGAACCATGCCCCACTGTACTTAACCCTTCCATTCCCAGAATTACTGTGAGTTACAGAATTAATTATTATCCAATGTATCCATGAGAATCCCAAGGTAGGGCCCTCATCAAAAAGTAACAATACATGAGTTTGTACACAATTTGCCTAAAAACTGAACGTAATACTTAACTATAAATTTTAAGCAAGATGGATCGGAACAAATTTTATCTATTTTAATTTTGGAAGAACAATGGTTCAAGCCTTGCAAAGGCATTGTAACTACGCTAATATCATACATCTTGACACATAACCTCGTTTCTGTCCATGAACTTGAAGCCTAAAGACAAATCAGTATACTATACCAAGGATCTTACTTGGCTTCAGTCAATTTCTCAATGAATTTCCTTTTGCTCTTTGCTTGGTTAACATTTATCTTTCAAATCTCTGATCTAGTGCCACTTGCTCAGAAATGCTGTTCTCCACCCACAACATGAAAATGGATCCCCAAAATAGATCTGCATTGTTATTCTCTCACACTTCACCACGTTCTTTTCCTTTGTGGCATGACCACAATTTGCAAGTGTCAGTTGTTTGTACAATTCTCTTCAGGTTTTAATCCCTGGTGGATCATGAACCCTGGGAAAGCCCATCTTAGTTCTGTCGTAGGTTACACACCCATTCACTAGCACGGCATCGACAGGAAGGGCTGGTTTCACTTGAAGTAGATACATTCAGTGAGTGTCTACTGAATAAATTAGTGAATGAACCATGGAAATGGAATGAAGTTTAATAGGGGTTAATAATATTGTAGTTGTCTTTAAAATCTGCTCATTCCTCATCCTCAATATCCAATTAGGAGACCCAATTTTGAAACGTGCCCCTGGAGTAAGGCTGGCAAGAGGGTTAACATCATTAGCAAGGGAATGACTCTAATTAAGAAGAAATAATTGGTTACCCTTTTTGAAGATGAGTAAAACTCATTTTGAGTTTTCAAGGGACACAAGAGAGCAATAGAGTTTAACTTTAGATGGTCCACAGATAGTGATGTGCTAATAAAAGTTTGATAACTGGCTGTCTGGGGGAAAAAAATTACAGCATTTTCTGAAATACTACCACCATGGTCCATTCCAAACTACCCACAGTTTAACAATCAGCTCACTAAATTACTCAAAAATTAACAACGGGCTATCACAAGCTGGTGCAGGCCAGCAAACTGGCCAGCACACCACCGTTACAGATGTATTACTGAAGTACTGAGAATTTGCTAAGTCACCATATTCTCTGCCATGGTTGATAATGTAAAACTTTGGTGACTGAATTAAGGAGTTAGAATAGATCAAATTTCTTTCTGAGAAAAAAAATGGCTTTTTAGAAAGTGTCTCCATAGCTCATCTCCTTGAGGTGGGCTGACCTCCACCTGAGGAATAATGCTGAAGAAAGGCTTCCAACTTGAATAAAATTATATCAGCTACCTACGGTCATGTGAAACATCACCAAATCCCCAAACACATCATGAAGTCAACCCTACCCCAGCCCTGCAGGCTTCCGGAGTGACATGCAGTCACAGCCCTCTGACTTCTGGTCGGTCCAGCTGACAGAGTGGTACCCAGGCAAGAGAGTCCAAGGCAGTGGGGCCCACACCTCTGTGGCTGTCTCTCAGCCAGAGGAAGCAACTCCAGCAGACCACGAACCACGAAGACAACACACAGGAACAAGCACATTTTGAGGGGATCAAACAGATCTTAACTTCAGCAATACTATTGATGCAAATATAAATCATAATGAACTGTAGGGTTAACCAAACAATCTTCATAAAAATAATTTAATATCTGAAAGTCAAGAACGGTCACCATTGAAAAACCCAATAAGCTTGGGCTCCTGCTATAATAAACCAATAACAAGCCATCCCACTCTCTGGCCTTTGCAGCGTGATAGGCACTGTGGAGAAGCCAGACGTACTGGTAGAATGCTGAATTAGTATCTGCAGGAAATTTAGTGTAGTGTTAACATGAGGTTCTTGAATATCAAATTGTAGTATCCCTCAATAATTCACATAACAGTTACTAGTAAGCAACTTACTAAAAATGTACGGAATTACACACCATTTACCTATAAGAATTTGGATTTCTATATTCATTCCCTGCTCATAGCTTACTTGATGTCTAAGACCCATATCTAAGAAATACTGGTCTAGGAGGTGCACGACCTCCTTTTCTCTAGGTCCCCTCTGTTCTGTTCTTTGATGCAACGAGGACACCAGACGAGCCCACAGCTGGACCGCCGCAGCCATGGCTCCTCTTGGCCATCTTCACTGGGTTGTGTTAATGTCATGCTCTTGGCCAGAGCTGTTTCAAGAAACAACTAAACAAAATCCACTTGTACATTTGCTACAAGTCACTGTGAATATTATCAATGTTGATTACTATGTAATTTTTATATAATCATAAAGATGATAGTTAATATTTGAGTTTACTGTGTGCCACTCACAATTCTAAGGGCTTTGCGTGTTCAGCTTCATTTAATCTTTGCATCCCCTCAGGAGGAAAGGGCTATTGTTAGTCCATTTGTCCACAATGTCACACCATACCCCATAATCTCTGCATGAGAATTTACTTTGGAGTTTACTGCCAGAAAAATTTCCATTCTTTTGGGAAACTGGTATACTTCCTCCCTCCTGATCATGAGTAGTGCGGTGTTTATTGCTTGCTTTTTTCCCCGCATTCGAGGAAACGGGCAGTCGAATTTGGGTCTCACACACAGGCTGGTGCTGTCTTATCATTAGTATAGTAATTTCCACTTATTTGTCTTTGTACTAACTTTCTGTTTCCATTTTATTTGCTTTGTTGCATATCTTACTACTAATTACCTGAGAATTCTTTGGAAGGAGGAAAAGTAGCAATAAATTTAATTACTCAAACAAAAATGAAGTTTGAGTTTATTCTGAGAGCCCTATGTCTGAAGAATCGGTGAATGGAATTTGAAAACAACCACCCCACCTCTTAGGGCAAGTTTGAAACAATTCTAGAAGCCAAATACCTTCGTGGATACGGTGGCTGTTCATATACTTTTGAGGAGAATGGAGTTACTGGGTCCTATCCATGGAGGGCCCTGACCAGAATATCAAATATCTTTAAGGAAAATGGAAACATCCTCCCACGACAAGAACATGTCAGAAGCAGGTATCTTTGTACATAAGCATCTATTATGTGCCTCTCGATATAACACAAACACATTATTATACATAAAATATTTTATTTATAAAATAACTTGAAACATTTGAAACACAAACTGAGAAAAAGATATCGAAACCTATGAACCATTGAAAGATTTTAAACAGAGAAACATGGTATGATCAAATTTTCATTTTAGAAAAATCCTTTATCAAAAGTGGAAAATTTCTTGGAGGAAGATAAGATTAAAGGCAATGAAGGTAGTTAGGAATATTTTTCAGAAATGCAGGCGAAAGATGATAATGGTCCATGTTAGGATCCTAGTTCTGTGGTTGGAAAAAAGAAAGGGTGGAGAGGCTGTTATTGATGTGCGGTGGTGATAGACAGACTGTAGGTGGAGGAAGAACGTGAGAGGAGAGTCCCAGGCAGTGCCTGGGCGCAGCAGGCAGGGCTTCAGGTGGAAACAGACCACACTCAAATCGGGAGAACTTGAGGAGTGAATGCATGCACTGTTTGTAAATTCTAGGCAGGATACAGTTCCCCAGGGGTGGAGCTAGTCCCAACCTTACACCAGAAGACACAAAAGAAGGGAACAGTTATTGGACCCAGAAAGAAAGGGCTGTGTGACAAGGGCAGCCAAGGGGGAAGCTGACCTTGGGGCGGGACAACATGGTCCTGCGGAGGCAAGTCAGCAGGCTGGATGCAAAGTTCTGCGTGTTTTAAATTTCTGTAGAAACTGCCATATTGCTGTCTCTTTCATTCCCAGAAGGCTGTTCTATATAATTTTTCACCAACAATGTAAAAGAGTATCCATTTCTCTCACTTCTTATGAACAATGTATATTGTCAATCTTTTTTTTGTAAAATTGCCTATTGTAATAGTCAACTTTTATATATTAACTTAGGTAACTTATCATACTTAAATATTTGATCAAATGCCAGCCTAGATGTTACTATGAAGGTATTTTTTAGATGAAATTGACATTTAAATCAGTAGAGTTTCAGTAAAGCAGATTACCCTCCATAAATTGGGCAGACCTCACCTGGTAAGTGGGCGACCTTAGGAGAAAAACACTGAGGTCTCATTCATGGCTGGTGGGAATGAGCCCACAGGATTCGTGCGAGGAAAGTCCCAGGGAGAGGAACAGAGAAGCCCAGTCATGTCCTGGGCAGAGCTCCATGGGGACGCCCATTCATTCCTGCCTCCAGAACCCAGGGGCCGCCCTGGCTGCTGCCCTGTGCCTTCCAAGGCCTTGTCCCATTCTCCAGCTTTGCCTACAATTCTGTGAGCAAACTCCGCTCTCACAGAGCCTCCTTACGATAGCATAAGTGAGAAGTAAGTCAGTGGGTAAAGAAACAATTTAAAAGAGTAAAAGGTGCTGTGAAGGAAATAAATGGGATAACACGATAGTGGGCATGGTGGAGGAGAGGCAGCTCTCCCTCCCCAGGGCCACGGCCTGGAGTGCTGTTTCCCGGACATTCCCTGTGCTCACTTTGTCCAGCTTTTCAGGGAAACTGTCACCTGATGAAGGAGGCTTCCCCTGACTCACACTACCTGAAATAGTGCTGCCTCCATTCCTGCTCTCGTTTCCTCTCTCCTTTCCCTGTTGAATTTTCTTCATAGTATTTGTCACCTCCTAATACAATAGATATTTGTGTTTACTTATTATTTGACTCTTCTCCACTAGACATGTGCTCCCCGGGGAACAGGGGTTTCATCTGTTTGCTCATTGCTGCGTCATCGCCCTGAGAACAGTGCCTGGCAATGTGTCGGTGCTCAAGGACTGTTTGTTGAATTAATGAGAAGCTGAATGACTAAGTGGCGAAAGAAGGTCTCTCTGAAGGAAGCAGTTTTAAGGCTTAAACCTAAATGAGGAGAAGTTTCAAACCCAGGAAGCAGCAACTACAATACCAAAATGCTGAGAAGCAAACAATCTCTTGTGTTTGAAGAACAGGAAAAAAAGGCCTGATGGGCACCCATTTCACCCAGATTTGTGCCATTTGGGTTCACCAAGTGGGAGACAGAGGACATCTGCCACTACCTGGTAGCACATTCAGGGCTTCCTGGCTGCCCAGGCTGCGGTGGCAGCTGGATGTGGGGGCAGGGGCCTGCTGCGGGCTGCAGGAGTGGCAGCTGGAGGCTGGCTGGACACAGGGAAGAGGAATCGCTGAATGCCTGCCACTCAGGGTGGTGCTGCCAGACCCTCCCGGCACTGAAACGAAGGAGGGTGCTGTGTGAGAGGGACAGGGGCAGGATTTACACAGCGATGGATCACCAGAGAAATGAGAAACCGAGCTGGAGGGAACGTCTATGGCTCCTGGTGGAGCTTCTCAAATCTCAGGTTGGTTCTGGGTTGGCACAATCGGGGTCTGCTTTAAAAGACAGAGATTGGCTAGTACATGACTTTACTATCAGTAGAATTGGCCAGCACTAAGCACATGTGCAGCCAACTCTCTCTCCCTCCATCACAACATGCGTCTCTTCTGGCCAGAGCACTCTGCCGCTGCTGAGCCCAGAAGCTGCTGAGCCCAGGTCCCTCTCTGCTCAGTGCCCCAGGCACCACCACTACCTGACATGATTTTGCCAACCCTTACCTACAGCCTTGTACCGAGAAGTCACCAGAACAAGTCCTGGGTAAGAATTTAGGAAAAGCGGAATCTTTCTACCTATAGATCTGAAAGAAGCCCAATGGATGAATTTAAAGTCTTTTTCTTGAGTATAACCGACATGCAGAAAAGCACACACATTGTAAAGCTAGATGGAGTCCAGTGAATTGTCACAAAGTGAGCACACATGTGCAACAGCCCCGCAGGCCAAGAAGCAGCACTCCAGCACCCAGGAGCTCCCCTCACGCCCCTCTCAATCACTTCACTGTCCGCCCTCAAAGGGACCACCATCCTGACTTCACCCTCCATAGACAAGTCCTGCATGTTTCCAACTTTACATAAATGAAAGCACATAATTTGTATTCTCTTGTGTTTGCCTTCTTTCAGTCATGTATTTACGAGATTCATCCATGTTACTTGGAAGAAGGAGCAGATTGCTTTTAGAACATGTAGGGCCTTGGATAGAAGGCACCCTAAGAACTTGAGCTTTTATTGCAAACAAGATGCTAAGCCAGGATATTTTGAGTAGAGAAGTGACACCCTGACAAGTCACTGAATGATTATTCTGGCTGCAGTGTTAAGGAGACCATGGCAAACATGGGAGACCAGGGAGCAGGCTCCCACAAACCCCACGGAGTAGACAAAACCCCCAGGGCATGGCTCAGTGGGGTGGGCACCCCCCCACAAATCAAAAGGCCATCCGTTCGATTCCTGGTCAGGGCACATGCCCGGGCTTCAGGTTCAGTTGCTGTTGGGGCGCATATGAGAAGCAACAGATTAATGTTTTTCTCTCTCTTTCTTTCTTCCTCCCTACCCTTCTCTCTAAAAATAAGTAAATAAAACCTTTTTTAAAAAAATCCATAGAGTGAAGGGGGCTTGGTCCAGGGTGGGAGGAGTGGGAGTGGAGAGAACTGGTCTGCTTCTAGCTGTATCTTGAAGAAAGAGCCTAGTGAACTTACTGGTGGATTGGAGGTCAGTGTGAGAGAGAGAGAGAGAAGACAATAGTGACCACGAACATTTTGACCTAAGTTACCAGAGGATACAGCTGTGATCCTGTGAGACGGGGAAGGCTGCAGAAGGAGCATGTTGAGGTCAGGGAATCAAAAGGTCCATTTGAGACACATCAAATTTGAGAGGCCTAGTAGTCATCTAAGTGGAAACATCACACAGGCAGTCAGTTATATGAATACGGGGTTCAAGGGAGAAGTCAAGGGAGAGGTCATCAACTTGGAAAGCATCAGACTATAGATGGTATTTAAAGCCATAGGGCTATATGAGATCATCAGGGAAATGAGAGTAAAAAGAGAAAACAACCGGGAGGCTGGCACTTGAGCTGAGCCTGAAGGGTGAGTGTGGTCACATAAGTAGAAAAGAAGGGAAGGAGGTATTAATAATAATAATAGTGGGTGTGGTTTAGTGAGCACCTTCTCTGCATCTGTCTCTGCACTAAGCACACACATCACTGTTGCATTTAGCTCCCACAACAGCCATACGGGGTAAGAGCTATTTGCTATCCCCATGTGACAAATAGGGACAGCAAGACTTGGAAGAGTCAGAATCTTAGAGATCTTGTTCAAGATCTCTAAGTAGCAGAGGTGGGCTCTGGACCCTGACAATCTGCTTCCTGAGTACTATTCCATACCAGCTTTCCACGGAGGGCCCAGGCAGGGCTAACAAAATGAGCAATGCTATGGAATAGTAAGTGTAACCCAGATAGCTCATCAAATATCGAAATAAAATGATCAGCCCATCATTGCACATAGAGACAGAACCATGTTCACTTTTTCCTAGAACTGTGTCTTTGCAAGAAGCAGAGGTTTACTATGGCCACCCTTGGTCAGCCCAAGCCAGGTCTGGTTCTCCTGTCCCCCAGCCATGAACCTGGGCCTCCACCTCTGTGTTTCTGATCACTGTACTTTGTTCCTCACCAAAGCCCAGGACACAGGACCCACCATCCCACACTTCACATACATCCCCCACATACATCCCCACACCCAAAACACTCACACAAGGCTGTAGCCTTTAGCAGCCTTTCACTAAAGATTAAGAATAGTGATGGGGGTAACCTCAGAGCACAGAACCGGTAGTCGCCCAAAGCTGAACATTGGGCTCCATTGTCCTAGAGTCCCCCTGCCATCCATGGTGAGGGACTTCTACCAGCTACCCAGATGTTCAGGGCCCAGCTCCACCACCAGCTTGGACTACCTCTTCTCTTCCATCTCTACTCTTCTCCCCAGCTAGGGCTCTCCAAAGTCCTATTCTCCCAACAGGGAACACTGAATATTCCTGCTACTTTATCATGCAGAGCAACGCCAATGTAAAGTTTACCAGACTAAGTACTTCCCATCTCCTCGATGGGGGGAGCTGCCCCTCCATAACAACTTTTAAGTGGTTTTTATTTCACCCCTGATAAAAGCCATCCACCATTGATCGTTATCCTTACCCGCACAAAGAACCAGCAGGATCTTAGAAATTCCAGGGCATGGAGGCTATTTTGCTCCCTCCAGTACCTGTTCAAAATCTCAGATAAAGCCCCCCCACCAACCGTCTCTATAAGCAAAAAGAGAACATGCTCCCCTCTTATTCAGAGCAGATTCAAAAGAATCCCATAGTCATGGTCACAGTGGTAAGAAATTTCGTCTGCTTATACGTGGAAAGGGTAAAACATTAAAAAAGGTAATCAAAATTGGTAGATTAGGTTTGAGATGTGCTTTAATAATTTTCCAGATGGTCCAGAGCCTAAGGCAGCTTGACAATTTCCCCTCTAATAAGGCATGGCATCTCCTTTAGGTGTGTCTCCTTTGGGTGACTGGCCCTCGGTGAAAGACCACCAGAACATGCCTGCAGTAGAACACGTTGATTTCTTTCTCATTGTAGGGGTCAGAGAGAATGCACCACAGGGAACCACGGGCATTCGGTAAGAGGGTATTAGAAATAACCTATTATAGAACTGGGAGCTTGGTTTGGTGATTTGGAGGAGGGTTTAAGGAAACAGAGATTCACTCAATGTCAGAGAGCAGTTAGAAAGTGTGGGCAGTTCTGTGATGGGGTATCTCAATATATCTGATCTGCAGGGAAAGAAGCAGCAGTCATTTCTACAAGTAAAGATAGGGAGTGCTTAAAATTATGTGGGTGGCTCTGTGGTCTTGTTCTGTCTAATCATCCCATTCACAGACTAGCCCAGTCTGATGTTGCTGTTTTGTAGATTATGTCCAACAAGTGATCATTTCTCAGCCGCGAGTGTCCAGCCACCTCCTAACATCACCAACGCTAATTGGCGTTGGGCCAGGGTTTGGATTCAGGGACTGCTTTTTCCTTTCTCAGGTATGATGAGCATTTAAAAAAAAAAAAAAAAAAAAACCCTCGAATTCTACAACTGCAGTTTCTGTCCTTTGAGAGTCTAAAGTGTCAAAAGTCTGAGTGTAAGAGAGATGCTTTTACACACTGTGAAGGAAGCCAAAGTGGGCTCCACCGTCTCTAAGGTGAATAAACACATACATGTGAGCACACTGTTGGTGCAGCAGAGGCATCCTGCCTGGGATACAAACAAGAAAATGGTTGTCAAAAAAAAAATACCACTTCTTTTTTTTTGCTTATTTCAAATGATGTCATTTTGTCATTGATGCCTGAGACTGGTCACCCTGCAGAAAATGAGGTCCTGCAGAATAAATGTCCAATATCACCCTTCAGGGCCAAGTTCCTACATATGAAGGTTTTCAGTTTAGTAAAGATGCCCTAGAAGGGTCACAATTTTGATGACTGTATTCTTTCACAGAAAGAGTGCTAAGAAGTGTGGCTATTATGTCGTGGCAGGTGTAGAGCATGTCAATAAGGTGAGATGAAAAAAGAGAAAGGGACAAGCCAGCAAAAAATAGTTTTAAAGAGAGAGAAACAGTGAGTGGAAAGAGAGCAAACAGGAACTAGCTCTTCCCAGCGGTGCCAGGTGTCCCCAGACCTGTGGGGACTTGGTGCTCCCCTTCCCTCCCCTTCCCTCGGTGCCAAAACCTCACTCACTTCGATCCTCACCCCTCCGCCCAAAGCTGTCATACTCTGGGTTCCCAGATGCCATAATTATTCCTGAGCAAGACCCCCTAACTCAGATGAAATAAAAACTAATTTTTCTAAATGTAGTCGTATATCCTAAAGTTAAACTTGAATTTTTAAAACTGTTCTCTATTCTGAGATTATATCTATTGCTTTTATATTAATTTTTAAGTAAAAGTTTAGTTTGGGGTTCTGGAGTTTTGGGGGGGTTTA
Source organism: Desmodus rotundus (assembly GCF_022682495.2). Classification (NCBI taxonomy): domain Eukaryota; kingdom Metazoa; phylum Chordata; class Mammalia; order Chiroptera; family Phyllostomidae; genus Desmodus; species Desmodus rotundus. The sequence goes on from NC_071391.1 coordinate 115,726,458, forward strand.
CTTGAAAAAATAAAATGTTGACCACTGCAGATCATTTCTGGAATTATTTGGGGGAATAAAGGAGAGGTCTGTAAAATTCCAAAGGATGAAATCACTGACTTAAGGAATAGAACTCCATTTTTTAAAGTCATAAAACATATAATTTTGTAGTATCAGAAGAAATCCACAATAATGTAAAAGAACTTCAAAAAATTATCAAATGGTTTATTCTTTTCTAATCCATATTTTTACCTTAAAAATAATTTTATTTTTAATATAAAATTATATATAGTCATTATAGAAAAATTAAAAACACACAAAAAGTAAAATTTAAGAATTCATTACCCCAATAAATAATGTTATTATTTAGCAATAATCCCTACTTACATGGGTATTTTCTTCCAGGTTCTTTTTCTAGCACATATACTTTTGTTAGAAAAGTAATGTTTTGAAAATTCTTTTGCTTTGCAGGGATGACGCCCAACCAACCGAGCCACACTGGTCTGGTGAAAATCCTTAATAGACTTGTCTTGTCTCTTTGCCTTCTCAGTACGTGCTTAATCTTTCAAAGATTTAGTATACAAGAGAGCTAGGAGAGAAAAATGAGTTTATATTTTCAACACATAAAAAAAAAGATTACACAGCAAAACAAAAGCCTTGTACGCCCATTGTGACACAATGAGGAGCAGGTAGTCTGCATTCTTTTATCTCTGCCTTGAGCAAATCAAAGTCTAGACTTGACTTACGTGGACCATAAAGATTCCTGGAGGAAGAGGGAGGGAAGGAGGCAGCACCCCCTTCTCACAGGGCCCAAGGCATTGTGTCAAAAGGAAGAAAGAAAAGGTGAAAACTGAGAGATGTATTATGATTTTACTTCCCCAAGATTTAGTCCAGAGGAGAAAGGATTGTCCTACTTAACACTTCAATAAACCAGACAAAAGTAAATGCTATTTTTTTCCTCTTCTTGGGTGGTAGGGGCAGCATGAAGAGAGCTCAGTCAAATATATACAAAATAACTAGCATTTTCTCTTCTCATTAAATATACATTTAAAAAGTATAGCATCTTTTTCCATTAAAATTAAGTTACAACCTTTTTCTTTTGTCATTAAAAATTCTTTGTAGTACCTGAAACCTGTATAATGGTTTAACCAGTGTCATCCCAATATTCAATAAAAATGGAAAAAAATTAATTGCATATTCAATATTGCAAATTTTTTGTAATAATTTTTACATTTTCAAAATATTTTATCTAGAAGTTTATACTCTAATTTGCTTAGCCATCACCTTACTTAGGTTTATTTTTCTAATTTTCACTATTATAAATAATGTAGTAATAAGCATTTCTGTTTACTTCTTAGAGGTGGGAAAGTCAAAATTAATGAATACTTTAGGTTTCTTAATAAGTTATGCCACATTGTTCTGCAGAAATATGATACTAAAATTAACAATTATATTAGCAACAAACGAATGGACCAGTTTCACCAAACCTACAATCATTTACTCAACAAATATTTATCTAGGGCCTATTATGAGCTAGTCATTATTCTATGTACTGGAAATGCACTAGCAGACAGGACAGAAAATGTCTCTCTTCTTTGGGAGCTTCCATTATAATATGGCAAGTAGTAGGTGCCTTAAAGGAAAATAAAACAGGGCAAAAGGCTAGAGCAGCGCTCTGTCTGGCAACCGCTGAAGCTAAGTCATGCCAGCTACCGGTCTTGTAAATAAAGTTTTTATCAGAACACAGCCACACGTTCACTCACGCATTGACTGCTTTCACTCTGCAATGGCAGAGGGGAGCAGTTTAGAGAACCTGTGCCCCCCCGCCAGCCGCACGTGCTGGCAGCACACATTCTCCCGCGATAGGGGAAGTCCAAAGTCTCCTGGGGTGCTAGATGGGTCAAGTTAGGCTAACCACTGTGACAAACAGATCCCAAATGTATGCTGGCTCAGACACAATAGAAATTTACTCTTTGATCACATAACAGCAGTGGGTATGTAAATAGATTGGCATGTCTTTCAGGAACCCAGAAGTGACAAGGCTTTGTTTTCTTTAAATTTTGGCTCTCACGGTCTCTCTGGGGGTTGCCTCTATTCTGGCCAGCCAGAAGATCAAAAGGCATGATGTATTTCTGCATGATATATTTCTGGCGAGTCTATTCTTGCCAAAAAACAATAGGCCTGGGCCCAGAAAAGGCTTATGTATCACTTCCACTAATGCTCCATTGGCTGGAACCCAGCCAAAAGGCTGCACCCATTTCTGCCGGTTACTGGAGTATGTAGTCCCTGTCTGCTCCACAGGGAGGCGACAGCGGGCTCTCTGCCTAAGACAAGCTACAGTCCCCAATTTCCAAAAAGAGTTGCAATTCATTATTATTTTATTGTGCATTTTTCAGTAACACTGAAGTTAATATGTATTTGTATAAGTGTCTTAGATGTTTATAATTTCTCCTCTCCAAATTCCCTATATTTATATTTTTCATTTTTCAATTAAAGCTTTGGAATTTTTTTAAATCACTCTCATAAACAATTAAACAATTAAAAATCATAATCCCCATTTGTTGTTTACCTTTTTACATGGTTTTGAAAAGTGGAAGATTTTAAAAATTTTATGTAAGCAAATCTATATTCTTTCCTTTGTAATTCCTTCCATTATTTTCTATTTGGAAATCTCTTACCTATTCAGTGATTAAATACATATTCATCTGTTTTCTTCAAGTTTTTTACCCCTTTACATATACTTTAAAGTCAGGTTCTAAGCATATTACTTTTGAAAATAACCAGTCTTCTCAGCACATTATTAAATAATTCATCTCTTTCTTATTAATTGTAATGTTTCATTTACCACACTTTAAGCTGTGTTGTATTCTAGAGTAAGGAAGTCTATACATGCCTTGAATCAGTAGCATGAAATTTTAATATTTATATCAGTATGATCTTTGTATATATTATATTCCTATCTGGTAAGTCCTTCTCATATAACTTCTTTTCCAAATATTTCTTTGCACTGTTTATTCATTTAATTTTTATAGTTGTATTTTTCTCATTGCAGAAGGAATACATATGTGTTTTTATTTCAAAAATATAATGTGAAAATAAAAAGATTTTAGGTAACTGTCATAATTATTGTATTAAATTCCTTTTAAAACTTCTGTTAATTTTTTATGTTTATGTTATGTCCTATAAATTAATTTGAGAAATTAACATCTTCCAACAACCTTGAAAATGCTTCTCACTTGTTCTTTTCTGTTCCTCAAGAATACTTTTTGGTTTTTGTTTTTTATTTTTATTAATCCTCACCTGAGGATATGGTTAGAGAGGAAGAGAGAGCGGGGGTGGAGAGAGAGAGGAAACATCGATTGATGTGAGAGAGAAACATCAACTGGTCGCCTCCTGTTGGCTCCCCGACAGGGGATTGAACCAGTAACCTAGGTATGTGCCCTGACAGGGAATCAAACTTGCAACCTTTTGGACGACACTCCAACGAACTGATCCACCTGGCCAGGTCTTTGGTTTTCTTCATACAGATCAAGTGCATTTCTTATTAATTTTATTTCTAGGAATTTCATATTTCAATACTATTTAAATATGATATTTTCTTATTTTATTCTTGACTGCTTTTGCTGATATATTATAAAACTATTAATGTTGGAGCTAGCCATATGGTTCTTCAATTGGTTTCTTAAATTTTATAGAGAAATAATCATATCATCTGAAAATTATTTATTTTTGTAAATAAATTTGTAGCTCTTTTTTGTTTTTCTTTTTAGATCTTGCTTCGCGGTATGCCCTAGCACAGTGTTGCCCGATCCATGGTCCACAGAACCTCGTATACCGTGAATTTGGAAAATGCTAGGTAGTTTATCTTCCTCTCACAGGTTCACAAGTTACCCTTGAGAGCATTATAAGTTACATGGTAAAGAAACCTAGTTCCACTTATTTAACCTTGCATCACCAGTGTACCAAGCACCCAGAAACACCCATTAATAAACCGCAGGCCACCAGCAGTCCCAGTCTCAAATATCCTTGTCCCACCAGCATATGTCCTTTTAGCCTGTCCCAGCTAGAAATTCCACAGTCACCACAGCTTGTGAAACCTGTGCTCTTGGATTAAACTTAGAGTAACTCTGGACAACAATTCCCAAACAATGTTGGAAGTGATTGTGACAAAAGGCATCCTCCACCCTGACTGATGTGGCCCAGTAGGTTGGGCATTGTCCTGCAGACCAAAAGGTTACCATTTTCGATTTCCAGTCGGGGGGTATGAGTCTGGGTTGTGCGCCAGGTCCCCAGCTGGGGGCCTACAAGAAGCAACGGATCAATATTGCTCTCCCTCTCTTTCTCCCTCCTTCCCCCCCTCTCTAAAAACAAATACATAAAATCTTTTAAACAAGTTTTCTTTTTGATTTATCAGTTCTATAATTTTGTATGTCTTATTCATTAATTTCTGCTTTTATTTTCCCTATGTTTTCTGCTTTCTTTGAATGTACTTTGTTCTCAATTTTTCTAAATTTAGGGAGTTAGGTTCTTAGTTCACCTATTTTTATTTTAAATCCCATATCAAAATGTATGAAATTTAGCCAAATGCTAAAATATTTCCATTACTAGAGAAAAGAAAGGTGGCGAAAATTATTAACTCATTAAATTTCAGTCTCATGCTTCTCATAGAATGCAATACAGTAATTAAATTTTGTGTCAAAAAAAGCTAATTCAGATAAGAATAGAGAACTCTGGAGGACAACTTTGAAAAACAGTGAGGTGGGAACCTGAACACCCAGATTCCCTTCAACTCTGCACAAGTCAAAATCATAGACAAGCACAACAGTTCAGTGAAAATGAGTGTGCATCAGCAGGGATTCCTTGGGAAATGAAGCTGGCCTTGTGTTCAACTCAAGTTTGTTTTAAGATTTTAGAGGCTGTCTCCATTTGGGTTCTCTCAAAAGCCAACCTGAAGCAAGAATTCCCAAATAAGTGGTTTATTTGGGAAACAATTGCCAGAAACTCCACTAGGAGAATGGGGAAGTGAGCTGAGGAGAGAAGGAAGCCAATCAAAGGAGCGTTACCAAGTTACCACTATTGCCACTGGCGCGTGACTCTGCTGTGGAATTCGGGGAGCCAGTGCAGAGCAGGCGCCTGCACAAAAACAGAGGTTCAGCACCCTGCCTCCCCCAAAGCCAAGTGCATGAGGCTGGTGCAAAAGGAAAGAGGTTTATGTAGGTGCTGTGCAACCTGAGAGAATGGTGGACTCCCGTCTCAAAGACCATCTCATCTTTCTGCTCAAGCCTGAGGTTCTTATAGGAATAGGGAGGGGAAGGCTTTTTTCCTAGCCAATGATCTTTTGGGGGCCCTATCCATCCATATGTCTAGCTTTCCACACACTCAGTGTAGGAACCTCCCCCTGCCGCCATCTTGGCCAGTGAGGGAGACTCCCCAGCACTGCGACTGCCACCCCACCCCAGCAGAGAGGGAGCTGGAATATTTATATATACCTCAACTCCCATCAATAGTTGAGGGCAGCTGAGGTTGAGGCCACGTGCAGCGTGCACAGGAAAAGCCCTCAGGTAAGCAATGCAGGTTCTGGCAGTCAGAAGTCAGACCAGGGCGTCAGTGACAAGGGTAGGGGGATATGATGGGGGGAGAGTGAAGGCAGTGTCCTGACGACAGCTGTGGGGCCCTGGATTTCCTCCCTTTCCACCGGCAGTCAATGTCTCGCCCAGGTTTGATAACAGTGCCTGCAGTTACTTATGGGCTCAGTTGCTTCCTAGAGACATAAAACTTGAAGAGGGATTTGTTTCTAGTCTAGATGTGACTATAACCTTCTCTAACCTGGGAGCACTCTCTGGAAACGCAATGGAGAAGGAGCAAAGGTTAAGCCCATGGGTGCTGTCTGGGAGCAGCAAAGCTGCATGGGAGCTGCAGGAGGAAGGTCCTTTTCCAAAGTCTGGGCACATCAGAGAGCTCTGGGGTGGACAGGAAAGTAAAAAGGGCAGAGGAGACAAATGGTACCTTCATGACAATTTTATTGTCTTAATAATTGCTTCACTCTTCTAGGGACTCTTTTATGTTACAAGATCCTAAACCATAGTTAAGAAAAACCATTATCTCTTCTAGTTCTAGTTCAGTCTAGATGAACTTGAGGTGATTTCTTCACCTCATAATAGGAAGGGAAATAAAAACTGCTACACCCAGGAGTAGCTGTACCAACTGACAAAATGTAGGGAAAGCCTTCGTATGAATAAGTGCTTGCTAATAGGAGCAGGTAGTTCTCCTAAGAAGCGGCTCAGCTTAATTAGTGTGGCAATCTGTTCTCCAAAGCACAATGCAAATACAATATAAATAAAAGGGTTTGACCCTGTTTTTTATTGCCAATTTCCCAAGAGAGAATAATAAGATCCCAAGTACAATCAGCTGTCTTACACTGATGGATTTACTCTCTGAAGTGATATTTTGAAAATTAAAATGTGTTCCCACCAATACCATGCCCTTTTAATAAATGCAGTTTTCTTCCATTCGTTAGTTGAGTTTTATAAACTGCTTACTCCAGCCACAGTAGAACAGTCACCCTTCGCATGGGCCTTTATTTTGCTGCATGGAACTCTGAGTAGATACCGTCAAAATGCTTTCCCTCCGCAGAAATATTTTACTGAGGTAAGCGTCACCTGTTTGCTTTTTGAATGAATGTTTTCCTCCACTAAAGCCTTCACACACCAACTCGCAATTTTACGTTTTCCTTCTCATTTCTGGCAACAACTGTGTCCCCATGTAACTCCTTTACTGATTTCAGCTTAAATTTAGAGGCCACAGGAAGACTGTGCAAGGCTCAGCTTCTGCGCCCCTCTGATCCACCCACACGCCTTGCTTTCTGGCCCTAGTGACAGTTTGTGATCACAGAGCCTGCCTGCCTTCCTTCCTTCATTCCTTCCCTCCTTCCTTCCTTCCCTCCTTCCCTTTTCCTATCCCTTCAGACGACCCTAGCCCCTGCCAGCATCCTTACTGATCTCCCCACATGAGAGATCCTGAGCCAAAACCACCTAATGAAGCTGCTCCTGAATTTCTGATATGTTGTTGATAAATTGGTTGGTAATTAGTTAAGACTTCCACATCTATAATTACACAGAGCAGCCCCTCCTTCTGCAAACCCCTCGTGCAGCCCACATCACCTGAAGGCCTCCTACCCCTGTCGGTATCCAGACTCCACAGCTTACCTTGCCACCACCTGCTGATAGCCTGCTCAACACCTGCATTCAACAGGCTGGCTTATTGCTCACCCCGCAGCTCCAGACCAGCCTCAGACTGGACAAACCAGCACACTTTTCTGCTATAGTTTCCTTATTTTTTTAGGGGCTCTTTTATCACAGTAATTCTCATACAAAAGTCCTGCATCCCTTGAACTCAACGCTAAGTTTCTATCTCCCTCTGGATGACAGGCCATGAGGCCATCTTCTCCCATCCATCATCTTCTTGTCACCCAGGCTTTCCCAGCTGATGTGGCAGATTGGTCTGGCGAACCTTTCTTTCTTCACCTCTCTGTGTATATCCCTTCTTTGGTCCCTGGCTCATGCCATTCCCCACACCCCAGTGCAGAACAGTGGTTAGGGTTGTCGGCTCCGCCAACCACGTGTGTGGCTCAAGCACCACCTCTGTGGCCAGCTCTGTGACCAGATACACTGCTTCACCCCTCTATGCCTCAGCGCCTTCGCACATATAATAGGGGTGCACTATGCGGATTTTCACCATTTTTTTAATCATCTCCTCAGCTCCCTTCACATAACTTTTCCCTTCCTTTTTTGGACCTCACAAGTGATACCCCATAAGCCCTTGGTCCAGGCATTTCAAGATACCTATTGCATCACCACTTCTTGGGCCATTGCCACAAACATGTATTTGAGAATCCACAGGCAGACTTCTTAGCCACATTCAGTCTCCCCAAGTACTGAAATGATGCCCAAAACAAGATGTCACCCATTCTGGAAGGAGGCTTCCTAGGATACTTAGGGTTGTACAGCAATCTAGGTGTCTGCTGGGTGCTGCCAATAGTTTCTCCCTCAATTCTCTGCCAGGGGAGCAGCAGCAGAATAAGCCAAGGAGAGCATTAGCCCTCACCCTCTCATGTAGCTGGTAAATGAGCTGGGCTTTCTAGTCCCTGATGTTTCTTGATTGTCCGGCTACTGGGAAAATTATGAATCACGCTGAACGTTCATCTGCCCCCCCTCCCATCTTCTTGGTATCCTCGACCAGCATCTCTCAGCTTCAATTTTCTCATATGTAAAAGTGTAAAAAGAAACACCTCTTAAAAGACAAAAGAAAATTGTATCACACTGTAACAGGGTGCAGCCACAGGGGGATAGGGGGAGACCAAATAGGGATTTGTAATGGGGTCCAGAACTCAGGGTGTCCAGGAAATATTAGAAATATATATATATATATATGATGTCCTCATCCCCACAAGTCTGAGCTGGGGGATGGGACGCATGGAGCAGGGCCATTGAGAATTGTTTTGAATAGCAACAGTTTTGCAGATAACCTCTAGAATGGTCACTTAACATATCTATAACCTTTAACTGGTTTCATGGATATGTTAAATAGCTATGGCCATGCTTTGAGCCAGGGGGATGGGAGTGACTTCAACCCGGGATGTAACTGGGAGGAAACTCCCTCTGGATACAGCACCTACATAAAAGCTTGCAGATGATTGGCTCCACACCATGGGGCCACACCTGCCCAGACTTATTATGGCAGCCCACTAAAGCTGGAAGAATACGGGAATGCTGGCAGGTGTGTCTGATTGTGGGAGGAGTCGGAATTGGGGCTGCAGAGGAAGGCTGGCGCTAGGATTTAAACCCAGGCACGGCAGCCATGCTGGGGCTTTTTTGGGGACCACACGGCTTTGGCGAAAGTTGGGACTGTGCAGCTTTAGGGTGCACCCTTTTTGCCATATGGCTTAGGAAGCAGGAGAGACTTTGCCTGGAAGAAAGCGGGTAAAAGGACTCTTGCTGGTGGGCCATGAGAAGGTGCCACATGGTTTTGGATTAACTGGAGATCACAGCGGTAACACATCTGATGGTGCCGGAACCTGAGCCACGGACTTCTACTTCTTTCCTGAGATACAGTACCCCCGACTGGGCAGTGGGGAGAAGGAAGGACTGTGTGTTTGTGGGTATTCTAAAGGACTGTAGTATTTTTAATGAATACATTAAGTCATCACTCTAAGTCTGTATAACTTTTTAAATAAATAATCCTTTTCCTTTTCACCAGTCTCTGGCATTCAGAGACATCTTTCCCTGGCAGTGGGCAAAGCAAACGTAGTACAGGGTGGGGGATTCCTGGAGCACAAGGGTGGGTCCATTCAGTAACAGTATATCATTCGCACCCCCTCCGGGTCTGTTCTGTAACAACATGATATAAGTAAAATAATATCTAGCCCAGTAGCTGAAACATAATAGCCCTTCAATGAATGCTAATTTTTATCCCATTTCTTAACCATTCTCAGAGTATTTGCATTTTATGTATTTATTTTATATATTATGAAGAACATAATAACATTACATTGGGTGGAATATTTTTAAAATCACTAATAATTAACATAGCTAATCCCCATTTTATGTGTTCCCTACCATTCTCTGATTACACAATTGTGTATTTTTAGGGCATCACAATCAAGAGTGTGCATAAAATTTCACATCATTATGTTCCTATATTGCTATCATCTCCATAATTAAAATTGTCATGACTGCGTAATATTTTATCAAGGGAATATAGTATGTTTAATTAAATATCCTGTCACTGAGTAGTTAAGTTCCAACATTTCCCTATTATAATAAGAATAGGGTACAATAAACATTTTTGTGTTTATTTGGTATTATTTCCTCCTGACTTACTTTTGTAAATAGAATTTCTGTGTCAAAAAGTAAATATTTGTAGAGCTCCTGATGCATTTTGCCAAGTTGCCTTCCAAAGCATTTCTGGCACTCTCCATTGCCACCGGTAAGTGCCCCACAGGGAGTAGTGCCCCACAGGGAGTAGTGCCCCACAGGGAGTAGTGCATTTTTAGGAAGATGTTTGTCACTCTCCAGTTTTAAGTGCTTAGTTATCTAAAGACTTTAGTGCAGGAGTGGCCAACACCCTCGGGCTACTTGTCCTGAAGGAGAAGGCAGTGTGTATACAGTTTCATTTTCATATGGTAGCATTTTCCCTAAAATCCCTACTCTCCAGAGATAGGCCCCTTCTTGCCTCTTTCTATTACTAGAACCTTCTTTTCTGGGCCAATCTTGAATCCTCATCATCCTCAGGCACGGGCTTTCTGGTTCATCATGTAAACATAACGGTTTTGGACATGAGTTTGATTTTATGGCTGCTCTCATTACTCGTGTAATACAGGCTCGGTTCTTCTGGGTAGCATCCAGAGGAAGGGAGTGTCAGAAGCAGCAGGTGGACATAGCTTCCTAGCCTGATGACAGTTTTGTGGAATCCCCAGAACACAGGAACAAGTCTTTAATTTTCCAAGTCCCAAAATTCCATTTTGCCTGATCTCCTGCCCTAGGGGAAGGCCAGAAGAAAGATGGATTCACTCAAACCAAATTGAGGCATAGTATCGACTTTTATTAATGATAAGAACATGCAGATACTGTACAAATTTTAAAAGTTATGTTCCAAAAAGGATCTGAGGAGGAAAACAGTTCATAACTGGGCCTTTTAGTCTGAAGGGATGGAGAGAAAGTAGGAGTCGCACATTTGGTAACTTGGTAAGATGGAGAAACCAGGGAGCTAAAGATTGAGGAGTAGAAACATGAGTAGGTGTGGAAGTGTCATAGAACCCCAGCCGATGCAGTTCTGAAACAGCTGTGAGGGGTCCGATTGCCCACCACCAAAAAGCATGACTCCCAATGCCAGACTTTGTGAATAGAGAAGGAATTCTTAATTTAAAAGTTATACAGATTTAGAATAATGGCGAATTTCTGCTGTTAAGTCCCACTCCCTTTAAAACATCCACAAACACACAGTCCTGCCTCCCTTTGCTAAACCAGGGGAGTTTCAGAATATGCCAGACAGAGATACCGCCTTTCAGAAAAACAGAAGTACACAGCTCAGCATTCCCAGTCACAGTTCAGCATTCAGGCATCTCCCTTTAATCCATGTTTGGCAGGACAGGTCCTGCAGTTCCCAGCACTATCAGCCACGTCGTTGTGTTCTCTGGTGCTTAATCCAAACCCATGTGGCACCTTCTTCCACACCAGCCTCATGGCAGGCTAGTGGGTCCACTCTGCACCCTTTCAAACTGCATGGCAGAGAGAAAGAGAGAAAGCCTCATGGCTACCGTGCATAGTTTAAATCCTGGTCCCAGCTTCCCATGCAACCCCATTACTAACTCCTCCCACAATGGGTTACATCTGCCCATTCTTTGTACAGTTCACATTCTTTCTGCTGCCATCATCAGTCCAGGCAGGCATGGTCCAGTGACACTGGGCCAACCGCCTTCCTGTCTCTCACGTAGGCGATATAACAGGGGAAACACCTTCCTGCTTCGCACAGGCCCTGAAACCCCCCCACACCCCCCTTCACAGGTCAAAGTCACACCCATCTCCCTGGCCCAAGGCAGCACAGCTTTTTAACATAACTATTAAGGTAGCCAAGTTGCCATAGACATGCAGAATACCTCTCACTGGCTACCTCCTGCTTCCCTCACCCCCAAGCCAAGGTTCGTGGGGGACATCTCCATTTCAGGGGCCTCTAGCTTAACACCTCATTACAGAAGAGAGGGTCAAGGTGAGGAGTCTGCATGACAGGTGAGTGTAGTGCTGGGATAGTGTTAACGCTGGTGCTGAGGGCACAAGGACATGGCAGAGTTGGAATGTCAATGGAAAGGACATTCAGACTGAAGATATATAGGGAATTTGTAACAGCAGCTGATTTCCTCTGGTGCCCAGGGGAAAGGAATCCCAATTCAAACCAGTGGCCCTGTCTAAAACCAGGGACCTTTGGAAAATAAGGCCAAAGAGTACCAGCTGTAGCTGATGTAGAGGAAGTCAAGTGAGACAGGATGTAAAACTAGGAAAGGGTGACCTCTTTGGGAGGCCATTAAACCCCCAAGTCAGGGTTACAGCCACATACCTATGTGAAGGGAGGGGGAGTGTGACCATGGTGTAAAATGTAGTTACAGGGCAGGTTTGGACCAGTGATCAACACAGCCATCCTTCAGATAGCCTGGGCCAGGGAGAGATCAAAGTGGGCGATGTCAGGGTGGTTGACGACACAGGCTGTGAAAGAATTCACAAAGACAAGAAAATGCAGAGAGCAACGTTTTTATTTTACTTTCCCGAAAGAGGGAAAGGGCTAGGTACAGAGATATGCACGAGCACTGAGGGCTGGGGGCTTTGAGTTTTTATTGGATAATAAAAGGGGGGGGGGTGTTGCTGTTGTGTGGCCCCTGGGCTGTTGGGGGTGTTGCAACTCAGGAGTTTAGGGTGGTTTTGCATAAGCTGCAGTTCGCTCCAATGTTATCTTTTGCCTAAGGCTCTGGGGGGCAGCTAGTCAGGTTCTGTTTTCACTTTCCAGTAATTTCCAAACATGAGGACATAATCTCAGAAAACTAAGATGGCAGTCATGTTTGACAAGCTCATGGGCCTGCTTGGCAAATGGCGCCACAATAGCAAATGGCGCTGGCTTCATCCTTTCAGGCAACGTCCTGATAGTGTCAGAGGAAGAGTATCACATGCGGTGGCCAGAGAGGCAAGAGTTTTGTTGGGACCCAAGTTGTAGGTATGAATCTGGCTGGATGGCACTCTGAGCCACTCACCCCAGGCTGAAACAGGCCTTCCAGGTGTCACTGGAAAGGGACTGGGCCCAGAGCGGGTCTGCCTCGGACTTGCCAGTAGTGCGTGGGTTCTTCATTTTGTGCAGGAAAGATTTCACAAAACGAGTCCAGGTGACTTTGAGAGTACATTTATTAAAGCTGGGGACTGTGAAACAAGGAAGGGATAGGGTAGAAGAGGCAGCAGGAGAGGCTGGGCAGTGTTCTGCTTTGGCTCAGTAGAAACTTCATAGGGAAGAAGTGGGCCACAGTGGGGCTGCTGTTAGCTCACTTAAAAGTCAGAGAAAAGGGGGCCTTGGAGACAGGTTTAGGGGGGTTAGCTGGGGACGGCCTGACACTGCCATTAGTCCCCTGATTGCAAGTTTCATGGGGACCCTTAGAGTTGAGGAGAGAAAAGTAAAGATGAACGCCAGAGAGGGAAGAAGGTGTGGGTGTGCTGTAGAGAGAGCCCACTGCTGGGTCTTTGTCTTGAGGGCTCTTACCTGTTTTCTAAAGGTGGGAATTTTAGGAAAGGTCTTAGGGGAGGTCTTAGGGAATGATCTCAATAGAATATTCATCAGCTTTATGCTGATGTGCCAAAAAGAGAATCATTCCCCTGACTTCTTCCTTCCTTGGGTGTGGTTGGCACAAATGGCACTGATCAGATTTCTGTTATCTGTCTCTCTGAGTAGGGGATTTAACCTATTTACCCTCTGGTTGTGAGAAGTGTAAACCATTTATTCTTAAGTGTCCTTGGTTAGGGAAGATAAGATTTTGTGATTTACTAGATGGTTGACCATTTAACTATCTGTCTCAGTTTCCCTATTCCACTTTTCCTGGCTTACAACCCTGTCTCACAGGCATTCTGCATCTTCTGAAGCCCCGTGGGAGGCCCTGAACCTCCTCGGTTTGTTGTGTGGTGCTTAGGTGTCCTGCGGAGTCCTCAGTTCTGTAGTTATAGGAGGAAGGCTTGGGGTTGAGGAATTTCCCAGATAAGTTTCCTTGCTCTCTTCTTTTTAGGATAGAGCATCTGCCTGTTGGTTCATTCTGCCTGAAACTCACCAGATGGCACACTGTTCCCAGCTGGCAACCACTCCAGTGGGAATTATGCAGAGAAAGCTAATCCACTGGGAAGAAGTGGTAGACATTTAAATAGGATATAGGATAATTTGCTTTGCAGGCTCCACATCATCCATAATGAAATCACTCCCTTCCTTGTGGTGAAGTCAAAGCAACAGAGAGTTTTTCTCAGCTACTCCCAGTCCCCAGGGGCTTCTTTCTGGAATGCAAAAGATTACCGTGGCTGTTTGTAAGGTAGATCTTCTTTCTTTAAAGAATTCTGGGGTTGTGGGGAATACATGTTTGTCAATTGAAGTATTTATTCATTAGACATTCCCACCATGTCCCAGACACTGTGCTCGTATTTTGGTTCAAGTGAGTTTGGCTGCAAGTAACAAAATCCCTGACCGACAGGGCCTTCAATGATGGAGACCTTTAATTACTCACAGAACCAGAAGTCTGAACATAGGCAGTGCCACGACTGGTGCAGCTATTCAGCCATGCCAGCAGGAACACAGGATCCTCCTACCTCCCTCCATCCCCTGCTACCTCAGTGAGTAGCTACATTTCCCCTCATGGTTTCAAAACAGCTTCCACAGCCCCAAGTTTCACTACCATATATGATGCTATGGACTGACTGTTTTTTATCCCTCCAAAATTCATATATTGAGACTAAATTAACAATGTGATTCTATTAGGAGTTAGGGCCTTTGCGAAGTAATTAGGCCATGACAGTGAAGCCTCATGAGTGGAATTAGTGCCCTTATAAGAAGAGACAGGAGAGAGAGCATCTCTCTCTCTCTCTCTCTTCCCCCTCGCCCTACCCCCCGTGAGGACAGAGCAAGAAGCCTGCCATCTGCAAACCAGGAAGAGGGTTCTCACCAGGAACTGAATTGGCTGGCATCTTGATCTTGGACTATCCAGCCTTCAGAACTATGAGAAATAAATCTTCCTTGTTTCAGCCACCCAGTCTGTAGTATATTTGTTATGGCAGCTCAAGCAGAATAAGAAATACGACAAGATCCTAAGGAGAAAGGAAAAGACCAGAATTGTTGTTTTCACTAAGAGGGGTGATCCTTCCAGAAGACCAGAACTGGGTCACATGGTCATCTGTAGACCAATCACTGACAAAGGAGAGAATAGGATTATCTTTTTGGCATAGACATTTGTAGTTTGTCCCTTGGGAATAGGCACAGTGCCCTAGGAACAGAATTGAAATTCAATCACTAAGAGGTAGAGTAGCCAGGGATGGGGCTGGGGGTGGGGTCGAGGGGGAAGGGCCATGAGCACAATTTGCCACAGCCAGGCACACACAACACTGTGATGTATGTGACAGACACAGTCTTTGCCCTCATGGAAAACTTAGAGTTTAGTGACAGAGATAGGCAAGAAACAGCCATTAAACATATCATCTGAAATTGCTATGAATGAAAGGCTGAGTTTTATGAGACAAAACTTCATTGAGATTATAATGTAGGGTGATTTGCATCATCTATTACATCCTTCTTTCATTGTGTGGCAACAGGACGGTTTGCCAAGCCACCTGTTTCAGACAAGGTCCTCTGGTTTAAATTCAGTGTGGTAGGTAATGCCACCCCCCCCCCAAAGATGTCCATTCCCTAGTCCCTGGAACCCATTAAATGTTATCTTGCATTACAAAAGGGACTTTGCAGATGTGAAGTTATGGATCTTCATATGGGGAAATTATCCTGGATTATCTAGAGGGGCCCATTGTAAATACAAAGATTCTTATAAAAAGGAGGCAGAGAAGGAGACATGATAACAGAGGCAGAGGTCAGAGTGATGTGGCTGCGACCCAAGGAATGTGGGCAACCTCGAAAGCTGGAAAAGGCCAGGAACAGATGGATTCTCCCCTGGAACCTCCAGAAGGAATATGGTTCCGCTGACACCTTGATGTTAAACCCATTTCTGACTCCTGACCTCCAGACAAATAAGTTGATATTACCTTAAAGGGTAATTTGCTATATCAGCAATAAGAAACTAATATGTACACCCAGTTTGTCCCAATTCAAACTCTTCACATCTGTGTTCACCTATAAATACCTGCAGATGAAAGCCAGAGAAAGCATATCACCTAGGAACTTAGAGGAAAGACGCCACATCAATCATTTGAAGAGCTTTAATCTAAGGATAGCTGACATAAAAGGTTATATTTTTCTCCCGAAGCCAAATTTCTAAGTGCTTATCATCAGGCACACACCATAGAGGGCATGATTTAAGACGGTAATTTTCCTCTTAGAGAAGCATAGACAGCTAAGGGTATTTTTCCAGCAGTTCTCCAGAGCTTATGCAAATGCTGGACATACCCTGTCTTCAGAGGAGGAATCTGACCTGCAGCTGTCCTGTGAATCACGAGTGCAAGTCAATCTTAAGCCTTCCCTGTGAGCTGACATGAAGATCAAGCAAGGGGTGGGTGCTGAGAAGGTCTTTGTAGAACTCAGGAAGATAATCAAATAGAAAAAGTCAGCCAACCCACATCATTTGGGCAGAGACACTATTATTATAACACAAGCCTAAAAGATGGTAAAATTAGCAAAAATGGAACACTTAAATAAAAATAAAAAACTACTAATATGAAGTACAAAATCCCAATAAACAAACACTCCCATAAAGGGCCCAATAGGTAACTTTATGGAGTTTAAACAGCAAGCAAAAGCCTTTGTCTCCTCTCCATCCCTCCCTGCCCAACCCTTTGCCGCTGCCTTGCATGGGCTCTCAACATCTCTTACTTTGATGATATAATAGCTTTATAATTCATCTTTCTGCCTCATCAATTTCCAGGCCATTTTCCACCTCTGCCAAAGTGGATTTTTAAAACATTGATCTTATCAAATCACTTCCCTGCTAAAAACAATTTGCTGACTCCCTACACCAGGCACCTGCTAGGAAATCTTTTTCTATATATCACCTGCCATATCTGTATATCATATCTAAGTCATATCTATATATCACCTGTATCCTCAGAGCTTCCAAAAATCAATGTGTCCAGTCCATGATCAAGCACCGAGGACACTCAGCCTAATGGTTCTTCCCCCACATGTCAAGCTTTTTAAAAATGCAGATGCCCAGGCCCAACCCTTGTGTCAAAATGTTAGCATCTCAGAGGTTGGGAGTCTAAACGCAGGTCTGCCATGTACAGCTGCGTACAATTGATGGCAATCATTTGGCGTGGCTCTGCAGATATGTGTGGCTGTCAAAAACTCCACAGCATTTCTCCTGTATGGTCAGGGTTCAGCCTCTGCCTTAGGCCCTTGCTGTTTGGCTTGAGCCACAAAGTCAAACTTCAAATGTAAAGATGGGAGTGCAATGGGGTGGTTAAGTAACGGGCTCTGGAGTCAGACTGTCTTAGCCCCTCCCCTTACCAGCCGAGCAACATTGTTAGTTGCCATCTCTTTGCATTGTTTTCTTATCATCAAAATGGGATATTTGATAGTACATACCACCACATATGGTTAAGAGGATCAAATAAGATGATATCTGTATATGTTATGGGAGAAACTCCCTGAAACTCAGTTCTTCTTGTCAATGCAGTAAAGAATTAAAGATCAGCAAGTCTATTTGCAAGCAAGTGTTGCAGGAGATAGCAAAGCATAGGAAGAGCTTTGAGACTGTGTTGCAGTTGCTGGCCAGGCAACACCTTTTAACTCTTAGGTAGCAGCTAGGAATGAGCAACCAGAAGGGAAATAAAGGCAGGGCGCTCACCATTGCAATATAACAAAGAACTTAATACAGGAGGCTAAAAGCAAAGGAGGAGAGGTCTCACCCGTGTCCTAGTAGTCCTGAGCCTGGTTGAACAAGACTACCAGGCATTCTGAACAACAAGATAGTGTGAGGGGGGAGGGGGCGAGGGGAGCCCTTGAAAGTCTGTGTGTATCATCTCCACCAGCTGCGAAAAGGAAAACCTTGAGACTGTGTATTCATTCCAAGGCTGGGAAGGGGGAAGGGAAGTGTTACAGAAAACACCCCTTCCCCTGGGGGTCTTTTTATTCTATGGTTCTTTTTGCCCACCGCTGGTAGGAATTGTGGCTCTCAATGCCAGATTTTGGTAAAAAGGAATTATTTAATTAAAAGTTATACAGGTTTAGAATGATGGTAGAATTCTCTGTTAAATCTCACTCCCTTTAGAAACAAAGATACACCCACAAACACATGGTCCTGCCCTCCCTCTTTGCCCAGTCAGGCCAGTCTCAGAACATGCCAGTCAGAAGTACCACCTTCCAGAAGAAAAAAACAGAAATCCGCTGCTCACTTCTCCCAGTTCTTCCTGGCAATCCATGTTCAGCTGGGCAGCCTCCCACAGTTCCCAGCACCATCAGCTCTGCCGCCAAAATCTCCAGTTCTAAATCCAAAACTACCTGACACCTCCTCAAGGCCAGCCGGCAAGAGTCCTTGCACCCCCTTTTTACCTGCATGGTCCTGCAAAGTCACACATTGTCCAGCCCCCCATTGTCCAGTCCCACATTGCCCAGTCCCACATTGTCCGGTCCCACATTGCCCAGTCCCACGTTGTCCCATCGCACACGGAGACCTGCCTTTTTGGTTAAGTCCCAGCCTGGAACCGCCTCCAAAACCCCATTTCCGACTCCTCCCATAATCAGCTACACCTGCCAGCACTCCCCTATTTTCCGCCCTTCTTGACTGCCATAGTTAGTCCGGGCAGGCGTGGCCCTGTGGCGTGGAGTGAACTCCAAGCTCTTCTGTGGGTTCTGTAACTGGGGGAGCCGCCTCCCAGTTACATCATGGGTCAAAGTCTGGCCCATCTCCCTGGCCCAGACAGACTATTCAGCGTTACTGTGAAGCTAGCCTGCTGTTATTGATATGCAGACTAACTCTCAATCACTGTGCTGTTGCTTTTCCCAGCCTCCCATCTAGGCTTGTAGGAGGGGCAGTCTTGGGGCTTCTCAGCCCACACCCACTCTGAGCCTCGTTCAGCACCCATTACAGGAGGAGGACTGCAATGCCCAGAGAAAAAGCCCGTGAAATAACTTTGGTTAATTGCCCGCCCCCTGTCACCTATGCAAAATGAACAAATAGAGTCTGGAGCAAGATAAGAATTTGGGCTAACAGACCCCCACACATACCTACATTTGGGTAGTCACATCCCCCCCACCCACCCCCGCACCAACTTTACACATCAGTCAAAATATAACTCCCTCACCCCAACCCGGCCAACTACACAAGTCCTCAGAACAAAAGACTTGCTCTCTTCTCTTGGCTTGTGGCTCTCTTGCCACAGGGTTGGGGGAGAGGGGCGCTGGCCACTTGGCCTCTGGCCAGGGAGCCTCTGTCTACCTGGCCCCTGGCCAGATGTTTTTGCCATCTAGCCTCTGTCCACCTGGCTTCTGGACACCTGGGGGCTGGCCACCTGGGCCTTTAGCCACCTTTGCTTTTGCTCTCCCATTCACTCGTAAACTTAGCTTGCAGGCTAATAGGCTTGCTGACCTGTCATTCTTCACTGTGTTGGCAAGAAGAAGCAGGGCTTCTCCAGTAACACAAGCAGGGTTTATTGGTGATCCATTCCCATGGAAGAGAACGAGTCTAGCTAAGGTGGGGTGGGAGCTGAAAGGCATAGGGTCAGGGTGAAGCAGTGTAAGGGCGGTGAAGGTAAGGGCGGCCAAAGGCCTGGGTGGCAAGCTAGTGCATGGCCAGAGGCCAAGTGGCCTGAGGCTAGGCAGCCTGGCCAGGCAGCTAGAGAGCCAAGAGCACCAAGCCCCCAAGGCCCTTGTTCTGAGGACTTCTATAGTTGGCAGGATGGGGGAGGGTGAAGAAGTTACATATTGATTGACAGGTAAAGGTGCTGCTAGCTTTCTGGGATGGGGGTGTGAATACCCAAATGTGTTAATGGGGTGTGAATACCCAAATGTGTAATGTGTTAATTCTTTTAGGCACTATGGGCCATTTTGGGCCGTTCAGGCCATGGGGTAAAAGCACAATTTCAAAGGTTTTCCTTCCCAGATAATGAAAAAGATATGTAGAATTTCAAGGACTGCTGAGTCCGTGGGTAGGACATGTATCCCTCCTCCTCCCTGCCTTTGTCTCCCCTCTGGCTGCTCATTCTACCATAACATTCCCCCCTCAAGTATTCGGAACCCAAATCTTTGGGGACTTTGGGCTCAGGACAGCTGGTTTAGTGGTGAGACATGAATCCCTCCTCCTCCCTGTCCTGGTTTGTTATCTGTCCAACCCGACATATGGAATCTGGATTGGGGTCTGACAGTAGTAAGCGTTCAATAGGTGTTAATTCTGATATCACCGTAGATCTGTGAGCAAACACTGAAGAGATTTCATTCAATTTTTTTTAAGATATTTTTTACTGAGTAAAAAATGTTCCCTCCTATTTCTAGTTCACTGAGAGTTTTTAAATCACAAATATGTGTTGAATTTTGTCAAATGTTTTTTCTGCATCTATAAAATGATCACTTATATTTTCTTTTATCCTGTTAAGATGATTATTGCATTGACTTTTTTTTATATTAAATCAAACTTGCATCCCTAGAATGAAACCCTACTTGGTCATGCTGCATTATCCTTTTCTATGTTGTTTGATTTGATTTGCAAATTGTCAAGAATTTTTGTGGCTGTCTGCAGAGGGACAGTAATCTGTAGGGTTTTTTCTTAGAATATCTGTCTCAAACACTCCCATATTGTATTGGTTTTGGTATCAGAGTAATGCTGGCCTCATAAAATGAGTTAGAAAATATTCCCTCCTCTTTTAATTTCTGAGTTTATATATAATCGCTATTGTTTCTTCCTTAAATATTTGCTATAAATCACAGTGAAACCATTTGGGCATGAAATTTTCCTTTATGGGAGTGTTTGTAATTAATTCAATTTTTGGAGAAATGCAGTGCTAGTGATTTTATTCCACCGGAAATAAAAATCGCAGCATCCGTGCAGATGCGCCATGGGCCTCCCTTTACTCTTCCTCGCAGGAAACACAGTGACGCAGGGCCCCTTGGCTAAGGCTTGCCCCGCAGAAGCTGCACTGCTCACTGCAGCCCAAGGCCTCGGCTTACATTCCAGCCAAGCTAAGGAGAGACCACGTTCCAGTGGGCTTGAATACAGCTGTCCTACCAGCTTGGCTCACGTGGGAGAAAGCTAAGCCCGGAAGCTGAAATTAGGTCCTCTGGGCCCCAGCTGGGGCCATAGGTACAACTGAGCACATTAGATACCGCACAGCTCCAGGAGGCCCTATTTGCATCAGAGTATCACAATTTGCATACGTGTTACAACAGTTTTCCAGCAGATGTTCAGGGAAGGATCTTGAGGAAGTTGTTCCAGCCTCAAATGACCAATGAGGCCTACAGCAGCCTTGACAGACTCCTGTGACTAAGAGAGCAGATATGGTCAACCAACCCATGCAGCCCTTCAACCAGCACAGAGCGTGCCTCCCGTGTGTCAGATACTGTTCCAGGAGCTGGTGTTTCCCTGGTGCACGTTCTCAGGGAAATCAAAGTAAAGAGAGATATATTACTCTCCATGTGCAGCTATGCTGCCCCTGCCCAACCTTGGGCCTCCAGACCCCCAACCCCAAGGCTACATAATCCTTCTCTATTTTAAGAGGCCAGTAAAGGAAGCTTTAAGGGAATAATCATCCACAACAAACAATATCAAAAGTTTATGTAAGTCAGCCATCAACTGTAGTATATACATTTTTTCAAGTACACATGGAATATTTACCAAAATTGAAAATATACTAGGCCAAAAAATAAACCCCAATAAATTTCAAATGTCTGATATTATACAGAATATATCCTCTAACCACAATGGAATACTTTTAGGAAGAAAATAATTAATAAAATTTTCTAACTTGGAACAAACCTAAGTAAGCAACACATTTCTAAAAAAAAAAAAAAATCTTGGGTCAAAGAGAAATCTGAATGGAATAATAATTAGAATATGACATATGAGAAATTTTATGATGTATTTAAAGTCATATTTAGAAAATACAGAGCTTTAAATGCTTACATTAGGAAAAAAGGCTGAAAATCAATTAATTAAGCATATATTTCAAAATATCATTTCAAGTTATTTGAAAAATCAGCAAGTTAAATATATTCAAAGCATTTACTGCCTGGTACATACTAAGTACAGCAGGCCCTTGAATAAAGTCATTTTGTTATAACATTAATGAGAAAAAAAATCAATTCCTAGCCCAGGCCACTGTCTGTGTGGAGTTTGCACTTTCCTCCCACACCTGCGTGGGGGTTCTCCAGGAAGTCCGAGTGAATTTGTCCCATTCTGAGTGAGTTCGGGTGTGTGTGTGAGTGGCCCAGAGATGAAAGGACATCCCGCCCAGAGTGGGATCCCACCCCGCACCCTGAGCTGCCGGGGCAGGCTCTGGCCACCTGCCACACTGAGCTGGAATCAGCAGGCTGGTAAGGAATTATCTTGCATGTTTTTATTCATCTCTCCTAAATGTATGTATAGTTTATTATTTCAATATTTATTTATTTCAATATTTAATATTAAAAAGTGTTTGGGTCTTTACTTACAAGTTTGGTGATGTTTTTGTGACCAGAAATACACTGTTGGAACTTGGGTTGTTTACATCTATTAGCCTATAGTAAAAGTTATACATTGTTTTGCTTAAATTCACAGTTTCCAAGAATGTATCAATGATGTTGAGTGAGAACTTTGTAAGTGTTGCCAATTATAATACATTATTAGCAGGCTTAGAGGGAAAACGTGGGTGCTATATATGCTATAAGGTTCAGCACAGTTTATCAGATACTCTGCATTGGAATTTGGGTTTAGGGCCCCATATATTAATAAAACAACAATTCTAATTTTTTTTTAATAATATGAAGCAAAGAGCAATGACTACGATGGACAGCTCTACAGCTAAGTTGCCTGGGTTGGACTCCAGGGTCTATGATTGACAAATTACATGACCGTTTCAGTTACCTACTGCTGTACAACAAGTGATCCCAACACTCATGGCTTAAAACAGCACCATCGTATTGCACACGGTTTTGTAGGCTGGGGATTCAGGCAGGGCTCAGCAAGCCAGCCCCTGCCCCATGTGGTGTTCGCAAGGCCCCAGCATGTGGCTGCGTTCAGCTGGCGACTGGGCTGACAGATCCAGTTCGGCCTCCCCCATAGGACCAGGCCTTACCATGGCTGTTGGCTGGCACACTGAGATTCTCCACGTGGCCTCTCTCCCTATTGTCCCTGGTACCACATGGCCCCTGTCTCCAGCAGGATGGCCTAGACTTCTTTACATGGGAGTCAGGGACTAGGAGAGCATCCCTGAAAACAGACTCTGCAAGGCCTCTTCTGGCCCCACTGGAAGTTGTCCTGTATCACTCTCATTGCATTCTGTGGGTCAAAGCAAGTCACAGACCACTCCTGTTCGAGAAGGGAAACCGACTTCACCTCCTGAGAGAAGTGACAAAGTCACATTGAACACTAGGAGGAATAGTTGCCAGCATCTTTGGAAACAGTATACCACAGGGACCTTGAGCAATTTACTCAGACTCTCTCTGTCTCAGTTCCCCCATCTGTATGGGGTGAGGGGTGGAGGAAGTAATACTAGTTTCTAGGTTACATGTTGTGAAAACTAAGTGAAAAAGATTATGAAGCACTTAGATGTGTCTAGTACAATGACTCTCAAACTTATGTATCAGAATTGCCAGGGGGCTTACTAAAAAGGGATTCCTGGGAACCCCCAGAGGTTCTGGTTGAGCAGGTCTGGGGTAGGACCCCCAAATTTGCCTTCTAAGCACGTTCCCAGGTGATGCTGATGCTGTTGGTCTTTGACCATACTTTAAATAGCACTGGGGAGGTATACACTAAGCACTCAATAACTGTAAGCTATTTTTATTTTACAAGAAAAAGGAACACAGAAAAGATTAGGGGCAGCCTTCTATCCAGACCCTGAAGGCACAGTGAAATAACATTTATTGTTTTTCTCTCCCCTACCAAGCAGGACTGAAGAGCGAGGCCCTTCAGTGCTGTGGTTTGCTGAGGGCCAGTGGAGGAAGAAGCCCTCTCTGAGGAAGGGTTTGGACGGAAACTAGACAAGGAGCGGGCGTGCCCTCCAGGTGCGGGGAAACGCGTGAATAAATGTTCATTAGACGCAGTCCCTGTGCATGCTGTTTAATTCAGTGGGTTACTTTTTTCAATCAGGCAACGCGGCAGAACTGGGAATAAAAGAATATTCATTTCTACGCAATCCCCAGACCTCCACAGCCCCACTTTTTTCTCATCTAGAATCAGATGCTAAGCTTTGTCAGCTCAACAGTTATCATCAGCGGGCCTGGGCCTCACCAAGTTGTCATGGTAACAGAAAACCCTCATCCCTCTTGTTTTTTTCCTCACAAACTATTCAAAACAATGAAATGCCGTGACACCAGGACCTCTCTCATTTCTCAGCTGAATTTCTTTCAAAACTGTGTTCTCAAGAGCAGATTCACCAGTTGTCAGGGTTGGGTCCTCTCTTTTGTGGGTAGCTCTTGTCAGAAATCTTTGTGTTCTGAAGCAATGTTTGACCTTGCACTTCAATTCAGGGAGACCTTGACTTTTGTAGCCTGAGTCCCACGGTTCTGAATGTATCTCTGTTTTCTCAATGGGAAAGAAGTGTACACAATTTTAATATCATCCCTATGGCATTCCATTGGCTCCATCCCTATGCCAACGTCACCTCGCTCGATACAAATCTTCAGACAAGAAAAATGAAAACACAATTTACCTTCATTTCTGATACGGTAATGATTAATGGGAGGCTGTTTAGAGTCAGTTCTCACGGTGTCATATTGTCTATTTTGATTTGAGAGAATCCCTAAAGTTGTGTTATTTACATCGTGCATATCAATGGTTCTCACACTTGAACCTGCACCAGAATCACCCGGAGGGCGGCATGACAGACACACTGCTGGCAGTTCTGATTCAGCAGGTATAGAATGGGGGCCGAGAATTTCTATTTCTAACGAGTTCCTATGTTGACGGCACGGGTATGGAGTCCACACTTTGAGAACCACTGATGGTCACTGAGGCTAGTTAACAAGGCTATAAATGACCGATAATTGGTAAACTCCTGGAGCGTACCTCTGGACCGCCTGTTAACAGCAAGGCAGGTGAGGAAGAAGCTCTCACAACCTGTACGGAGAGAAGATATTGATTCCATATCTATACTCCCCCTGCCTGGACTAAATAAGGGGTCACCTATTATGAGGCAAGTCATAAAAGTTCTCTAAGGCAAAATATGACCTTAAAAAACAATATCCCCTTAACCTTGCAAAGGTACTTTCCAACTAAACTTGACAAGTGTGGGAGGCTGCCCAGTCAGCAGGGCACCGCCACGCAGATGTAAATTGTGAAGAGTGCTGTCGCCAAGCTGGTCATTTCCATCACTGTTGAAGTGGTAGTCTAATCCCTCGAGGCCACCCCAAAGTTACCTCCTCGGGGGCACGGTCCCTAATCCCCGCTGGGGAAATCGATCTTGATCTCATCAAAACTCCCACAACACTTGGTTTATACCTCTTTTGATACTTGATTTTTTTCAAATGGAAAATGTAGCAAGTTGCCTACCTCTCTCCTCCATAGACTCTGAGCTCCTAGAACACAGGGCACTTATATTTTCTATGTTTTTGTGCTCCACACTGTACTTCACCCTTAAAGTAGTATTGTGCACTTTTAAACATTTAATAAATATTGTTTGAACTAATAAATAAAAAATAATAAAATTAATATTACATGCCCCGACTTCAGATGAGATGATAACGTATACATAGTGTCTACCTGCATTTTCCCACTCTTCCTATATGACCTCATCATCCAAAATATATATATGCTATATATATTCTATTTAATATGTCACATATATACAGGGTCTGGCAGAAGTAACGCCTGCTTGAGTGTGGTTGGCAGGGTAATAATATGGGTGTAATAATTTTAATTTGAACATTTCATCTAAAATGTTGTATGGTGTGCTTGAGTGTGATGTTGTTATGTTACAGAATCACATGCTTATGATTTTGTAATAAAAAGGGGCATTATTTATGCCAGACCCCTGTATGTATATTACACATATAAACACAGGCACACAAAGAGTGAACCCAAGAAGCTAAAAGTTATGGCCCACGTGGCTGGCCTGAGCTGGCTTCCAGGTCCAGCATGGTTCCCCAAATGCCATGGTTCAAGTACCCTTGAGGCAGACTCTCTGGAAGATGGAAGCAAGCTTGAAATTGAGCAGCTCCCAGCCCCAAACCAGATGAATGACTTCTACTAGGACCAGCTCCCAAGAGAAGAAGCTACAGGACAGAGATGGCCAGACCTGGAATCTTCCTTGATAATATGGTCCCAGTGCCATGCTGTGGGCCTTGGCCTTGACCATGCAAACCTAAGTGGGGTCAGAAAAACTAGAATTAGTTGGGATCTATATGTCTTCAGTTGCTTTAGCCACTAGAAATCTGCAACCACAGAACGTCACCCCACACCTCTTTTCTTTCTTGAGGATCTTGGTTATGAGAAAAGACTGAGTGTAAAGTCAGGAACAAAACAACGTGATTTTTATGAAGCCCACGCAGGAATCACTAGGCACCTCTGACTAGCCAGGAAGCTCCCACGCATTGTCATTATCCCGGCGGATGGAAGGGGACAGCCTGATGAGCCCCCACCGTGAGCCAGTGTAGATGACTGGCCAACAACCCTGGCCTCAAGCGTAGAAGGGAGCACCGGATCGAATGCACTGTCCTGAAGACGGCAGCGGTCCCTTCTTCCTCCCCATGTCTGGACACGCTTTCCCCTAGGCCGCGTGTTTATCTGGACTCCTTGGTGTGGGGCGCAGGGCTCGATTCTGATGGGAAACCTGGCAACACCAGCTGCAGAAGTTTGAGATGAAGTAGAAGACAGGCGTCCTTCAAACAGCCCAGCTAGGGACCTCAGCCACAGATGACGCAGAAGATTCTAAGAAACATGGGGTTTGCTAAAAAAAATGGGTAAATAAATAAGTGATGCTACACCAGCAAGCACCCATTGTGGTCCCCAGTTCAAATAAGGCTATGAAAAATTATCCGGTGGCAGACGAATTCTTCATCATTATATAAAGTTCTGTCCAGACTATGTTCAATATTATTGAGGTAGTAGATGATAACAGGGGTCCCCTCATCACCTGGCCCTGAAGGCAGTGGTACCCTCACCTGGAGGAGCTAACAGACCTGCTTACAGGACTCCCCAGGAAGTCCCTGAACTGGCCATAGGACAGCACTTGCTGGTAGGGGAGAAAGCAGTTAAAAAGAAACCTACCTAGCTCTGGCTGGTGTGGCTCAGTTGGTTGGACACTGCTTTGCAAACCAAAAAGTCGCTGGTTCAGTTCCAAGTCAGAGCACATGCCCAGGTTGTGGGTTCGGTCCCCGGTTGGGGCGCCTATGAAAAGCAGCCAATCACTGTTTCTCTCCCACATCGATGTTTCTCTCCCTCTCTTTCTCCTTCCCTTCTCCTCTCTCTAAAATCAAAAAACATTGTGGTGAGAGTCCTGGGATGAGGATTTTAAAAAAAAAGAACCTACCTAGTAAACATTTTCAGAATCTCTGCATTGCTGCCCCCATCCAACCTCACTGATTCCTTAAAGGATGAAAAGGCCCATGGGCAATGCCAGTTGGGATAGAAGAGAGCCAAGGAGCATCTCCAGGAAGATCCTGTTCTCACACCTGCCTCAGGACATAAACCTTTCCTCCAAGAGACTTGTGTTTTCTTCTCTTAGAATGAAGAAGGACGGCTCCAAAGCTCCATTGCTCACTCACTGGGACTCTGGGTTGGAGACCAGAGTGGCTGCTTGCTAGTAGAGCATACCTCGTGTTTCTTAGAATCTTCTGGCTACATCTTCACAACTCAACAATCTTGTGGGACACATAGCTCTGTTTATAAACCTGTTGGTGTCCCATGTGATTCTACCACAGCCTGGGAAGTCCGTGGTCCCCCAAGCAGTGCCAAGACATCAGAGCCAAAGCAGTGGTCTGTTTGTGACAGTACTGTGAAGGCTGGAGTCAGAATGAGCTAGGAAGCTACTGAAATGTATATAAATACACTGAAATATATATTGAATATATTTATATGTCTATATATGGATAGATAGATAGATAGATAGATAGATAGGAAGGATCCAGAAAGAGAAGACTCAGATAAGAAACGAAGGTCCAGGACAAAGGATGGAGCATGGGGGGAAACAGAGATGGGTAGGTGGGTACCAAGGAGAGCACCAAATGAGGAGCCCAGAACCCCCATAGAACTGTGCGGCGTCCAGTCTGCCGAGGTGGTTATCTGCCCACAGTGCCTCCTTTTAAGCCTTTTGGCTGTAACAAACAGTCACACCCGGGACCCAATGTATAGACACACCTCAGCGGTACCGCGGGTTCCGTTCCAGACCACCACCGTCAGGTCATGTCACGATGAAGCGAGTCAGAATCTTTTTGCTGGGGCAGAGTCTTGCTCCCAATTTGTAAAATACACGGCATCCGTGGAGCATGAGAAAACAAAGCAAAATAAAATATATACAGTCAACAAAGCCAGAAGTGGCATGCAGACTTCACTATCCCACAAGCCCACCACTGCCACGCGTGTTCCTTAAAGTCGAAGAGCACGAATCCCCCGTCCACAGTTACATTACCTGGTAATCTCGCTCACCCGGCCTATAGCTGAGAGGCAAGCCTGAGAAAATATAAGCATAAAGCCTTCCCCTCAACCAAAATAATGGTGTTAACGTTAATGCACTCTACTTATAGGATTAGGCTTCAATCTCTCATTCGGAATTTATCGATCTTATCTTACAGCCCACAGCAGCAGGCTTAACTGTCTGGTTTACTAGTCCAAAGCAAATGAGAAGCAAAAATTTAGGAGAGGAGAATCAAAACTATAAGAAAACAGACATAAGGTCAACTAACAAAGCACAAGTTTAGGCCATTTGGGAAAATATTAATGCTCCAATTTATAACAGGAGCTTTTGGTAATTAATTCACAAAATGATTAGGTTGCATCCAGTGTTCTCTGCTTAAATCACGGATTTGTCATGCATAGTAATTCAGATTACAAATACTGGCTTATGCGCTGAGCCACATCTCCCTTTTGTTTTATTTTTGGCCTTTTATGTTAACCTTGGAGAAGGAGAAAGAAGATGCTCTCCTCTCTCAAGACCCAGAGGAGACAGAGGCCCTGACTCTGCTGCTGCCGCTGAAGACCTAACTCTTCCCTGAATCCTGCAGAATAAAGACCCGGTCACAGAAACAGAGGCCGCCAGGGACTGCGGGGAGGGGTGGGGAGGTGTTGTTAATGGAATTATGTTCAGGATGATTTAAACAGGTTCTGGGAGTGGAGGGCAGTGACGGTTGCACAACAGTGTAAACTAAAGGCCACTAAATAGTACACGAAAAATGGTAGAAAACTTTCATATTATGTGCATTTTACCACAACAAAGTCAATTAATTAACTAATTAAAAGTAAAAGGGTGGCCCAGCTGAGGGGCTGAAGACAGAGGTGGAGGAGGAGTGCCCCACCTCCAGGAAGGCCCTCTGGGGGATGTGGTCTCCACCTTTCTCTGCATTGTAATTACTGCCTGTTCTCACCAAGTCCCCCATTAAGGGCTGCTCCAGGCTGTTCTGTCAGGAGAAAAAGTAGATCACACTTCTGGCCGGCAGGGCAGCCTTGCACGGGGGCAGAATACATAATATGGAGGGCACGCAACATGCCCTGGAGCCTCTCCGGAACACCGAGGGAGGGAATTCCCTCCCACACTGGACCCTCACAGGCCCACAGGCTGTGAGCGACCTACTGAGGCTGGACCACTGCTACCACCCTAACCTCTTCCCCGACTCCAGCATCTTCTCAGATTCCCACCAAGCCTGGCTCCACTGCCTGCACTGTGGGGCTGCAGCCTCTTGGGGATGCCTTGGACTTGAGACCTACATTGTCCAGTCCCAGCTGAAGCACCCTGCTCAGAGTCCCTCTCACCATCCATCCCACCTCCCTCATTCCGGCCCCTCATAGAGTCCCCACCTCCTTACTCCCAAGCCCCAGGAAGGATCAGTGTTCCCTGGTGGCTGTCAACAATTCCTCTAGCACAGAGCCACCCTCACAGACCCAGAGCACCATCCAATACAGCCTTCTCAGCTCTGTTGGTCACTGGGGGCTAAGGCACACCAGGAGCACCTCACTCCCCAGGCGCCTTAGCGTCCTCCACCTGGTCCTGAGTGTCAACATTATCAAGGCACAGCCCTCAGAGTCCCTGCTCTAGGAGACAGTGTGGGGCCCTCTTGGGCATAGCTACAGGCTCTAACACCAGCCATGGCTGCTGCTTAACCACTTTTATCCCATTTAGGACCCACTGGATCCAACGAGGCACAAGGTGCCTCCGTTGGCCAAGGCCCCAGCATACTAAGCTGAGATGGTGCATGCCATTTTGGATAATTTACAGTCAGTTTACTCAACGAACTATTTACAAAGGTGCAGGCAAGAAGCAGGGACCTCACAAGGAATATTGCAGGGTCCCAAAGTCAGAAACAGCATCCATCTCACCCCTAGGCCTGAACGGGTGGGGAAAGTGTGGTTAAGGGAGCCCCGTGATGAGGATGCTACCCTGAGAGGAGTCCTGCCAAGAGCCGAGACCTTTGGTCACAGGATAAAGCTACCTGTGTCAGTCCCACAGGGAGAGAGAAATAAATACACTGCCTTCACTCCCCGACCGTCTGCGGTGGGGCTTCTCACTGCGGAGCACAACCAGCAGCTGGAGGGCGGGAAGCCCACTGAGGGAGAGCATGCAGGTCAGCTTCCCAGAGCACACACAGGGCAGAGTGGAGGGTAGAGGGTGAATGGTAACCAGCCGGGTGCCCCTGCCTTGGTGCCGAGCACCGCTCACGGGGACGGCACTGGCTAACGTGCACAGGGTAGGGTGGGGAGAGGAGACAAAGGCTACCTATGCCTCATAGTTTCAAACCCAGACATCGAGACACAAACCCAAAGAAGAGAAGGAAGGAGAAGAAAGCAAATTAAAGATCTGAGCAAGCCAGATTTTCCCGCCCACGTTCTCATGTCCCCGGCATTAGGCAGAGCTCACTGTCTTGTTCCTTGGTCACTCACTGGCTGACTTCCCACAAAGAACACATAGCTAACAACACAAATTTTTGAAATCGACCGTAAAGGCATAAATAGGAAAATTTATAGAAAAATAAGTAAAAATGACTTACAAATATATGAAAGATGCTCAATCTCATTTATTATTGATGAGTCGCCAAGCTAATTTTTTTAACCTCTCATACTGGAAAAAATTAAAACATCTGATAACATACAGTATCTGCATGGTTATGATGAAAATGTTGATAGCAATAGAAATTGGTGCAATTTATTGGAGATGTAGTTTAAGATTTATATACTGGTTAATTTAGCAATCTTACCTCCAGGAATGTATTCTGCTTTAAAATTGAATATAGTGTACTTGTATTGTGCTTAAATACACATAACACAAAATTCGCCATCGTACCCACGGTTAAGATTACAGTCACGGCATTGAGCACGCTTACCATGTGTGCGGCGTCGCACTGCTCAGCGTGGGAACTTTTCACCGTCCCAACCAGAAACTCTGCGGCCGCCTGAGTGTACGCGGGCTGAATGTAAAACCTCCCAGGCTTTTCGCGCTTGATCTTCCTAAAAAGTCTACTAATCACTTTACAACAGTTCCAGCCACCAATGTTTCAGATATATCTACAAATGCCTGACCTTCCATCACGTCTTTGATAAGACTTTAAAATATTCAAAGTAAGGATGGCAAGCATGTTGTTGTAAGTAACGTAATGGGATTTTAGCGGAGTCCCTTCAGCTTTGCTAAGATTAGTAATTAAATATTCAGTTGTGGAGTAAATTAGCTCTGTCCCGTGACCACTGGAAAGTGGGTACTCCATTTACTGCGGCATAAATGTTTTACAAGGTATTGTGATGTAACCAGAAAATTAACAATGACAATTTAGGTTTCAGCTAATTAAACTCTTCCTTAGCATGTATTGATTTGAGGGTGTAGAGTAAAATTTTTCTTGAAAGATTTCATTTATTTATTTTTAGAGGGAGGGTGGGGAGAAAGAGAGGGAGAGAAACATCCACTGGTCGCCTCTTGTGTGCCCTCGAATGGGGACCTGGCCAGCAACCCAGGCATGTGCCCTGACCAGGAACCCACCAATGACCTTTCCGTTTATAGGCCGTCCTCTAAGCCGCAACAGCCAGGGCTGAAGGAAGACAACTTTGACAGTGATAACAACTGTTGTGATGGTTTAGATGCATCAACCAAGAAAGGATAAAATTGTGAAAATGTGTGTAACTGGTTATAAAGAAAAGAGTCCATTTCCAACTGTTTTCTTTCCCCACTCTTTGTTCCCCTCCACCCCGCCAGTCACCACATTGTCAGCTGTGTCTGTAGGCTTTGCCTATGTGCGAATATGTTCTTCCGCTAATCTTTTCCAGTCCCGCTCTCCCCTCCCCTCCGCGATCTGTCAGTCTGTTCCATGTGTCCATGACTGTCATCTGATTTTGTTCATCAGTTTATTTTGTTCATTCAATTCCACTTACGAGTGAGATCTTATGGTATTTGTCTTTCTCTGACTGGCTAATTTCGCTTAGCATAACAATCCTCAGGTCCATCCATGCTGTCCCAGAGGGTAACAGTTCCTTCTTTCTTATAGCCGTTGTGCAAATGTACCACACCTCTTTTACAGGCATATATTCATACAGACATGCTCCCACATGCAACCAAAAATCAACAAGGATATTCATTGCAACATTGTGAGTAAATGCAAGAATTGGAAAAATCCTCATTGTTTACCTATAGAGAAATGGCTAAATAAATATGATTTGTACGTACAATGGAATGCTACATAACGGACTTAAAAATAGGTACATTTGTGCTCTGGTAAGGAGACATCATCTCTAAGATATATTACTAAGTAAAAAGCAAAGTACAGATCAGTAGGTATAACGTGGCCTCGTTTGTGGCGGTTGCGGTGGGGTGGGTGGGGGTGGTGGCCAGGGGTCATAATCAGTTGGAATAAGGTGCATGAAAAAAGCTCATTTTTTCCCCACCATTTCTGTTTAAACTCACTCTATGGATTTTTCTTTCCCTGCTCGAGGATAACAGTACTGGGAGGCCCTATAGTTTTTCAGCCATTCCTAGATTATTGAAAAGCCCTCCATCACATTCAATTATAAGAAAACCTCAGCTGGGTGATTTAACAATCCATCCACTGTAATAGCTAAAGTCCAGGCTAGTCCAGCGTGAAACTCCTCCCTTCCCTGTCAGTCTAGGCCTGCTGTCTGGAGTCGGCGCTGCTGGGGTGGGGGTGTGGTAGGGCCAGGTTGGCCGCTTTCCTCCCCCTCAATCACCCTCTCAACTACTTGCTGGCTTCGTGTTCTGACCCATCTACCCCAGCCTAGGGTGCAGAAGAGGGCCTGTAGAAAGAGGGTAGTCTTCTTTACAGAAGGGAATGAAGTCTTATTCTCTGGGTGTAACAGATGCAGTTTCCAGATGTTGGTTTCACAAAGAGCTGTTACAGGTTTTATTTTTTTTTTCCCACCCATTTTATAGTTTCTCCCACTGAGGACTGACGGCTATGCATCCCTTGCTACAGGAGCTGTCTGTTGTCTGGCTGTGGAAAACCTCTCCCTCAGGCCCACAGACTCACTCTGTTGGAATCACCTGGTCCTACCTGGAAATCCTCTTGGGTGAGACTCAAGGCAACCCCAGGCTGCTCCCCAAACCTGACAGAATCCATATCTGGTCCCCAGAAACACGCACCTTTGCGCCACAGCTGCTGAAAACAGCTCAATACAAGGTAGCCAACTCTCCTCACTCAACCCTCAGGTAGAAAGTTTCAAAAGAGCCTTTTCACCTTCTCCTGGTAGAAGTAGATACTCTTTATTTCTACGAAATGCCAGGCAACAGGGTTCAGCTTTCTGGGAGATGGTCTTGAAGCGCAGCTCACCAGGACAAGCACACTGACAACACACTCCAGAGAAATCTCTCAGCCTCCACACCTCCTATCGGCCAGAGGGAGGGTTGCTAATGCAGCCAATCCTTTCTCACAGTCTCAGCACAACCTACAAAGGCAGTTGAGCCAGTGGAAGTATAAGCCATCCACATGTTGCATGCCTTTGGCCTCACCCAAAAGGGAGAAAGAAAACCACTTCAACATCTTACTGCATATACATATTTCCATGTATAAGCAAAAGAAAAAAAAAAGCTCTGGAAGGATTATACAAGAAATAATACACAATAATAAACTCTGTGGGTGAAGGGGAAGTTTACTTTTCATTGTATGCCCTTTTATATTTTTAGTGATTTTTATAATGCCATGTATTATCTTTTAAACTACTCAAAACTCTAGTTAATATATTCTAAAATGTGAGGACTAGTATAATAGTGTATGTCAACAGTAATTGAAAAAATATTTTTGAAGAAAATAAGAGGGAAATTTGTATACTTCAAGATCAAAAAGACCTCATTGATACACGTCCCCACGTGGGGGCACGTGAGAGGTAACTGATTGACATATCTCTTGCACATCAATGTTTCTCTCCCTTTTTCTCCCTCTCTTCCCCTCTCTCTAAAAGTAAATAAATAAAATATTTTTAAAAAATTCTACTGAGGGATATAAAAAAGTAATTGAATAAATGGAAAAACATACTCTTCTTGAAACCTCAATAATTTAAAGTTGTCAATTCTTTCTAAATTAAACTATAAATTTTACATGATCTCAATAATATGGCAATGAGTTTTGGGAGGGTGCAAAGGGAGACAATAGGGAAGCTAATTATAAAGTTCATACAAAAAAATGAAGAATGGGCTGGGAAAACTCTTTTAGACCCACCAGAGAGCAAAACATTTCATAGTGTTCTGGACATTAAAATCAGTTGGGAGACTTTTGAGCTAACACAACCATTGAAACACCATAAAATGACAGTGAAATAATAAACAAAAGTGTAAAACAGAAATCCAAAAAAAATGGGAGGAACAAAGGAAACGATAAAGTAGGTATCTTTTTCAAGTAGAGGAAGATAAGAATGAGGAGTGGGTTGCCCCTCCAGACCCCAGGGAAGCCTCAGAGCACAGAGGAACGATGGCTGAGAAGGCAGGGATGAGGCAAGGGGCTGAAAGCTGGGTGCTTGGTTGGAAGTCTATTTACAGGGAGGCTGAAATCTTGAGTGCCTACCCCCATCCTGCCACAGTAAATAATATCCCCTACTCTTCCACCAGATACTACTGATTTATTCTCTGGGGAAACAGAAATTGAAAATTAAAATGACTGTCAACCTAACATCAAGCCTATACCCAGCCAAACTATCAAGTCAACATGAGGCCCGAATTAAGACATTTTCAGACACGCAAAGACTCAGGAAACATATTGCCCTGGAGAAGTGACTCTCAAACCCTCCTCAGCACAGGAACGCGCGAGGTCTCATTAAACTGCCTATTCTGAGTCAGGGCCTGGGAGCCTGCATTCCTCATGAATCCTGAGGATACTGGCGTAGCTGGTCCCTGGGCTGCACTTTAGCAGCAAGACCCCAGGCACAGGAGCAGGATTCAAAGTGCAGCCGAGGGACATCGGGGGCCCCTGAGACTCCTTCGGGGTCAGTGAGGTCTTTGCTTTTCCAACCGCATATCTTTGTCATGACTAGATTTTCTTCATACATTTCAACTAAAACAATATGTCGCAACAGGTATGAGCATCCAGCTGTCTTCTATTAAACCAGGCTTCAAAGAAATTTGCAAAAATGTAAAATAATACCTCTCTTCTTAGCAATTTTTTGTTTTAAAAATGTATTTTTCATAAAGAATGTTCTTATGTTAACATGTAATGTGTTTCATTATTGTTATTTTGAAATGAAGTAATGCATATTTTAAAGATTCTTTAAATTTCTGACATGGTAAGGATCAATGGATACAAATATGCCAACAAGTGTTGTCTGGGCTCCCCAGTCATGTTTAAGAATGTGCAAGGTCTGATGGGAGACAGGGAACCAAGCGCTGACTCAGCAGTGTGGACAGCCCTGTGCTGGGAGAGATGGGCCATGGGGGAGCGCAGAGCAAGGGCTCCTACCCTGACCCAGACCGTGGCCAGGAAAATGAGTGGAAGTCAGGAGGCGAACTGGGGAGAGGAGGATGAGCAGAAAAGTACAGCAGGCAGAGGGAACTGCATCCGCCAAGCCCAGAGACCTCAGCTCCCTCAGGAAATCCAGAGTAGCTGCAGCTCTAGCAAAGGAGGGAGGGGAAACAGGAATAGAGAGGGGACAAGGTCCCATCACAAAGACCTTGTGAATTCTTGTTAAGCAGGTTGGACTTTTTACCCTCAGGACCAATAGGTAGTCACAAAGGATGTGAAGCAAAAAGGGTTGATTGGACTTGACCCTTAGCATGATCCTTCATCAGCATTTTTTCTGCCAGATTACATCAGCTGTGAAGCAAGGTGTTCTTAGTCTCAGTGTCTCACAACTGCAAGATTTTCTTTTATTTTTGAAAACACTGGGCAGTGATTTCCCAGCATCGGCTGAAGGAGGACCATCCATCCATCCATTGTCCTAGCTTGTGACCCCTGGCCCTACTGCCAACTTCAGTAGACACTTTCCCCCAGAGCCGAACATACCATCATTCCTAAACCACTATTCAAAAAAAAAAAAAAAAAAAGCCCTGGGTGGTGTGGCTCAGTGGATTGAGTGCCACCCTGAGAACCAAGGGGTTGCTGGTTCAATTCCCAGTCAGGGCACATGCCTGGGTTGCAGGACAGGTCCCCAGTAGGGGGTGCTCAAGAGGCAACCACACATGGATGTTTCTCTCTCTCTTTCTCCCTCCCTTCCCCTCTCTCTAAAAATAAATAAGTAAAATCTTTAAATAAAAAAAAAAATGAGAATCAAATCCCAGGAAAAAACCCAGCCTTTTCCAGAAACTTAGTATAGAAGAACCCCCTTGTGAAATACTGCACGGGCAGGTGTGTTCAGCCACTCTAGGCCCGCCGGGGCCCCGGGACTACATTCATGAACTTTGGGGCACACCACCACCAGAGTCTCGACTCGTCCTTGTTAGCACAGTTACAGCTTTGCTGGCGCCTGCTGGCGTATTGGCTCTCCTCCTCCCATCCCCCAGCTTAGGGTTTCCTCTTGGCTTGTGCCCAAGCATTTTAGGCCACTGTCTATATCCCAGGCTCTGAGCTTTAGGGTTTCCCGTGACAATGAGCTGTCTTGGGAATGTTCACTCCTGATTTTTTTATACCTGACATTTTTCTCTATTAGGACACACGCTCTGACTTACAGACCTTTTCACTTTTACAAACTGCTTGGTGAAATCGCTGTGATTTACGTCACTTGCAATTAGGAATGACAGTTAGGGGAAGATCAATGTCACTTCTTGCCTTTAGCTCGCACCATATAGTAACAGTGGCAAGAGGAGAAACCCTGAAATCATCCCCCGATTTTCATCCAGCACTCACCTGGGCGAGTATTTTACTATTCTGAAGCACTAAAGGCACAAAGTTTCTTTTAGCAGGTAAGACAAACAAATGTTATCATCATTGTTTTGAAATACAGTTTCACAGTTGTTTATTGTCAAACAATGTATTTCTTCAACATGCACTTCACATCTTCAGGGAATTATCTTTACCAGTCTAATTTAAAAAGACAACATAGATATCTGCTTCTGACACTCTGGAGTGCCATCCTTGAGGTGAGGAGAGATGGCCTCACTGGTGCCCTGTGGCACCCTGGCCAGTTTCTATCTTCTCTAATAAGGTAGAGCTGTGCTCATTATCAGTCCGTCAAGAAAGCACCATGAACTGATTGGGCATAGATATCTTTTTAAAATCATGTCTTTCTGTGTTTTCTATACTAGACTCTAGTGGGGAATGGGGAGCGAAAAGGGACATATTGTTTGTCTTGGGTAAAAGCTCTCCAGTGTCTCCAAAAAGGTCCTCCATTAATAATCTCAGTGAGTATGTCTCAGGCTAAGAAAATCGGGATTATAAGCAGGTCAATATGAACCTTTCTCTCAAAAGCAAACTCTTATTAACTAAGCTCAATATCTGATGCACAGACACGCCTCCACTTCTGGTGTTTCTCTTCTGTGTGTTTGAAAGAGTCTTGATTTCAGGGCTTTGGTGCCGTGGGCGAGCCACATTCAGAACAAGAGGGGCTACTGTGCTCAGGGAGAATTACTGAAAGCTGACACCGGAGCTGACGAAAGCCACAGGAACCAGGCCCACTGTTGAACCAGTTCAGCTGACATGTATGAAGGACCATGAGCCTACGGCTTCTCATTTGTAAAATGAAGGTTACAATAGTGTCTACAGCACAGGGTTGTGGGAAGACACAAATGAGATCTGTGCGCAAAGCACTTGGTACAGGGCCTGGTACGCAACGGCTGCTCCGAGCACATCCTCTCTCATTACCTTGTCTCCCTCCTCATTTTAGAGAAATGGCAGCCTAGGAAGGTTGACCGTCCTGCCCAGTGTGAATAGCTAGGAAAGAGAGGATGAGGGAGTTAACTCCTATCTGTTGAGCCCAGATTCTATGCTGTTCTGCCTCAACCTGCTGCCTTCTTCAGTACACCAGATGTGAGATAAGGAATGCAAAGACAAAAAGGCAACCTACCTGGGTACCACGCACCTTGCGTAGACAGGCTAGAAGAGAAGATCCTGTGGCTGGAAGCAGACATCCTAGGGAGAATGCTGCCGAAACCATGAAATCGGTTCAGCACTTAGGACCTGGGGGAACCTTAGCTCTCTCTTTTAATATCTCTGGACCTAGTTCCTCTTCTGCGAAGTGGGAATAATGCATGAGTGCCTAGTAAACTGTAGCGTGCTGCAAGTAGGTCTTGTTGCCTTTGGGACTCTAGCTCCTGTACTTGTTGGTGCAGGAAGAGATCCTAGCCTATAGAGTAGCCGTCACTTCTCAGTGCCCAGAGAATACAGAGAAGACAAAATGTAATGTGGCTTCCAGAAAATTGGGAGATTTTTATCACTCCTGCGAAACCAATAGGCAATTGGGGCAAGCCATCTCAAGTCCAGGTCAGAGATTTTCGTGGTTAGTCCCGACTCAATGTCAAAAAAGCTTTTCAAATTGCCTCCTAGTACTGGTCCCCGCCTCTCATAAAAACAACTTCCATCAGATAATAAAGATGCCAAAAAACAGGAAGGAAGGAAGGAAGGAAGGAAGGAAGGAAGGAAGGAAGGAAGGAAGGAAGGAAGGAAGGAAGGAAGGAAGGAAAGAAGGAAGGAAGGAAGGAAGGAGGGAGGGGAGGGAGGGAGAGAGGAAAGAAAAGAAAGAAAGAAAGAAAGAAAGAAAGCAAGCTTTAAAAAAATTTCCTCCACCTAGAAATAAGAATTATTGACATTAGGTAAAAATCACCCTACACATATTTTCATGGGAGAGAGTAGGATAAGTAAATAGGTAAATAGAAATACTTACAAAAAATAATACTACCTCTATTTTAATTACAAAATACTAAAGTTGCTTTTGTTAAAATTTAACAGAAGGCAAAAACTCAAGTGAAAATGAACTTTAATTATGCTGATATCAAATATTTCTTCAGCATAATAAAATCATTTTTATTATATGTTATCATTTTACATGGTATAGATTGATTCCTGGCAATTAAAAGTGAGATCTGAAAGCTCCCCTTCGTTTCTTTAATGTACTACTTAGCTTTTGGACTCTTATTTGTTAGAGCTAGGCAGGCCTAGGAGGAATGAAAATCACCAGGTGAGAAATTGACACCATGGGAAGCTGCCGCAGACCCTACCCAGGAAAAACAGATGAAGATTAGGGCCTGGGGTGGGCCTATTCGGCCTATTCGGCCTATTCCACCTATTCCACCTATTCGACATAACAGGATGCAGCTTTCACCCAGCAACCAGCGCTAGCCAATCAGACTCTAATACCCCAACCGCCAGTTTTTGCGCTTAAAAACCCTGATCTAAAAACAACTGAGCGAGTCCCAACCTCTCTTGGTTGGCCCCACTTTCCCTCTTATTCCCGCTAACAAACCCTGCTCTCCTTAGCTCACTGCATCCGTCCGGTTTCTTGAGCAACTCCGACCTAACATTATTCAATATTTTATTAAATGTATATTTTATGTTAGTCTGTAATCCTATGAGCAATTTTCTTCTGTTCCTTGAGCTATGTTTTCTTCTAGATGAAGCTCCTTGTGTTTTCAACACTATGTTTCTGGGTTTTCTTTGTTTTGCTGTTGCTTTTTTATACAGTTGTGCTACTTTCATTCTGCTCGTGCTTGGACCTTTCATTTGCTCTGATATGATAATAACAGCAATATTATCCAACACGTAGCCACATAGCGCTTACTATATGCCAGTCACCGTTATAAGTGTTTTCCCTACATTAATCTATTTAATCCTCACATAAATCCTGAAATACTGTTACTGTTCCCATTTTACGAATGAGGACCTTGAGGCATAAAGAGGTCAAGTAACTTGTTCAAGTAACTTCTAAGTAGCAGAGGCAGATTAGAAAGTAGGCATTCTGGCTCCAGCATCCATTTTCTTAATCATGGTACTTCCCGCCTTTTGTCTCCAGGGAACTAGAGTCGCAGGGCTGGCTACTTCCTCTCTGTGTACTTTTCCTGTAGCCTGAAGGTACGGTGAGTGGAGAGGGAGCGCTCAGCTTAGAAAGTGGGCCAACTTGGAGGGCTAACTTCCAGTACTAGCACTCACTCCACCGTGTGGAGGCTCCATTCTGATCTCCTTAGACAGAGGTCCCCTGCCTTGGGTTCATCCTCTAGTTTAGCCTCGAGCCCTCACATGAAGGAAAGGGCTCACTCGCACCCACCTGACCCACTTCTCCCAGCTAGTTCCACATCGTTCCAGTCAGAAAGGGAGATTCCTCCTTGGTTTTCTCTTCTTCTGAGGGTGTAAGTAAGACTTCTCAGGACTTTGGTGACTCACAATTATGACTTCTACAAGAAGGGGTTCAGAACCTTTCTCTGTGATGCACTTCCTCTCAAATCCTGGGTCCTCTCTGTCCCTTATTGGCCACTTTTTGAAGTGTGTGGCCCTGCAATGTGCCGTATTCCCTGTTTGATTATTGCGGTAAATGTTTTGCTAATTTGTATGGACTTGGTGGGGGGGAGTGCAGCAGGGTGATTGTTCATTTATTTAATCAGGTCGTATTAGAGAAGGGAGACCCCATGAGGTCTATTCACTCTGCCACCCTGGACCAAATATGCATGCTCACAGTTTAGCATTCATCACTTTTTTGAAGATTCCAAGATACCTAAATTGTATGTATCTGATAGGGAAAATAAGGTTCCTACGGGAAAGGAGAAAGCTAAAACCCTAAAAAGTAAAATGACATCCAAGATGAGGTAGAATATTCTGACTCCATTAGTTGGGGAAACAAGACAAAATGCTTTAAGCACTGGGCTGCTCAGAGGTTTAGGCTTGAATTAGTGATGTCAGATGCCTGATTCAAACACAGAGGAAGAACAGGGACATATTTTAAATTTTCTGCTTTTTAGCAAGACTTGTTCTTATTCTTTTTGGATATTGGGCCTTCATACTGTTAACATCAGATTTCAGTAGCTTTAGGCCTTCACCCTCCTTAATACCTACTAACAGTCTCCTTTGTCTTTCTCCAGCCCCAAATGTATCTAAGAAAGACACTGGGAACCTGGAAATGCAGCTTCCTATCCTGAGCCCCCAGCGCATGACTGGTAGACAAAGAAGGAAGAAAGCCCTGTTCCCCCACAGACCTTCCACAAAAGACTTAAAGGAGCAAGGGTCCCCTGGGAGCCACAGGTGCTCCATTTAAGTCATTTCACCAACAGTACTGAGTGCAGTTAAGACTTATTTACAGGATTAAAAATAACAATGTCAGGTGAGGCTTGGAGAAAATATTTGTATAACATGGATCTGATAAAGGACTGATATCCAGAATATATAAAGAACCCTCAAAGCTTGCTTTAAAATTCGACCTAATTTTAAAAATAGGAAAAAGAGCCCTGGCCAGGTGGCTCAGCTAGTTGGAGCATTGTCTCATATATCAAGAGATTGCAGGTTCAATTCCCAGTCAGGGTATATCCCTAGGCTGTGGGTTCCAACCCTGGTCGGGGCGAGTACAGAAGGCAACCGATCAATGTTTCTCTCTCAAATCAATTTTTTAAAAAATAGGAAAAAGATGAGAGCAGACACTTCACCAATGAAACTATACAGTGACAAATACGCATGTGAAAAAGTGCTTAGCATACTAGTCATTAGGAAAATGCAAATTAAAACCACAATGAGATGCCAGTACTTACTTATTAGGATGGTTTAAAATAATTTTTTAAGTAAATACCAAGTGCTAGCAAGGATGCAGAATAACGAAAACTCTCAAAAACTGCTGATATAAATGAAAAATGTATAGCCACTTTGGAAAACTATTAGGCAGTTTCTTTAAAAATTAAACATCCAGGCCTAGCCAGTGTGGCTCAGTTTGCTGGGCATCGTCCCACAAATCAAAATGTTGCTGGTTCGATTCCCAGTCAGGGCATATGCTTGGGTTATGGGTTCAGTCCCTGGTCTGGGCACAGACAGGAGGCAACCAATCAGTGTTTCTCTCTCATTGATATTTCTTTCCCTTTCTTTCTCCCTCCCTTCCCCTCTTCTAAATCAATAAAAGAAAAAAAGTAATAGAAACAAAATAACAGCTGCATTTACCCTTCAGCCTGGCACCCCACTTCTAGCAATCGGTCACAAGGTATACGTACCTGCACAAGGACAAAATGACCCGTGCACATTGTTAAAAAAAAAAAATTAAACATCCATTTATAATAAGATCCAGCATTGCCATTCCTACATATTTACCTGAGAAATGAAAATTTATGTTCACACCAAAACCTGTACACAAATGTTTATAGAAGCTTTATTCATAATTACCAAAAACTGGATACACCCCAAATGTCCTCCAATTGGAAAATGGATAAACAAAATAATGGTACATACATTCTGTACAATGGAATACTACTCAGCAATACAAAGAAACTACTGCTACATACAACATAGGTGAATTTCAAAGGCATGATGCTGAATGAAATTTGGTCAGACTCAACGCTCTACATACTGTCTGACTCCACTTCTGAAGGCAAACAGCGAGGAACGGATCAGCGGCTGCGGGGGCTGGAGCAGCAGTGCGTGGGGAGAGGACTACGACGAAGAGGCAGCGAGAGGACATTCTCTGATGATATCACTGTTCCATACTTTGATTCACACGGTGATTTTATGCATTTACCAAAACTCATAGAACTGTACATTAAAGAGGTAAATTTTGCTGGAAAAAAAAAAATAAAGCAGCTCATAAAAGAAAAAAGTCATGTGGAAGAAACTTTAGAATAACCCACTCAACTGACAAAAGAGAAAACACGAGAAGGGTGATTAACACAGTGTCATCAAGGCAGTGGGAGCGGCTAGGTGGGAATGGGTCTCTGGGCCCCATCCAGGATCCTTAGTAATGCAGCAGTCTTTTTGAGTTTTGTAACCTTGTTGCACAATAAGAAATACATCATTGTCACAAATTCTGCAGGTTAACAACATGTTTATTTCTTTTTATTGAATTGGGGTTACATTTGTTACTAAAATTATATAGGTTTATGGTGTACAATTCTATAATATATCATCTGTGTATTGTATTGTGTTCTCCACCCCAAGTCATGTCTCTTTCCATCACCACTTACCCCCTGCCCCTTTATTCCCTCCTGCTTCCCCCACTCCCATTTCCCTCTGGTACTCACCATACTACAACAACACTCATTTATTATCTCAGTTCTGCAGAAGTCTGCCACCGCGTGGCCGGATCCTGTGCCCAGGGTCTCACACGGCCAAAGTGAAAGAAAGCATCAACTGACCTGGGCTCTATCTGGAGAAAAAAATCTATTTCCAAGACTATGCAAGTTTCTGGCAGAATTCAGTTCAAGGCAGTTGTGGGACTAAGGTCTTTTCTTTGCTAGCTGTGAGCTGGAGGTTGTTCTCAGTTTCTAAAGGCTTCCCACATTCCTTGTTCCAGGGCCCTCTGCATCTTCAAAGCCAGCAACAAAGTCTCTTTTATGCTTTGAATCTTTCTGACAATCTCTTTGACACTCACCCAGGAGAAGGCTCTGCTTTTAAGGGCTTGTGCGATCACTTTGGGTCTGCCAAGGTAATCTAAGGTAAACTATTTTAAAGTCAACTGATTAGTAACCTTAATTACAGGAACACCTTGTTTTATCGCTCACTTTATTGCATTTCACAGATAATTGCATTTCTACAAATTGAAAGTTTGTGCCAACATCACATGGAGCAAGCCTACGGGCTCCATTTTTCCAACAGCATTTGTCCATTTCATGTCTTTGTCACATTTTAGTAATTCTTGCAATATTTCAAACGTTTTCATTCTCATTATATTTGTTATGGTAGCTGGTAGTGGAGAAAGTAACTGCAAGTATGGTGGAGACCAGAAGAGAACTAGAATTAGATGTGGAGCCTGAAGCTGTGACTGACTTGCTGAAATCTCATGAAAACACTTTAACGGATGAGAAGCTGCTTCTTAGGGATGAACAAAGAAAGTGGTTGCTTGAGATGGAATCTATTCCTCATGAAGATGCTGCGAAATTGTTAAAATGACAACAAAGGATTTAGAAAATTACATAAATGTAGTTTGTAAAGCAACAGCAGGGTTTGACAGGACTGACTTCAGGTTTGGAAGTCCCGCTGTGGGTGCAATGCTGCCCAACAGCATCGCGTGCTGGAGAGCAATCAGCCATGAAAGGAGGAGTCCGCTGATGCAACCAGCTTCCTTGTTTTTAAGAAATTGTCACAGCCACCCCACCCTTTGACAGCCACCACCCTGATCAGGCAGCAGCACTGAGGCAAGACCCTCCACTGGTGATGATCAGGACGCACTGAAGACTCAGATGTTAGCGGTTTCTAGCAGTATTTTAAAATTCGGGTATGTACA
Source organism: Desmodus rotundus (assembly GCF_022682495.2). Taxonomy (NCBI): domain Eukaryota; kingdom Metazoa; phylum Chordata; class Mammalia; order Chiroptera; family Phyllostomidae; genus Desmodus; species Desmodus rotundus. The sequence goes on from NC_071391.1 coordinate 115,771,246, forward strand.
TTGTTTTTTAAATACAATGCTGTTGCACACATAATAGACTACAGTATAGTGTAAACTTTTACATGCCCTGGGAAACCAAAACCTTCACGCGACTCACTTTATTGCAGTATTCGCTTTATTGCAGTGGCCTGGAACGGAACTCACTGTACATAAGGTGCGCCTGTACATCTGCAACATCGCCTCTGCCATGTAATATAGCATACTCACCGGCGTGATAGCAAAGGTGACGGTAGGTAATCGGGGCCAAAATCCTGCCCACCATGTACATATTACAGTGACCTAGTATGCACACATATACATGAAGCAAAAATTAAAATGCCCTCACTCCACACTCTGGTGCTTTTAATATATTATTTTAAAATGCCAATAGCAACACACTCCATCAATCCATGTACCATTAATGGGCTGCAACCTCTAATGTATCTTTTAAAAAGGCCAGCATGCCCTTTTAAATTCCCATTTGCAATATTAGGCCAATGGAAGGGCCTCAGGGGTCTGTGTAACCCCCAAAATTTTATGAAAAGTTATGGGACTAAATAATGAGAAAAACAGACAAACCCATGTTGGGGACATTCTACAGGATGCCTCAACCAGTGCAGGTCATGACAAATGAGGAAAGACTGAGAAATTGTCACAGATCAGAGGAGACTGGGGAGACATGGCAAGTGAATGTAATGTAGTATTCTGGTTTGGATCTTGGGACAGAAAAAAGGTATCAATGGGAAAACTGGGAAAAGCCAGACTGGAGTTTAGTGAATAGTAACATATAAATGTCAGTTTCTTCACAGTAGCCAAGATTTGGAAACAGTCTAAGTACCCATCAGTAGTCAGCAAATTAAATTTAAAAAAATGGTGCATCTACACAATGGAATACTATACAGTGGTAAAAAAAGAAATTCTTAACTTTTGCAGCAGCATGGTTGGAACTGGAGTCTATTATGGTAAGTGAAATAAGCCAGTTGGTGAGAGACAAATACCATACTATCTCATTTATAAGTGGAACCTAATAGACAAAATAAACTAATGAGCAAAATAGAGCCAAAAGCATAGAAACATGGAACAGACTGACAGCTGAAGAGGGGAGGGGGTGGGAGGAACTGACTGAAAGACAGCGATTAGTCAAAGAACATGTATAAATGACCCATGGACATGGACAACGGTGTGGGGATTAACTGTGGAGTGGGGGATGGGCTGGGCGGAGGGGGCAAAAACTGGAACAAAAATAGCATAGACAATAAAATATTTAAAAGCAAAAATAAAAAATAAGTTTGAACTAATAAGAAAAAAAAATGTCCCTAGCCATGTAAGATGTTAACAATGAGGGAACTAGATGAGGGGTCTGCACTCCCTTTGCAACTTTGTTATAAATCTAGTGTTATTCTAAAATAAAGCTTATTTACAAAACATTCCAGGACTGAGTATCTGTGCGTTTTTCTATGGGGATCTATGAACTTTCTATCTCCAACCCGAGATCCAAACAATGTAATACCCACTATCCAAGGCTTCCTGCTGCTCCCCTTAACCACTACTTCCTAAACATTCTGCCTCCTTCCTGCTCCGTCTCCCATACCTTCCCCTTAAAAAAACAAAATTTGGCCAGAGACTGGGGAAGGGGAGAGTGGGAAGTTATTGTTGACCGGGTACAGTTTCACTTTGGGAAGATGGTAAGTGTTCTGGAGATGAACGGTGATGGTTGTACCACACTGTGAATGTACTAACGCCATAAAACTGTACACTTAAAAATGGCTTAAATGCACTCCGGGGGCCAGGTGGCTCAGCCATGGAAGCACTGTCCTGTGCACAAAAAGGTTGCAGGTTCGATCCCTGGTCGGGCACATATGGGAAGCACTCAATCAATGTTTCTCTCTCACATCAATGTCTGTCTGTCTCTCTCTCTCTCTCTCTCAAATCAATAGACATCCTCGGGTGAGGATTAAAGTAAATAGACACATAAATAAAATAATTTTTAAAAGGCTTCCATGGTAAATTTTGTTACGTGTATTTTACAATTAAAACATAAAAATAATGGAATTTATGCGGATACAGACCATCACCTAGATAACCCTGGAAACACTATCTGCAGGAGAGCAGTCAGACGCAAAATACCACAGTGTGATCCCACTCACATGAAATGCTCTAAAACTGTGGTGAAGGGGTCTGTATCTGTAAATATACTAAAAACTACTGAAATACATACTTTAACTGGGTGGACTGTATGGTATAGGAATTGTATCTCAACAAAGCTATTAAAAGTTTTAATTAGTGTTAAATCTAGGATCACATTTATTTGAACTTATGAGGACCTTAAGTGGTATCCAGTAAATTCTGGATTCTGGGGACAGGCCGGAAAAGTGAAGCACAGAGAACAGACTGAGATTTAGAAAGGCTGGCAGAAAAGGTCAGGAAGGTCTGTGACCAGGCGCCGCAGCTCTCCAGTCAGGGTGGCGGGAACAGAGGCAAGACTATAAAAACATGAGCTTGACCAGACACCTTTATTCTGGTCTCTGCCGTTCATTAAGAGACCTACACAAATTATTTCCTTTCTCTCTGCCTCAAGCAGCAGTAGCTCATCGAAGTCAGAAATGGAAGACACAGCAGTAGAAGACCTTGTAGAGAAAAACTAACAGATGAGATCTCTGTTTATCCCGGCTCAGGTGAAGTGAGAACAGGAAACGGGTATGTGTGACCCTCCAAGGACTCTTCTCCAGAGCTCAGGCCTGCAGAGGGCGAGCTGAAGGATGCAGGTGAAGACTCAGAAAAGAGCCCAGCTCAGCAATCAATCCAAAGTACCTAAAAAGACAAAGAGCAATGTATAAGGTGAGGTGCCCTCAAGAGTTGGATGAGTGTAATAAACTGGGCAAGGTTAAAGTGAAAGCTGCTTTGGTGCCGGCAGTTCTCTTAGACAAAAACACTGGTTTTGAAGAACAGCCATCCAAAAGATCCTTGGGAAAAACATGTCAGCCCAGAGGGTGGGCAGCTGGGAATTAAGCATACGGGTCTGGAGAGTTACAATCAGAGGGGGAAAGGCCTAAGAAGTCGTCGTGTTAATGAGCATTTGTAGACACTACACAAGGGACAGGTGATAACCAAATACATGAGAAAGTCTCTAAGCAAAGAGTTTATAATTTTTGAGAAAGTTCTAGTTTAAGATATAATACTGAGCCCACAACTTTCCATGCCCTCCCATCCAAGATTCCATTCAAAAGGAAAAATAGCTTAAAAAAATATGTAAATCTACAACGAAGAATGGGGAGCAGGCATCAGCAGTTAAGAGATTTCAACAAAAATCTGAGAAACAGAAATCTGACTTAATTATGTTAACAAATAGTGTAGAAGAAAAATGAGCCCGGAATGAACAAAGGAGGAGCTACAGCAGAGGTGGGAGCCCATCTGCCTAGGAGACCCATTAGGAGGCTGCAGACTCAGATGCCAGGAATGATGGCAAGAGACAGAAACAGCTGGCCCCATCTTCCCCACGGCCCTCCCTGAATGCAGCACTACCAGGAAACAAGGATTTAAACCTAATTCGGCAGGAAAGTATCAGAGGGCTCTTCTAAAAACTAAAGGAATCATCTGGAGAAGCAGAACAGCTTCTGAAAATGCTAGCTCCCCACATAAAGCCTTCTGCATTCTGCCCTTTTGGGGACCCCACCATAACACCTAGTCCCACTCCTGCTTCACTAAAATAGAACTACCAGGCAAAACACACACATACACATACAGTTTCCAACAACAGCCTTATTCCCTCATTTTTCAATAGAATGAAAATTACCAAGCATTTGAAAAAATCCTATACAGTGAGAGACCAAAATTTACTTTTTTAAAAAAGCAAGAATGTTAAATTCCTGTTGAGACCAACTGAAAAAGCTGATTAAACTATTTAAACAAAAAATCCTTTAGGCACTGAAGAAGCATCAAGAAAAGTCAGATCCAAAATCCAGAAAAGGCAAGAACAAAGTAAAGCCAGACTTCAAAGCTGCTTTTGCCCTGAAGGTATCTGTCAATCCACAGGACAGGTCTGAGAAACAGCGGGATTTCGCAGGCTCAGCTCACCCTGAGTCAAATCCCAGTCTCCCCAAGTGTGAAGGTCTGATAATCTGTCCCCCATCCCACTTTTTTTTAAGGCTGGAGTCCAAAATAAACGGCTACACTCTCAAGTGAGGCAAAACCAGAATTAAATTAGCCCCTCAGAGTGCTGCGGTCAGGGTCATACCACCCTGGTGATCCAAGGACCCTCGAATCTGGGATCTGGAATAAGGAGACCCTGCACTGATAAATGCCCGCCAGGTGCCCTGCAGAAGCACATGAAAATCTTTGAAGATTTTATAACATAAGCCTCAAATTATCCAACAAATAATTTTATCAAGCTCAATGAACAATGTACTGATATGACTAGACATACAGAGAAAAAATACCTTGAGACAGTCCCAACAGAAACAATAGACAAAAAAAAAATGCTTCAAAAGGCTTAATTAAGTATTAGACTGGACACAGACCATAAAACAACTGTGCTTACTATGTTTAAAGAAATAAAATACAAGCTTCAAAATCCCTGTAGAAAATACAAACAATAAAAAGTGACAAAAATACACTTTAAAAATAACCAAACCGAATTTGCAGAACTGAAAAATATAAAAACAAAACTGAAACTAAAACAATCAACAGAAAAGTTTAAAGGGGATAAGACCACTGAAGAGAGAACAAACTAGGAGGTCAGAAAAAGTACACAGAACACATCATGGAGAGGCAAAATTATGGCTAAGTTTTAACATCTGTTTAATGGGAATCCCAAAGAGGAAGGAGATAGAAAAAAACACAGTACAGCCAATATTTCCACAATTACTGGCTAAGAATTTTCCAGGACAGATCCACAGATTTACCAACCCTAAGCAGACTACGTAAGAAATCTACGCCTAAGTACATCAAAGTGAAACAACAGAAATAGCAAAGGCACAGAGAAGACCTCAAAAGCATACAGAAAGAAAGGGTGAGTTAATTCCAAAAGAATAACAGGTTAACAGCTGATTTCTCAGCAGAAATAATAGAAACTAAAGAAAGTAGACAATAGATTCAACGTGCTAAAATTAAAAAAATAAAAAAAGCTACCAGTAGACCCAAATTAAGGAAGTTCTAAAGGATTTACTTCAGGAAGAAAGAAAATGATCACAAATGAAGGATCAGGAATACAGAATGAAAAGAAGAGCAAAGATAGTAGTAAACATATTGGGAATTTGATATTTCATTAACTGTATAATATAGCGATGACAATGACTTATGTGAACTGACAAAGACAAAAGATGAAACAAAAATACGTGACAGTAACACAGGTGTGCAGAAGAGAGACTTATAAATGGAGTTAATAGATTCTAAGATCCCATTCTGCTGAGGGAAAAGGTACTAACAATAGACGTTGATAAATTAAGGATGCATGAAAGTACCTGACACAGTAACAACTAAAAGAACAGAACTAACTAGACCAACTAACTTCCAAAACAATAGAGGAAAAAAATGGAATAATAAATTATACTAAAAAAGGGGGGCAAAAGATAAAGAGAAAAAAATAAAACATGGGGAAGATAAACAGCACAAAATGAGAGATATAAACCCATACATATCGCTAATTACATCAAATACAAGTTACCTGTGTGTGTGCCAGTTAAAGATGGTCAGTCTGAATTTTTAAAAATAATCCAAGTATACACTATTTGCAAAGATATAGAAAGGTAAAAATAAAAAAGAAAGCTGGTACACTTTTATAACATTAGACAGAATAGACTTTAAGGCAAAAGGCACTGCTAGAAATAACAATGGTCAATTTATAAATATAAAAGATTCAAATACTAACAATATTAAATGTATATATACCTAATCTCATGGTCTCATAATATATAACGAAAAATAGACCCAGAAATATAAGTAGAAATACTCTACAATCATAGTAGACTTTAACACACACCTCTCAAGAATTGATTAAATAAGCAGACAAGAGAAACGCCACAGAAACACAAAATCTGAACTCTGCAATAACCAAACTTGACAATGCACCCAACAACTACAGAATACACCTTTTCTTCAAAAACACACAGAACATTCACAAGGTTGCCCATACATTGGGGCCATAACTCAAGTTTCAAATATTCCAAAGGACAGATATAATAGAGTACATTTTTTTAAAACAATGCAATATTAGCAACAAAAAAGTTAACTATAAAATTCTCATATTTTTTAGAAATTAAGAAATATTCATCTAAATAATATACAGGTCCAAAAAATCAATTTAAAAACATTCAGCCCTAAAAACAAAAAGAAAAAAAAAAAAGAGTTCAGCCCTGGCTTGTGTGGCTCAGTGGATTGAGCACCAGCCAATGGACTTGAAAAGTTGTTGGTTCAGTTCACAGTCAGGGCACACGCCTGGGTTGCAGACTGGGTCCCTGGTTGGGGGCCTGCAAGAGGCCACCAATCAATGTTTCTCTCCCTCTCTTTGGCTTTCCTTTTCCCTGTCTCTAAAAATAAATAAATAACATCTTTAAAATTTTTTTAAATTGCAAACCAAATAATAATAAAAATATCTATTAAAAAGTGAGATACAGTCAAAGCAGAGACTAGTGGGGAATTTATAACTTAAAATGTAAGTATATAGTAGAGAAAAAGCCTAAAAATTAACAAACTAAAAATCTATCTCAGAAAGTTGGGAAAAAGCAGCAAACTAAACTCCAAAAAAGTAAAAGAGAAGAAATAATAAAGAGCAGAAACTAATAAAATATAAAACAGAATTATGTGTTAGCATCAAAAAAGCCAAAGGTTTGTTCTTTGAAAAGACTAAGAAAATTGATAAACCTCTAGTGAAAGTGATCAAAGGAAAAAAAGTTCTGATAGCACACAGAATAAAAAAGGGAATGTTAATAAGTTCCTTACATAAGTTACAAAGATAATAAAAGTACATTGTGAAGAACTTTATGCCAATAAATTTGAAAATTTAGATACACAAATATAAAATTCTTAGAAAAACTGTAACTCCTTGGGGGACGGGGGGATGTCTCACAAAAATAAAGAGGAACAGAAGAGTTCTAAAACCATTCCAAAAATTGAATCAATAACCGAAAATCTTCCCACAAAGAAAATTCCAGGCCCAGATGGCTTCCTTGGTGAATTCCACCAAACAGTCAAAGAAGAAATCAATCTAAGTTTACAAAAAGTTTTCCAGAGAACATTAAAAAAAAAAAAAAAGAGGTATATTCTCCCCATCTCATTTGAATGGGACCCACATATAGTATAAAAAATACCAATCTCTCTCATAAACATGATGCAACATTTGCATTCTGATAATCGACACACAAAAAACCCTACAGGATGCCTAATTACTGGGACAACACTAAAAGCTTTCTCTTCGTCATCAAGATCTTTGCTATCACTACTTCTACTCAACACTACTGGAGATTCTAGCCAGTGCATTATGGCAAGAAAAAATTGTAAAGATAAGAATCAAAAAGAACTTCACAGAAATGCCATTATGGACAGATATTACTGTGTGATTAAAGAAATCCAAAAGAATTAACAGATAAGTCATTAGAATTAATAAAGCTGAGCAAGAGACTGGGTGCAAAATTAACATATAAAATCAATTATACTTCTATATACTAGCAATATTTTTAAAATGATATTTAGAAAGATACCATTAACAGCAATATTAAAAATATTAAGTACTTAGAGGAAAACATCTAACAGTATATGTCAAGATTTCTTCATGTAAAATAAAAACTTAATTTTAAAAAAAGTAAAGATAGAAATAAATTAAAACCATATCCTGTTCACGGACTGGAAGATTCACTATTGTAAAGATATCATTTCTCTCCCAAAGTAATCTATAAACTCAATGCCATCTACATTGATACTCCTTTTTGTGAAATTTGACAAGCAGATTCTAAAATGTACATGAAAATGCAAAGAATCAAAAACACTTCAAGAATAAGGTGGGAAGAGTTGCTCTCTTGAGTAAACTACTGTAATTGAGACAGTATAGTACTGCCATGGGAACAGAAAAACAGATCAACAGGAGAGAACAAAAAGCCCAGAAACAGTCTTGATTTATAACAAAGGCAGACATGTGAGAAAATGATATGGACAAGGGGATATATCTAAATGAGAAGGGAAAAAAAAGAAATTAGACCCCCACCTCAGTCCAATAAATAAAAAGTCAAGTCTAGTTTTATAAAAGACAAAGTATAAATATTTTAGCATAAAGGAGAATGTCTCCATGACCTTGGGTTAGGGAAAAAGTTGTTATTAAACAGGTCACAAACAGCATTAGCTATACAGAGTGAAAAGGAAAATCATAAACCAGGAAAATATATTTGTCTCTCATATACTGAATGAGATTCCATTCAGAATATATATGTATTATTATAAATCAATAATAAAAAACACAAAATACCGAAAAGACAAACAGGACAAACACCCACAAAAAAAGAAATGGACATGTATATGAAAAGATGCTCAATGTCACTTGTAATCAGGGAAATGCAAATTAAAACCACAATGCAATTTTCACTTACATTCCTACCAGACTGACAAAAATCAAAAACTCTGATAATATCGAGTATTAGCAAGAATGAGGAGCAATGAGAATTATCATATATTACTAGTATTAATGTGAAATCAGGTATACAGGAAGTTCAGCAGTACCTACAAAAGGGAGATAGACATAGCCTACGTCCCAGCAATTTTATACATACACACACACACACCCCCCCAAAGAAAACATATAAGAATGTTCATAGCAAATTGTTCATAATAGCATATCCAAAAAGCGGTATAAAAGTGGTTACATTGTGGTATTGTCATATAATGGAATGCCACACAGCAAAGAAAATGAACAAACTAGTTATATGTACAACCACAAAAATGAACCTCATAAATGAATTAACCTAAGAAAACAGCTTTATTTATGGATGCATGCTTATGTAGTAAAATTATAAAGAAAATCGAAGAAGTAATTACCAGAAAGTCAGGAGACAGTTCTGTCAGGACAGGTCATGGGAAGACATAGAGTGAAGCAGGAATATACACGAGCTTCTGGGGGCTGACGATATTCTATCTCTCGGCCTATCTCTTGGTTACAATGCTGTTCATTTTATTATTTATTGCCTTTACATTTGTTTGTGCTATATTTCATAAGGAAAGACTTACAAAATAATATACATATATAAATTTATTTGCATAAAAAAAATTACAGAGCCTAGTAAGAGTTGCCTGCAGGGAGGGGACCTGTATGAGGTAGTAAGGGACAGAAAGCACAGAGGAGGACTGTTTTCAACTACTACACTCAACTTACAGGTACAACATGGAAGATTTAATTCTGATAAGATGACATAAATGCTATCAGCCTCCACAATGTGAAAGAGTAAGTATAGATGACACAGAGCAAGAGCTGCAAGTAGGCTAAAAACGGGAAAGGAAAAGACATATAATAGTCACACCTCACAAAGTGGGGAGAAAAGAAATATGTTAAAACTTGGGTACAATAAAAAATACACATTTTAGTGTGTTATATAAACTGTAAAAATAATGATACAACTACCAAAAAACAGGAAAGAGGGAAGGGACTTAGGGGGTAGTATAGGTTAGCCAAATCTTCATGTATCATAGCAGGAACTGATAACAATTGCGGCTGCTAAATTAAGGAGGAAGCATATTATTTAGAAAGATAAGTAACCTCCTGGAAGCTAAAAACAAAAGGGTGAGGGGCAACAGCAGTGTTTCATTATATGCCATTAGGTAACTATTTGATTTTTTTTTAATTTTTATTGTTATTCAATTACAGTTGTGTGCCTTTTCTCCCCATCCCTCCACCCCACCCCAGCTGAACCCACCTCCCTCCCCCACCTCCACCCTCCCCCTTGATTTTGTCCATGTGTCCTTTATAGTAGTTCCTGTAATCCCCTCTCCCCACTGTCCCCACCCCACTCCCCCCCGGCTATTGTTAGATTGTAACTATTTGATTTTTAAGCATGGATATATATCCATGTATATATCCATATATAAGCATGGATATATACATGGATAAATATAAAAAAGAAAAAAACAATTTTCTACTTAGAACACACATTTGTAAAGACATAAGAACATTTGTTTTACCACGTACAAAATAACAGAATACTGACTAAATCCACAAGGGCTAAAATGGCCAAAATTCTGATCTGTTAATGTAATACAGCACAGAGGATTCAATTACTAAAATTATTGGATCAGAACATGAAAATGAACACATCTACTCCTCAGTAAATGGCATTTATTGAAAATCCAAGCTAAGTACTATGCCATGGCAGAGGCTGGGATAGAAAACTGTGTAACATCTCTCCACTTCTATTCCTGGCACCCTCCAATTAATTTATTATCTGAAGGGCACTAGTGGTATGTCTTTAAAATACAAATCTGATCATATTACTCATCTCTGAAGAGCTGGTAATTAAATATGAGTAGGTAAAGTAGGCTCCCAACGTTTTTGATTGGAAAACTTACAGGAAGTCAGTCACAAGAAGTTGCCTGCCTGAGGTAGGCAGCTATCAAGTCATTTTTAAGAATAATGAGTAGACAAACAGAATGGCTTAAGAAAACACTACAAATTAAGAAAATACTTGAAGCTGGTCATGAGAATTTATCTTTAAAGACTTTTAAAAGAATGGATCAAAAGGGCCAGGGGCTTAGACTAATAGAAAGATGCAAAACAAAGGTATAAATATAATAAAATAACCAAGAAAAGACTTCTGAAGGTAATGAGGCTTGAAGGAGGTAATGAGAATACCTTGGAATATGTGTAAGGACGAGTAAACTGATCAGATTTAGGAACTAAGTAGCAGAATTGTTCTAAGAGAAGGTAGCTAAAATGAGGTATTTCAAATATTTGCTCCATGACAAGATTTAGTTAGTACACAAGTTAATCTAAAATTCCTAAGAATAGATACAAGTAAGTAAAGAATCTCTGCAGCAAAATAATTACTTAATAGGACTGTTGGAAAAAAAGAAACAATAAGTAACCCTTTAAATGTTGGCAGTTATTTCTGATTTCTAGCACTTTGAGGGGGAAAATTTATATCTAGGGGTAGATCAAAGTAGGAATTAAACATCAGAATCCACCTAACTCCGCTGCAATCTTACTTACTCTCCCATTTCTTTATGATTAGCAATTCTCAAGTAGAAGTTCTAATTCCTCAAGGGAATTAGAATTTCTCAATCTCATCAGATTTAGGAAGTTAGTTTTTCCTATCTCAATAGGAAGTAGGGAGAAAGAATTATCCCTACACAAACAAGGAAGATCCATGCATCCATTTTATATAAGGTTTTGAAGTCAGATCCTTAGCATGGAGAAGACAGCTGGAAATAATTACCCACTGGTAGAGAACTTACCTTCCAGAAAAGCAAATTCATCCACAGCTTCTATTGCATTATCTGAAACACAAGATAAAGAACATCAGCCCCCTAAAAGTACGATGCACGCACTGAAGGGGGCAAGAGACTTTGTGCAAACCGGGAAATTTATAAAATTTGCGCCTTTGCTATCCTGAGATCCATTTCTACTCCACCATCAAATCCTAACTCTCAGCACGCTCTCGCGCACACTCACTCACGCACACACGCTAGATTGCTTGCTCGCTCGCGCGCTCGAGCTCACTCTTGAGCTCTCTCTCGCTCTCGCTCTCTCTCTCTAATAACAAGAGAAGCTGGGCAAATACTGACTGTTCAGTGAAGGGAACTTTGCTCTGAGGATCATCAGAGAAGAGTTTGGCAATATAGCAGGGAAAGTGAGAATACAATATACAAAAGTTTACACATGTATGATCGTTACCACTTAGAAAGAAGAGTCAGAAATCAAACCCCCAATTTCTAGAGGAAAAAGAAATGGCAAGCCTGGTACAACATGGCAGACAGGATAAAGGGGTCTTGTCAGCTTTGGCAACAGCTAGACTCCTTTCATTCTCTGCCCCAACAGACCTCCATGCACGCAAAGCAGAGACCCTAGAGGTAGGGCTTTCTGGCACCATGACAGTCCAACAGAAAATATCAGAGAGAGGGACCCCGTGGCACCAGGCATCATTTTACTCTGACGCCTTCTTAACCAGTAAGAGGGAAAACTTCGGCCAGCCTCCCTGTCAGCCCCAGGTACCAAATGTCACAGTGACACCCTACCCAAATCTCTCCTCTGGAGGGTTTTCCTCTTTCCTTGCTGAGCACAGCAGTAGGCATCTTTTGCAATAGTCTCCACAAACAGTTCCTGCGAAGCAAACAAAAGTGTACAGTAAGCCCTCAATTAACCTTCTGAGACTTTAAGTGAAATACCATATATCAAAACCAATTTAACCTTAGGCTAAGTGACACAAAGAACAGTTTAGCTCCTATGGCATCTCATCAACGCTATATGAAAACGATGTTGAACAAAAACGAAGCTATTTGAGGATCCGCTGTACTAAAGGCTACTACACAACTGTTGTGTGTGCTCCTATTTGTGAGTAGGGGCAGGAGTGCAAGGGGGCTCAGATGTTTAGAGAGGTCCTCAGGGAAGCTGAAGGTTGTCCTGGACCTCCTAAAGGTCTACTCCCCTTCCCTTCCCGCAGTAGGCCTTGACCCGCCCCTCCTCCCTTATTTGTAAATCCTCCACCCCACTCATTCACTTGAGGCTCCTACAAATTCTGTGGTAGCCACTGGAGATGCAAATTAAAGTCGCTGTCCACTCCCTCAGGAGGAGGCAGGAGTGTTGACAAACCACTGCTGCACACAGTACTTTCCCCGTCTTCCCTGCCTACACTCACATCTCACCATCCCGCCCCTGCACCTCTCACTTCCGGGTCTTCAGCACACACCCTCCTCTTCCTCCTCCGGCCCCACCCCCAACTCCGTCCCCCACAGCCGCTAAGTCCCGCCCCTCGCCATGCTCTCCGCCCCCATCCTTGTGCCCCTAGCGCTCCCGCGCACCGCGGCTCGTGCCAGGATGAAGATGGCTTCCTGTCCCGCAAGCGTCACGTCGGGGTCTGCCTTAACCAAGGCCTTGACCCGCGCCAGAGGCAGCCTGGAGAGACGAGCCCCGGGCCCACTGGTCGGAGCTTGTGGCTGCGGGGCTGCTGCCTCTCCACTGGACCCCTCCTCCTCGCGGGAAGTCCCGCTTCCAGCCGCCGCCGCCGCCATACGAGCACTGAGCGTGCTGCGCGCGGCCGCCGACTGTGCACGCGCCTGCGGTGCCCGCCCCTTTCCCCGCGCGCGGTGGAGGCCACGCCCTCCGAGCACGTGGCCCCGCCTCTCACCCAGCCCGACTCTGCTAGGAATCCCGAGGAGTGGAAATCCTAACGAGTTGGAACCCCACGCTTTGTGTGGCGGCCTTATAGATCCGACCGCACCTCACCGCCGCTGGACTGTAGTGGCCTCCTTGTCGGTTCCCGGTGACCCACCGGGGCCGTCCGGTCTAGTTGAGTCCAGCCGCCGTCCCTTAGTTGGTGAATGTGGTCTGAGACGTGCTGGTCGCTGGAGGAGCCCTCAGATCTGGAGAAACCCTCAACAGTCTTTGTCAACGCAGACTGATACCCAAGGCTGCGCCGGATGGCCCAGCGTGAGAAGAGGGTACGGAGGAGGGCACGAGATTTGGAGGGCACCAGCTTCAAAGAGAACAAGATGCTCTTGAATGAGGGGTAGGACTTTGGCAGGCAAAAATGGAAGAAGTTCAGTCTAGACAGGAAACCACAAGAAAAAGCCATAGAGGCTGTAAAACGACGTTGTGAGGATCACGAGGCACATAGATTTATTCAGTCAAGAGTTGTGTCACAACCTGGCTTCTCAAACTTTTGTCGCAGGATCCTTTACACTCCTAGAATTTACTGAAGACCCAAAAGAGCTTTTGTTTCTGTAGGTTATATTGATATTTATTGTACTAAAAATTAAAACGGTTTTAAAATACTCACTTAACTAATACATTACATGTTAACATAACATTTTTATGAGAAGTAACTTATTTTTTGTAAGTTAATGAGAAGAGTCTCTTGAATGCCTGACTTAGACAACTGGGTTCCCTTGTGCTTCTCTATGTTAACACTATCACTTTTCACGTAGATCTGGAAAACTCCACTTCATCTTATTGAGGTAATGAGAATGAAACGGCAAATAACCTTTTCATATTATTAATGAAACTGAACCTTAGCTGTTTCTTTTAGTGCCTTTCTAGAGAAACCACCAACCTCCCTCCCAGCGCCCCTTCACAACCAGGCCAAACAAGATCAAACTCGTTGCCATGGCTAGAGTCTGTGCAGAACAACTACCCTTCCTCTCCACCACCAAAGTCACCGATAGTTTGTTGGTGGGCAGACTGATTTGAGCCTTGGCTCTGATCTCCTTGTGTGGTTTTCTCAAAGTAAATCCGTGCAAAGACATCTGCCTATGGGTTTGACTTTTCAGTTGGGAAGCAGGCAACAAACCCACTTACCTGGATTGGCTACATTAAGAAAATAGTTTTGACTTCACGAACCCCTAAAAATGGTATCTCAGAACAAACATTCACACCCCCCCCACTGGTCCCCACAACACACTATAGGAACAGTTGATGTTTGCAATAATAGGTTTAATCTAAGTCATCTGTTTTAGTAGTTCTGGTTTTTAAACACTATGTGCATGGCTCACAGTGCCTTACATTTATGTAAATCAAATTGACCTACATCATTTTCATAATACCTTATCTGAAATAGGTAATATTTAGTCTTGTTTTACAACTGACAAAATTGAGACAGATGGTTAATTCACTGAGGAATAGAGTGAAAAAAATAAAACGAGTCGCTATAATCAATATGCTAAATTACTAAAATCAAGTAGGTTCAGGTATGAGAAAACAATTCTATTCTTGTTTTAACTAGCCTGGGAACTTAAAATTTTGAACTTTGCAGTCCTGCCTCAATGTTCAAATATACGTCAAACCTCCAGATTACTTCTGATTACTCCCTGAAGGGCTAAGAAAAGAATATTCATGTACACAGACTTACTAGTATCCATTATCCAAACCATCTGACACCCATTATCCATACCACGAGTCATCTAGAGGATTACTACCCTGGACCAATCCCTAACAATGCAGGATTGATTTTTCTCAACACGGAACCTTTTACTGTAAGAACTCTTAGCATTTCTTTCTTTTTCCGAACACTCCGGATATTGCCTAATTGTGTTTACAGTTTGCAAACCCTAAGGCCCTTGAATAAATCTTTATCACTTGTTTCCAGTCAAAGCCTCCTGATTTCATTTATGCTTGGTCCATGTCACCCACAGGGGAATGTAGTGAAGCCAAAATGAGATAGAAATTAGATAACATCTGAAATCACTCTCCAGTCCAAATGATGTAGTACACCCTAGTGACTGAATTAGCAGAACAAGAGGCTTGGCTGAGATTACAGTCTTCAGAAGGGATCTGAGTCACTGAAATTTTCACTGTAGCCTCCTTTTAGTCCTGAGTCCATCTTCAGATCACATGTGTGGATACTTCTGTACTTGGAAAGCTCCACACAAATTTATAAAAGCATGGCCAGATTCTTGTGTCACCTTGCAGTAGAACACTTCATGGAGCAACAGTTCAATTATGTCAAAGTAGGTAAGTACTAATGGTGGCCTAAATTCTAAGTTAATACAATAAAAGTTTCCCACTGTGTGGACAGGATTCATTAAGACTTCCTGACGGTTCTAAGTTGAGTTGGTTTTGGAGGATTCTCTCTTTAACCTCCCCCTCTTCTCAATTTTCTCTCATTCATTTTTTTCCCTCCCTTTCCTCCCCACAATGCCTATTTTTTTCCTCATCTCATGAATATTTTATTACTTGGCCCAGCCCCATAGTCCTTTCCCTAGTTTTACTATGACTAATAGAAAGAGGTTTATATAGACCACGCAGGAATTTCCGACTATGAGCATTGAAAGACACTAAATCGTGTTAAAGGAGAGTATCATGTTTTACTGTCTGAAGTTCAGTGGCAAAAGAGCAGAAGAAACAGACAAAGGTCAAAAAAGCTACACATAAAACAAGTTTGCATATCAATCCATATGGGACAAAAGGCTAAAATTATCTTTTAAAGGCTACAAGGAGAAAATACAAAAAAAAAATGTCACGCGAACATTTTATGTAATAAACTAATGGTTAAAGACAACTTACCATCTACCCTCCTGGGGTAAAAGTTCCATCCAGGAGATGTGTACTCAAAGGAAACCAATAACATTTCATTTCTAAATTGTCTTTAAAATAATTATATGTGTTGTGTGTTGTTAAAATATAAAAGTCAGCTAAATAAATTGTAAAGATCTGATTGGCTTTGTTTAACAATTCATGAATTGGGCAGCATCCAACCTAGCAGGTAGAAAGGAGCTCTGAGGAGCTGTACAAAATGAAGACTTTTATAGGCGGGAGGGAGCAGGAGCAAGAAGGTTGTACTAGGCCAAAACAAGCAGGTCGGATATTGCATGGTTACTTTCCTCTAGCAGGAGTGTCCAACCCCAAGCCCACGGCTGCTTGCAGCCCAGGATGGCTATGAATGCGGCCCAACACAAAATCGTAAATTTACTTAAAACATTATGAGATAATTTTGTGATTACATGTCACAAAGTATTTCATGTGTGACCCAAAACAACTCTTCTTCCACTGTGGCCCAGAGACGCCAAAATGTTCGACACCGCTGGAGGGGATGGTAGGAGTGTATCAGGCAGATTACCTAACTAGCTAGTGCTGTTCAGGAAATTCCTGATTAACTAAGACTTTATTTCTGGGAGAGCTGAAACTGTCTCAGTTTGGTAATGTGGGACTTAGCATAAGTGACTCCATTTGGGGCCTGTTGTGCTATTTTTAAAGAATAAAATTCAACTGGGTAAATTTTAAAGATCTTATTAGCTTTATTTAATGATTTATGAATCAGGCAGCATCCAATCTAGCAAACAGCAAGCAGCTCTGAAGAGTTGTATGAATCCAGAGATTTTATAGACCAGAGTGTACAGGAACAAGAAAGTTATACTGGGCATTTGGTGATTGGTTAAAGCAGGGTTACTTATATGGAGCAAAGGGAAGTCTTGGAACCAGGTTAGGTAACTTATGCTGAGCCAGCAAGCATTAACTGATTGACCCAGGCCTGCCTTTTCTAGAAGAGCCGAGCACTGAAACTTAATTTTGGTTTGCTGACATGAGGCTTGTCTTGAGCAACTCCATCTTGGGCCTAATTTGGTTACTTTAACATATGTGTACATATGTGTGTGTGTATTTGTGTGTATATATGTGTGCATGTAGGTATATGTCCATATATATAGACATACATATTTGTAGGGTTAAATGTTAATTCAAAGGGATAACAGAGGACATGCTAAGGTAAAAAAATTAACAATCCATTGGACAGTTTAAAAGGGAAAAATAAAGTATCTCCCCATGGA
The DNA here is from genome assembly GCF_022682495.2 of Desmodus rotundus. Lineage (NCBI taxonomy): Eukaryota > Metazoa > Chordata > Mammalia > Chiroptera > Phyllostomidae > Desmodus > Desmodus rotundus. The sequence goes on from NC_071391.1 coordinate 115,788,670, forward strand.
AATGGGAGAATGGAGTATTCAAGATGGCCAAAGTTCTAACAAAAAATGGCTCCACTTTTCTTTCATCATAATTACCACTTCAATAAAAATAGCCTGTGGACACTGTCAAAGTTCAATCCAGACAACCAACCCAAACTCCAAATTTCAGATGAGAGGGCAGATTCTTAGGGCCCTAATATCTCATGAGGGAAAGAGGGAAGGTGGAGCTGGTTAAGACCTGGCTGCCAGAAGCTCATGGCATTGACCACAGACATGGTCAGTGAGTGGGGCTGGAGTGATGAGGACATGGCTCCTGACCCAGAGGAACTATAATAGATGTTGCTTTATGAGCCCTGATGTTTAAGACTAGGAACAGTTTCCTTTTAGAAGTATTTGGCTTCCCTGGGAGTTTACTTTGATGCTTGTCTCAGATACTAGTCTTCAGTGAACTTTAGAAGCTAAACTAACCTCTAGTCTTGACCCTGCCCCAGATCCTAGAGCAACTCCCAACAGCCATTTCTAATGTTTCAGCCAGGGCTCCCGCACCTTCCCAACCACCACTTCACCTGTATCTTCTCACTAAACCTTTGCCCTACCTAACTTTATTCCCATCTTATATCTCCTGCCGATCTCCCCCACTGTCCTACATTTTTCATAGTCAGATTCTTTTCTTTATAGTACATTTTATTATTATGCTGTTACAGTTTTCCCAATTTTTCCCCCTTCATCCCCACTTTACCCTGCACCCCTCACTCTCCAGACTTCTGCCCCCTTAGTTCCTGTTCATGGATTGTACATATAAGTTCTTTGACTTCTCTGTTTCCTACACCATTCTTAACCTGTCCCCATCTATTTTATGCCTACCAATTATGCTTCTTATTCCCTGTGCCTTTCTCTCCATTCTTCCCCTCCCCCTCCCCACTGAAAACCCTCTATGTGATTTCTATTTCTCTGATTCTGTTCCTGTTCTAATTGTTTGCTTAGTTTTTGTTTTCATTTTTTTAGATTCAGTGTTGATAGTTGTGGGTTTGTTGTCACTTTACTGTTCATAGTTTTTAATCTTCTTTTTCTTAGATAAGTCCCTTTAACATTTCAGATAATAAGTGCTTGGTGATGATGAACTCCTTTAACTTGACCTTATCTGGGAAGCACTTTATCTGCCCTTCCATTCTAAATGATAGCTTTGCTGGATAGAGTAATCTTGAATGTAGGTCTTTGCCTTTCATGACTTTGAATGCTTCTTTCCAGCCCCTTCTTGCCTGCAAGGTTTCTTTTGAGAAATCAGTTTATGTTCTTATGGGCACTCCTTTGTAGGCGACTCTCTCCTTTCCTCTTGCTCCTTTTAAGATTCTCTCTTTATCTTTAATCTTGGGTAACATAATGGTAATGTGCCTTGGTATATTTCTTCTGGGGACCCACTTCTTTGACACTCTCTGGGCTTCCTGGACTTCCTGGAAGTCTATTTCCTTTGCCAGATTGGAGAAGTTTTCCTTCATTATTCAAATAAGTTTTCAACTTCTTGCTCTTGTTCTTCTCTTTCTGTCACTCCTATGGTTTGGATATTGGAACATTTAAAGTTGTCCCAGAGGTTCCTAAGCTTCTCCTCATTTTTTTGAATTGTTTCTTCATTCTGTTCCAGTTGGATGTTTATTTCTTCCTTTTGTTCCAGATCATGGATTTGAGTCTCGGTTTCCTCCCCTTCACTATTGGTTCCCTGTACATTTTTCTTTATTTCTCTTTGGGTAGCTTTCATTTGTTCCTTCATTTTGCAACAATCCTCCATCAGTTCTGTGAGCATCTTGATTACCAGTGTTTTGAACTCTGCATCAGATAGGTTGGCTATCTCCTTGTCACTTATGTCTTTTTCTGGAGTTTTAATCTGTTCTTTCATCTGGGCCATATTTATTTGTCTCAGTGCACCTGTTATGTTGTAGGGGGGTGGGGCCTTAGGTGTTCACCCAGGCAAGGCAACCCTCTTTGCTGCGTTGTGGCGCTATTGGTCTGGTGAATGATTCTTTAACTCCTTGGTTGTCAGAGTTCCATGCAGTTTGATTTTCTGGCACTTCTTGTTGTTTATTGTTTTTAGATTGGTTGGTATCCTCCTTTCAGTTGCATGAGGAAGTGAAGGGTTTCTACCTATGCCTCTATCTTGGCCAGAACTCCTGTTATTTCCATTCTTCAAATGACCAAACACATATATATATTTTTTTACAATATAGATTCCAAGCCAAGCAAACAACTCCAGGTCAACTCTCCCAGATGACTGCAGACAAATCACTCCTTTCTGACCTCAGACCACAGATCAGCCCCAACCTCCTTACCAGCCCCAGACACTGCGGCTCCAGGTCCTCAACACCGCACTTCAGCCATATCACTCCAGAAATGCAGAGTCAGATTCTGATAAGAGAAATCAAACAAATATAAGGATAAGCACTCAAATCAAATACTGATGTTTATAAATGTAATGATTTGCTCTTAACTTTATCTCCCCCACAGGCTTCGAGACAAGTAACTTGTTGGGAACCGCCCTGCCTGGTTTCAGAGACTGTAACCCCCATGGCTAAGGCTGAGTGAGAGACCTTGAAACCCAAGCCACTAAGGAGACAAAGCTTATCTCCCTGGCAGGAGCACCACCTCTGCCCACTTTACTTCACCCTGCCTGGTCCCCAGTGCATGACCAGTTAGCCAATGACGAGTAAGGTTCCTCAAGGGAGCGATGACCTAAGACAGGCATGGTCACAAAGGTGCTATCAGGGAAGAACTTAGGGGACTATAGAAAAGGGGTGATGGACCTTCACCCCTCAGCTTTGTCATAGCCTGAGTCCTCATTCTATCTGTAAAAAGTCTCCTAATCCCTTGACTGCTTATATCTCCCACCTGACTTAAGCCTAAAACAATGCCAGAGGTGGGTGTGGCCCTTTGCTGGAAAGGGCAGTTCCCCAGGACATCAGGCCTAAGGAAGAATGCATAAAATCCTGTGAAACCTGCTTTGCTAAGAACGCCCTCAATTTAAATGATAAGGTTCCAAGTATAAAATGAGTTTGTTTCCCAAAGTTTCATGGCCCTTTGGCTATCTGACCCTGACTCAGAATAAGCCCTCGTAGTTCTTTGAGTGTTACCTATTGTTTGATCATTACTGCCTGACAATGATTGATGAGCTTTACGTGTACATATGTGTGTATGTATATGTATGTGTGTGTGTATACACACACACACACCCTGTATTCCTGTGCAAATAAAAGCCCATCTAGGAACAGGCTCAAGGCCCTTCTCCTTTGAGAGATTGGCCACTTTTCCTCTCCAAGCAGATCATGTCTTGGTAGAATTATTCTCATTCATGATGGGCAGGGGGCTCTGCTAGACAAAGCTCCACCACACTCTCCATTTGAGGTGAAAAAGCAGAAACCTAGAGAGGTTAAGGAATTACTCAACTTTCCAAAAGGCAGTTATCTCCTAGGTTCTGAAGTTTTAATTTTTAGTAAATTTTTATTCATTTTTTATTTTTACATTTTACATTTACAAGTTAATATTACATTTTTTTATTTTTACCATAATAATTTCAAACATACAATAAAGTTAAAAGAATAGTACAATAAACACTCAGTTACCCTCATAGATGTTTGGGTGCCTCATAGGAACCTCTGACTCAAGCTGATAACTTTCCTCTATTGAGACTGAGATTACATCCCTGTGGTCTCCTAACCAGACACTTGAGAGTCTTCTGGATGCTCTTTTCTCTCCCTCCAAGGGGATTTAGAACCTTCACCCCAACCCCCACCTCCTACCAGCACCTGTCCACAACTGTGCTAAACTCGCCACGTCTATCTGTAAGGTTTGCTTCCACTACACTGGAGATTGTGATCTCGTATCCCTTCCTTGGTGAAGCTGATGGTACAAATCAGAAGATGGAAAACTTTGGTCCATAAGCCAAATTGAGTCTGACATCTTTTTTTGTAAATAAAGTTTTATTAAAACACGACTATAATGGGCCTTGACCAATGTGGCTCAGTTAGTTTGGTTCCCAGTGGGGATGCATACAAGAGGCAACTGATCGATGTTTCTCTCTCACATTGACATTTCCCTTCATCTTTTTCTCCCTCCCTTCCCCTCTCTAAAAATAAAATCTTTATAAAAAACACAACTACGATGAACTATTGATACACAACAGCATGAACAGGTCTCAAAATAAGTATGTTGAGTAAAATACACACCCCCAAAAAAGTGCATACTGTATTATTCCATTTATATAAAACTCTATTAAATACAAATGAATTGATAGTGATAAAAAATAGATTAGTGGTTACCTGGGTAGGGAGTACCTGGGAGTGGTCCAGGTGTACATGAAAACTTGTTGATGAATACATTCCCTATGTTGATTGTGATAATTGCTTCACAGGTGTATACATGCATCAAAACTTACCAAATTGTACATTGCAAATATATGCAGATTACTATATATCAATTATACCTCAATAAAGGTATTTAAAAATTATAAAAGTGTTAGTTTAGCAAGGACAGTTTAGTACTTGAAGAAAGTGATGAAGTTAGCTTTGTGGATAACTAATGGGAGATTATTTTTAAAATTAAAAAAACAACTATACCCATTTGTTTATGTATTTTCCATGACTGTTTTCATGGTACAAAGGCAGAGCTGAGTACTTGTGACAGACCACCCAGGCCAAAAAAGCTTAAAATACTTATTGTCTATACTTTGCTGAAAAAAAGTTTGCCAATCCCTGATATAAATGATGAAGCAGCCATAGGGATACAAATTCAGATTACTGGATCTTCCAGTTGTCCAAAACTTTTCATTTTGAATTGGCCCCTTGGAGCCCTTGAGCCACCTCTTTGTGCTCTCTGCAAGAAATCACACACTTCTAAAAAACAAAGGCTCCATCATTCCTCTCTGTATCTCTGAGCCCTGGCACGAAGCCCAGCACATAACAGGAAATCATTGTTTATGTAATAAATGTGAGTGAGACTAGATTGCTCCTAGTTTCTCTCAGTTCTAACAGTCTATGGTTTCCATGTCATCTGAGAGCTTTTGAAGAATACCTTAGTGACCAGTTTCCATGCCTAACCATTTTAGCAAAACATGATGGTCCTACATGCTCCAGAGAAAAGTATGAATTTCCTGGGGAGCAGATTCCTTTCTCGAGCTTTCAAAAAACATTGGTTAAAACTCTTCCTTCGAACAAATGTTCTCAGAGTAGCTGCATGGTCTTCAGCAACTCCTACTTCAGCATCTCCCAGGACATCTGTAGGGTCAAGTTGATGCATTGAGGGGACATTGGCTGTTCACTCCAGCCAAGCCAGATAACATGGGAGATATAAGAGAGGATAAATAACCCCAGTTCTGCAGGTTTCACAAGCTTCCCAAGGTAAGAGTAGCACACAGAGAACAACTGGGGAATAACTTAAGGTAGTAGATTCTACAGAGCAAATTATAAAGATTATACAGACCCACAGAAGGGTGAGATAGTGGCTAAGGGAGGAGGTCAGAGAGCTTCAGGATAGAAAAGCAGAATCTGGACAATAGGTAAGATTTAGACAGAAGGATGTTCAGAGCTGGAGTATCACCAAAGAGGGGTAGGAGTAGAGAGGAACTTTGGTGTGAAGCCCCTTAAAACCATCAAGCAGCAACTTGACTTTTTGCTGAGAAAAACAGCCAGATATTCAACCAAGACAACTTTTGGTGACTCTCTATTCCTAAAGGTGACTTTGACAGGGTTTTACCATCTGGAAAGAAACACACTCTGTCTCATTGCCATTTGCGCTATCCTTATGTAATCTTGTGCCTCAGGAAGAATTAGTCAGTGAGTCAATTCAAAAAATCAATAAGTGGTAATTAAGATGAAGATTATCTACAAATAGAAGAAATTAGTAATTTGGCATAGTATGAAGATGGGACAAAGTGTCTCTGATAAGTGTCCTCAATTTTTTTTTTTAATAAAGTAAGATAGAACTACAAGAATAGTAGAGGCCTATCTGGCTATTGAGGAATTTAGTGAGGCCTTCCTTGAGTATGTCTAAATTAAGAAAATAGGTTATCCTCGGAGAATTAAACTTACAACTGCACAAAGCTAGTCAAAGCCGAGTTGGTTGGCCATGAAAGCAAGGGAAAAGGAGCATCATGATGGTGAGCATCAGCAGAGCCCATTTAAGAGAAGTCCACTGCAAATGGCCCCTCAGCCAAAGACTGTCAACATTCTGGTGCTATTGGCGTCGCCATTCCTATAGCAAAAATAGCGGTGTTAAGATTTCCCAGCCTAAGCCATTAAACATATAAATCGTCTAATTCACATCTTTCATTTGGAATCCATGCTCACTAAGCAAACTTCTGATAGTTTGCCTTCCTTGGAGGTCTGTCTTCAATGGAAAAAAATGTGCAAGCCATGTGGAGACAAGCATCGCAGACAAAGGGGCAATTCTAGTCCTCTTGTGAGTCAATAAATAGACATTCTGGAGTCACGCATCAGCTCTCTAAGCTTAATTAATTAGACTTCAGCTAAGAGATGGATCCACACTCAGGATGCTGGCAGATCCAGTTTCTAAACCTGCAGGGTGGGGACCAGACCCTTGGCAGAGAAAGTGCCACCCTGTGAGGTCTCTTGGGAGACAGCCAAATGCTCATCCTCTGATATCCCCACATTGTCTTTGGCAATTAAATTTCTCTAAGCTTTGTATCTGTCTGCCGACTCTGGGAGCATTCATTTATAGAAAAAGAAACAGATGTAGACTGACAAATCTCTGATCCTGATTAGAGAGAGGACACTAGAGTGAGGCCAGAGCCAATATGACCCTTTTCACTAAGCAGCTAAAGCAACTCCTAACATAGTTGGTGCTTGAAAATGTTATTTCATCCTGGTCCACTTTCAATTAATTTTGGTTAATGAAATGCCATTTGTGTCTCTGGGTTGTATTAAGTATCTCTTTATAACTGCCAATTTTCTCCACTATAAAAGGAGGATAATAATACCTACCATCACATTCATTTTCCAATTATTCATTCATTCAACAAATATTTAGTGAGTGCCTGCCAGGTGAAAGGCACCATGCCAGGCACTGGTGCTACTGGGGAAATAAGGATGCATGGCTTCTAAGAGGGAACACATACTTTAAGTTAATTGTATTAGTCTGCTTGTGCTGCTCTGACAAAATACCATAAACTGGGTGGCTTAAGCAGCTGAAATTTATTTCTCACAGTTCTAGAGGCTGAGAATTCCAAGGTTTAGTTCCTGGTGAGAGCTCTCTTCCCAGCATGTAGATGGCCACCTTTTCATTGTGCTCATATGACCTCTTCTTTGTGCACACACAGAGAGAGTGAGATCTTTGGTGTCTTGTTTTACTAGTGCTATGAGATCAGGAGCCCACTCTTTTTTTTTAAAGATTTTATTTATTTATTTTTAGACAGAGAAGAAGGGAGGGAGAAAGAAAGGGAGGGAAACATCAATGTGCAGTTGCCTCTCGGGTGCCCTGAACTGGGGACCTGGCCTGCAACCCAGACATGTGCCCCGACTGGGAATCGAACCAGCAACCCTTTGGTTCTCAGGCTGGTGTTCAATCCACTGAGCCACACCAGCCAGGGCAGGACCCCACTCTTATGAGCTCATTTAACCTTAATGACTTCCACAAAGGCCCAAATGCAATCACAATGGGGGTTATGGCTTCAGCATATGAATCTGGAGGGGACACAAACATCAGTAAGAACAATTGGTTAATTAAACAATTACAGTGTGATTGGGTTGCAAAGAAGCTAAGAAAACACTTTTTGGGAAAATTACATGTGATCACCTACCTGATTTTTTGTCCCCTCCTTTTCCTCAGGTAGTCCATTGTCAACACCAGAAGGGGAACAGCACAGACTCCTATCAACTTACCTAATGTGCTCCTAGTTTTCTCTCTTTCTTTAGAACCTAATCTTCAGCTGATCTGTAAACAGAGCTACCCTTTGGAATAAAACAATTGATCACAATTGCACCAGTAGAAGATGCTTGTATCCTCTGGTTGCAGGACCCAGTATGCCACTGCTCTGGCTTGGCTGCTCCCTGCAAAGAGTAGGTCAGGACAACCTTGGCCACTGTGGCCTGTACACCCGCTGTTCTTACCACTGCTGAAGCTGGCAGGGCATACCTCCTTCAATGATAACTCTTTCTTGTTTTTGGTTTGTATTTCTCTCTGCCTTGGGGTCTTTGAATAAATTCAGCTAGGATCTGGACCGGAAGAACTTTAACTCATTTCTATCTTGAAGAGAGTTCCCTGTATAGTCAGAATATTCTACCTACCCCAGATGTTGGAGGAGATGTGTCTCTCCCCTCACTTCTCAGGAGTGTTTATCTTAGTTGTTATAGGTTGAATTGTGTACACCAAATTCATACGCCGAAGTCCTAACCCCCAGTACTTCAGAGTAGGACCTCATTTGGATATAGGATCTTTATAGAGATAATTAAATTGAAATGAGGTCATTTGGTGAGCCCTAATCCAATTTGACTGGTGTCCTCATAAAAAGGGAAACGTAGAAACAGACACATACACAAGGGTAACACTGTGTGAACAAGAAGATAGCCATCGACACCAAGAAGATAGGCCTGGAGCAGATAGATCCCTTCCTCGGAGCCCTCGGGAGCAACCAACCACGCCAATGCCTTCCTTTCCGATGTCTAGTCTCCAAACTTAATTGATGGTACTTTGTTAACACACTAGTGTTCTGGGCCCAACCTCAGTATCAACATCCTCTCTACCAATTTCACTTATGTACCCAGGACGTCTGAAGGTCTGCTCTGAGATACCAGGACCCTTGAAGTCCTCGGACGGATGAGCCTTTCCCTCTGGCATGGCTGTCTCTTCACTGAGAATGTGCCCCTTTGTGTCTATATAAAAGCATTTCCTTAGGGACTGAGTATGAATAAGAATCAAAATTTAAAAAATATAATAAAATCTTGGAAATTTTTTGCTTTCTTTTATTTTAGAGACTAAGACGGTAGCAGGAAGAAGAGGGAGGTAGTGGTCAAAGCCAAGTTCACAGAACGGGCCCTCAGCTGGGCTCCATGAGTCTTCTCATCCTAGGTCCCAGGCCAAAGGTGCTGCCACAATCTGGGGCATGCTCTTCCCGTGGCAAAGGGCAAAGGCTTGAGCAGGATGAGTGGAAATATGTCTTGTCTCATAAATCTTTGGTTCGAAGTGCCACTCTGTTACTTCCACCCGTGTTCTGTGGATAAAAGCAAGTGTCACGGCCAAGACTCAGATCAATGCAGCAAGGGTGTATGCGTCCCTTGAGGAAGGATGGGCAAGTCGCATGTGGGCAGAGTTGTGTCATTCTGTTACAGAGAAGGAACTAAGAATTGGGAGCACTAGTCCGTTCCACCGCAGTGAGGTGACTATATTCTTCCAAGGAACTTGATTGTAAAAGTAAACAGAGCAGTAACTAAAGGAAAGGGTCAAAGATGGGTTCTCTTTTGTTTCGTTTTTCTGAATGTAGAAATTTGAACAGTTTATATGCTACTGGAGAAGAAGACAGTAAAGTGGAGCAATAAAAATAAAGGAGGAAAAAGAAATAAGCAATGGTCATTACTTCAACAATTCTTCCCATTCTTTCATGACCAAACCTACCCCAAACCCGGGGTGGAGCACCCAGGGATGGAATGAACATGGCAGAGCACCACCAGAGCTGAGGTCCACAGGGCATAGCCAAGGCTCACAGAGCAGCGAAGCCACTGAGGTGCCCCCTGCTGGAATTCTCCAGCAATTCTTTTTTCTAACCAAAATTTAAACTTTGGATACACCACTTATGAGTAACATTTGTGAACACCACTCATGAGTGACACTGGTGAACCCTTAACTGATCTGCCCCACAGAACCAAAGAACGGGGACGTGACTAGAGCCCGAACACCAGAACCCTTTCAGGAGCCGAGGGTCTGGGAAGATCCAGGCTGGAACCCCTTAAATCTTGCCTCGAACTCTAGATCGGGAGACAGATTTGAGCCTCCCATATCCTTGCCGGCCAAACTCTCAAATAGAAGCTCTTTCTTTTCTCAAAAGCTGCTGCCATAGATTGGCTCCCGGGCAGGCGGGTCAGGGAGCACTTGCTCGTCTCAGGTGCTGGTCTCCGAGGCCACCTCCTGTGCCTCTCTCCGTTACACTGGGTTCCCATCCCCTCTTGCCTACTCAAGGAAATCGCTCTCACAATTCTTCTTGCTCTCTCTCCACGCACCGCCCCACCCCCGCCTTCAGCACTGACTCTTCTTCCTCTGCTGGACCATTCCTATCAGCATATATCTTAAAAAAAAAAAAAAAAAAAAACAGACTCAACCTCACACGATCCTCCAGCTTCTGCCTCATTTATTTGCTCTTATTTACAGCAAAAGTCTTTTTATTTTTTTATCCTCACCCAAGGACATGTTTATTGATTCTAGAGAGAGAAGAATGGGAGAAAGAGAGGAAGAGAAACATCGATGAAAACTGAACCTGCTACCTAGGACATGTGCCCTGACCAGGAATCGAACCTGTGACCTTTCAGTGTACAGGATGATGTTCCAATGAACTGAGCCACACTGGCCAAGGCACAAAAGTCTTTTTAAAACTTGTCTATATTCATTGCCTCCAATTTTTCTTTTCTCACCTCCTCTCACATTTTTCCAACAAGACATTTAGTAGCACCATCCACTGACACAGCATTTTCCAGATCACTAATGACTAGAGCCACCCTTGGTGTGCAAGGTCCTGAAAAGATATTTTTTGCAGGGCTCTTGTGCATCTAAACAATTTGGTTTAAGACTGTATTTCAAAATGTATGGGCCCATGTGAGGTGTTGATATTCATCAATTAAGATTTAGAATTATCAGAAGCAAAGAGGCATTTACATATTTGTTCATGGTTGTATCACTGCACATGAAGATTCTTCATAGAGTCCAGGCACCAATTATTTCTGTTCAGATCCAGAAATAATCTTTGTGCTCCTTTGGCTAATATTGTATCTCTCACAGTAAAAAGGAAAAAAAAAAGGCAGCAACACTGCTACTGCTCTCAATGTCGACTCTGAAACATGTTTGCATTAAGACAATATGATTTGGGGCTTGGGACTTTTGCTTCTCTGATTTTTGTTTGCGTGCTATGGACTCTAGAACCATTTCTTTAGTGCCGTTTGCATCACTGCTCACGGTGCGACACTGTCACCGTGGACGGCATCTATGAATACAGGCCTCCTAGCACTGTTCTAGGTCAGCTCTGTGCTCCACTGATGATGACCAAAAATGCCAGTCTCCCTAGACTATTCAGGAAAATGTGAATCATAATCCATTTTCTGCTTACGTTTTCTGTTTGGAATTTATAGCACTGTAGAACAACACATCTTCGAATCAAGTGTTCTCTTGAATTCTACAGGCTGTAATCACTGCATTTCTAAATGTGATCACTTCTAATGTTGCCTGCACTCCTGCTTCTACAAACCACCACCAGCAGAGGAGAAAGGCAAAGACAGAAAGAGAGACAGACAGACAGACAGACATTGAGTGAGAGAAATATCGAACAGGTGCCCCAATGGAAGAGCGAACCCACAACCTAGGTATGTGCCGTGACCAGGAATCCAGTCCGCAACCTCTTGGTGTACAGGGCAACGTTCCCACCAGCAGAGCCACCCAGCCAGGGCAAAATCCTCAAACTGTACGTGCCTAAAAATGGACTCTTAATTGTACCCTTCATTCATAGTAATGAGTTCCTCCCTAGTCTTCCAATCATCCACAGGGATGCCTGAAACCTGAGAGTCCTTCTTCTTACCTACCGTCCTTTCCATCACTCTCACACCCAGTTCATTAATGAGTTCTTTCCATTCTTCCCACCATCTCTCAAGTGCATCTACTTCTTTTCATTTCCCATGTCATCACCCTGCCCCAGCCATCATCTCTCCTCCAGGCCACTCCACTAGTGCCCTAACCAGTTTTTCCTATGCCTGTATCACCTCAGTCCATTCCCGACAGAACAGCAAAAGGGGAGTGTCCTTTCAAGATGTGAATATAAATCTTAAATCTTCCAATGGCTCCCACTGCACCCAGAATAACGCCCAACCTCCTATGATTGCTCAGCATGACTCCATCGCTTCTAACCTCATCCCGTACACCCCCCTTGCTCACTGCACTCCAGCCTTGCTGGCCTTTCATTGCCTTCAACACACCTGGTTTTTCCCACCCCCGAGGTATTTACATACTAGGACCTCTTCCTGGAATGTTTTTCCAAAGATTTCTTCTGTAGGTCACAGCTTATTGTGGTTTTAAATACATCCACAAATTCTTTGACTTCAACCTATCAAAAGATGGACTGTGCCCTGACTGGTGTGGCTCAGTTGGTTGGGTGTCGTCCCCCAAAGTGAAGGGTCACTGGTTCAATTCCCAGTCAGAGCACATGCCTGGCTTGTAGGTTCCTTCCCCCAGTTGGGGCGCATATGAGAGGCAACTGATTGATGTTTCTCTCTCTGTCTCTTTCTCCCTCCCTTCCCCTCTCTCTAAAAATAAATAAATAAAATCTCTCTAAAAAAAAAAGATGGACTGTAATTTCTCCTCTCCCCTTGATTATAGACTGGGCTTAGCAACTTGCTTCTAATGAATAAAATGCTGCAGAAGTGACTGTGTGTAACATGTAAGACTAGGTCAAAAAAGGTGATGCACCTTCCAACCGGGTTCCTTCTCCTGTGAGGCTCCCATTGGAGCCCAAGCACCATGCTGTGACAAAGACAAGCAGCCACATGAAGAGGCCACAGGCGGGAATCTCAGTTGATAGCCCCAGCTGAGGCCCCTGCCGACAACCAGCATCAACCACGAGACATGTAAATGAGGAAGTGGGTGTGTTCAGTCCCTGGCCTCCAAGTGCCCCTCTCCCCCCAGGTGATGCTAGGTAGAGCAGACACATCATCCTCACCAAGCTTTGCCTAAATTACAGATTCGTGAACAAGATAATCACTGTCATTGTTTTAAACCACTAAGTTTTGGGGTGCTTTGTTACACAGCAATAACTACTGGGAATATAGCTAATACGTGTCCTTCTCAGAACTGCCCTCTCTGATCATCCTAAGTGTCCACTGGCTCCATCCACCACTAATAAATGATTAATTATTATTATTAACCTCAATGCACAGCCTAGTGTCTGGCATACAGGAGATGCTCATTGAGTATATGTAGAATGACTGAACAAGTGAATAAATCCTCTTGTCACGTGTGAAGTTACCAGTCATTGATAAGATGGAGGTTTGTGTGATCACCTGCAGGATGGTGACGTCAAACATCAGTGCAGATAGAGGGAAAGGTAGCAGCATGTCCTGCTGGTACTGCTGTGGGGGAGGGTGGGCAGACTTGATGACCTTGATGACCCAGATGACCAGAAGTCACTGGGTCCTAGGCAGGTAGGTGGGGCACCCCAAAGGCACTGGTCCTGGTGTGGAGGCAGCAGGCAGCCTTCCCTATCTGTTGTTGAGGAAGTGACTGCTTGGTTCTGTCACGCCTGCCAGCACACATCTTCCTCAGAGGTGGGCGTATTCCTGACTTGGGAAAGAGAAGACATGGGGATTGAGGTGGGAGAGAATCATTCTTGCAAGAGATGCTACACTTTCGCAGAGTTGATAATGACAAGCATGTCAGACAATTGAGTTTCAGGCTGGTTCCTGGGGACACTGTTCATGGCTTTCTGCTCTGGTGCTTGGTTTCCTTGGTGACAGGATGGCTGCCTGGCGGACAGCGGCTTTGGGGCCACCTGTCTAGCTCTGATGCTAACTGGCTCTGACAGCTTTGACTGGGATGAAAAGATTGAGGGTCCCTTCTGGTTTTCTCAAATTAAACCCTCCCTCTTGGAGTGAGTTTGTTTAGAAAGGTTGCATTAGATTAGAGGACTTTTCCTGTGATAAGGGAGTTCTTTTATCATAGAGGTTGACTTGTTGGGGCTGTTGGCAAGATTTCTGAGGTCAGGCTCCACAGAGCAGCCCAGCCAGGTAAGGCTGCAGCTTCATCTGCTTTCCAGGCAACGTCTCTGAGGGCCATGCACCAGTCAAGTTTCAACAGGACAGTAAAATACACCAGTTACTTTAACAGTGAGAATTTAATCCAGGCAATAGCTGAAATCAGTATTGGAGGCTGAAAAGGGAATATCAAGATAAACACAGAGGCAGTAACTGCAGGAAGCAGCTCCATTTCTGGGGTGGGAGAACAAAGGGAGGAGATTAGGTGCTGATCACTTAGAAGCTTAGAAGGGGGGCCCTGCAGACTGGCACCCTGACCTCCAAGGAGGGGCAATTCCCTGGTATCTCTGAGGCTGGTGCTGGCAGTGCGGAAAAACTGGAAACTGGAACACACTGCTATTGGAAGGAACTGTCCCTGCAAGTAAAGAGTCATTGCGGGGGTGGTGCTCACAGGGACGAGAAGCAGTGCAGAAGGAGCAAGTCCCTGCTCCCTCCTCCAACCTTGCAAACCACCTGGTTGACAGAGCCTATCCAGGAGCCAGCTGGCCAGAGAATCGTGTTTGCAGAATCCAGACCCAACATCACAGAGTAGAGAAGAGTGGGCCTGAGAGACGCCACCTTCCTAATGAACACAGGGAGTCTGAACAAGACCATCACAATAGATGAGAAGACAGAAAACACCAGACCAAGACCACTCACACCTACCCTTTTACTGGTGGACGTCACCCAATGTTTACTTAGTTCTTTGTAATTATAGAGAGCTTCTGACATTGGCCTCTTTAAAGGCAAATAACAGTAACATGGAGGCAATTAGCTGTGTGTTCTGGCACCAAGGAAAATGGGAGATGGTCCTAGTGTCCAGCGTTGGTCCCCTTACTTCCACGTTGTCCCCAAGCTCCTGCTCCAGGGCCTGGAACAGCCTAGCGCAGCCTGACCTGTGTGTCCCTCACCTAGTTCATCCGCCTGGATCTGCAAGTTTTCCACTTGCTCCTCGGGAGCAGGTGGGTGGGTCACCAAGTAGGACGGTCATCCTTTCCCACAGCCCTGTTTCAGCTGGAATAGCTCTTCAGCATGTCTCTCTCACATGGAGTTTGAAGAGGACGTTCTGCAGGGAACGACTGCTTGGAAACCCTTCACTTAATCCAGGGAGAGAAGCCTCCAACCTGCTGGCTGCTGGTATGCCAATGGCTCCCTTCCACGCTCTCCTCCTCGGCGGCGGCGTCCTCAGTTCCTACCAGCCTGAGGCAGTCATCAGTCCCTGTTTGTCCCCTTCAGAGACTAACCCTCCCCCAAACCTCTTAAGAGTATCTCTTCAAAGGCATGTTGGTGGGTGGCCTGCTGAGTTCATGGGTTATGCCCATTTGCATGTAGGTATAACTTGAGGTATTGTTTTTGTTCATTCGTTGGTTGGTGTATTTTTCGGCAAGAAGCCTTTTAATCCACCCCAGAGGAAGAGAAGGGTAGAGAAAGGGGTGACTGAGTAGGAAGAAAAAGTATTTTTCCTTTTCCAAATGGACCCCAGACCCATCTCTGCCCCTACGTAACATTTGTAGCAGGTGGGGTAAATTAAGTTTACGATTGTGTGTACATGAAACCCAGAGTTTATTCTCATATTATTATTTATTAATTATTGTATTATTTTCCATACAAGCAACTGTAAGCCTTCTGCCCCACCCTGTATAAATGGAGGCAGTTGTCCACACCCCCACCTTCTCTTCCCGCCCTCAGCTCCACTCAGCTCTCAGTGAACAAACACCTCAACCCACATGCGTGAACCCCACCTGCAGGCCTGCTACAAACTGCTGCCCACAGCTGTCCCCAGGGATGAGGCGAGCTATCCAGACGGGGCGTGGGGAGGGTGCTCACGCAGCCCTGGGAGAGGCGGGCACTTAGGCAGAGAATTCTGAATTCCAGGTCCCCAAGCACAGTCTAAAGGCACAACTGACCTTGATTGGTACAGACTTGGCCAGAGGACTTCTCATCTCAGGGGGAGGGCTCGGCCCCCACCAGAGCCAGGGCAGGTCTCCTGAAGTCATGGCCCAGGACTGCAACCTGAGAGGACAAAATAGGCTGCCTGGGCAGGGCAGAGCCTAGGAGAAGGGGAGTGACCATGCAGCCAGCGACCCTCCTCCCTGTACCCGGCAAGCACCCCTCTGCCAGGGCAAGAAGCCAAGAAGTCAAGTACGGGGCCAGCACTCAACAGCAGCATTTCTGGCAGAGTGGCCACAGCAAGCAGGCTGGCAGGGTGCCACTTGCTTTGCTAGAAGCCTAGGGAGCTCCATTCGATCCTGCAGAGGCCTCCAGATCCAGTTAGGGGTGTGAAGAAGGTGGGCTCCCCAGAGACAGACACTGGGCCCTGCCCCGACTTGGCTTATGGTAAGGGGTGGGGGAGGAGTGAAACAGTAGCTGGTTACAAACTAATTCTGGGAAACTAGAAATGTGATGTTTCTTCACCTTGTTGCACATGTCAATTTAAGGTCTCTCCCCAGCTCTGCCCACCACCAACTGCACTCAGTTCTTGCATTTACTGTTCTTCATTTTCATGCCTAATACGTATTTGACAACATTTTCCTATGGAGAAGTTCAGACAAAGGCAAAAGGAGATGCAAGAAAATGATGTCACACCAATGTTCAGCGATCCCCAGCTCACACTCAGTCTTGCTCTATCCAAACTCCCGCCTATTTCTCTCCACTCCCCAACCTGCCAATTATTTTGCAAAAACCCCAGATATCACTTGGTTGTATCAATGGATATTTCAGGGTATCTCTCTAAAATGATTCTTTTATAAACATAACGTCAGTACTTTTACCACAGCCAGGAGAGTGCTGAGAGGAGGCGACAGGTCCTTTCCTCTTCCTTCCCAGTCAGAGGGAATGGGGAGGCTTGACCAGGAAGGGACTGTCAGAGAATAACAGCCAAGTGACCTTTTCTTCCTGAATGCCGGGTAGTTTCGATTGCCAGTGAATAAAAGTGTCACCTTGGCAGGTTCTATGGATGAGATTGAATTTCCTCAGGAGATAATCAGTATGATGGGGATGAGGGAGAAAATGGGACAGGAAGGAAGATTGAATTTGGTTAGTGAATAAGTGGCAAGACCTAGTCCTGCCCCTTTGGAGAGCGAGGCATAAAGGCAAAGGTGTGACTTTGCCCTCACACCAACGTGGGCTTAAAGCTTGCCACTGCCAGTTACTAGCTATGTGACCTTGAACATGCTGCTTGACCTTTCTGAGCCCACTTCCTCATCTCAAAAATTATAAAATGGGGAAAGTAAAAGCCCCCTAAAGGTATAGATCCAGAAACTCACGTGAAATGCTTCACCATTGCTTAGCCAGAGAGACAGCTCAGCAGCCAGCTGGTTCCTTCCCCACCCTGTCGTTTTCCTTGATGTCTGGATGTGGTCACACAGGCAGCTGAGGAGACCCACCTCTGAGCGGGGTCACTGTGGCAGAGACTCTCCGTCTTTGTCTACCGTGTCGTGTGGTCCAGACGGTTTTCACACTGGTGGGAACTCCAGTCTTTCTCCTCCACCCAGGAAAGCCTTCCAGAATGCAAGAGGGACTGGAGGGAGGTTGCCGGGGACTGGAATGTTAGGGCATAGCTGAGGACAGCAGTGGTGGCTGGCAATGGAGAGGGCAGGGGAGAGAGCAGGTCTGAGACACCGAGGTGACCAGAGAGCCCTGGAAGCTCTGTGAAGGTGGGAGCCATATTTATGACGTGGCACCAGGGCTTCAGGGGTATGTGCCCTGTGCAGTCACACAGGGTCCCGTGCTGAGAATGGCCCTGAAGTTGGTTTACATCTCTGCTGTTGTCATCTAGAAATTCTTAAAATTGTAAACAAGGAACTCCCATGTGCACTTTGCACTGGGCTCTACAAATAGTATAGCCTGTCCTACCTGGCACCAACCTTCCAGCTGTGTGCATTCCTGCAGCATCTGTGAGCATCGGAGGAAAGGAGTAGAGAAAGCAGGTCGCAGCTGATCCAGCCTGGTGGACTCTCAGAACAGGTGTTTACTAGCAGACAGAAAAGTTGAGGGGCCAGTGGTTCAAGCGGATCAACCATTGCATCTAGGACGGGTGGGGCTGGAAGCAAGCCAGCAGGGGACAGATGTATCAGAAGAAAAGGGAAGAGTCTGGAGTCTGCAGGTCTTCCAGGCATAATTAGTTGAAGCGGGAGTGTGACTGAGCCAGAAGGATAAGGCCCTGGGGCTTGAAGATTTCCTGGGTAGAACAGGTAGATGGTAAGGCTGGACTGGGCCTTGGAGAGCAGTTAGTGGAAGATCAGGCAAGCTGCAGCTGTTGATGGTGATGGGGCCAGGATGGCGATGGGAAAGTGTGGGGATGAGGGAGTCGGTGTGTCTAATCAAGTGGACCACAGTCCTTGATATTCAGAAATGTCGGCAGTGGGCAGCACTGAGGAGGTTGGTCAGTAAGGACCAGGTGCCCTGCACGGTGCAGGAGTTCAGGACAAGACTGGAGAGGGGGCTGACTGAGCCCTGACAGGTTTCCAGCACCAAGATTAGAGCAGTGGTGGGCCAAAAAAGAAGGCCAGTGACAAGAATGGGACAGGCAAAGCCAGGTGGGCGCCCCTAGACGGTAGTGAAAAGGCTGGCTTTTCCTTTCCTGCTGCTCCTCTCCTGGGCACCTACTTACAAGTACATCCTTCTCACACTTTCCTCTCCCTTCACAGCCTGGAGGCTCACTCTCTCCTTCACCTGTTCGCCCCGAACGCAAAGCAAGGTACATGGTACAAACTAGCGGCTTAATAAACGTAGCTGGGCGGGCCGGGCAGTAGCTGGCGCTCAGCTCAGGGTCGCAGAGGAGAGAGCCGGCACTCTCTGCACCGGGCTGCCTGGGCGCTAACCCTCCTCCCTCTGCGCGCTCCATCGGCGATCTCGGCCCAGTCACTCAATCTCTGTACCCGGCTTTCCTCACTATAAAAATGGGAATTTTTATTTTATTTTTTAATCCTCTTACTATATATCTTTAAGGTACCTAAAGCGCTTAGAACAGTACTTGACAACTAGTAAATGTGCTGGACAAGCCACGCACTTGCTGTTATTATTATGAGAGACAAACAACAGTGTGTATTTGCACGCACGCGCGCGCGCGCGTGTGTGTGTGTGTGTGTGTGTGTGGCAACTGTCGGGCGCCAGCAGACGTGACTCCTTCAGTGGGTGGCATCAGAGGTTTTAGACATCTCTGCAGCGGAACGCTAAGGGAGAGCCGCTTCCTCCCTCCCCAATTAACATTCCTAACATGCCTGCGAAGAGGAGCAGGAGCCCAGAAAGGCGCCGCACTCCTGAGGCAGGTTGCGCGTCTGCGTGGAGGGGGCAGCGTGTCGGTCACGCCACCCCCTAGCGCGGGATCCACCCCGGAGCTGCTGTGCGGTGCGCGGGGCGGTCCGGTCCGAAAGACGCTCCAGCGCCCGCACTTCTAAGCGGCGGGCGCCACCTGGAGGCCACCTCCAGATCTGCATGGATGCCACGTGTGTTTGGGAAGGGGGCGGGTTCTTTCATTCTATTTCACCCTTCAAACATTGTGTGTTAGGCTCTGGTGGCTGGGAAGGTAAAAGATAACGTCTCACCTACCAAGGCATTCATCGCGTGATGGAGAAGACAGACCCTGAACAAATAATTCAATGAGCAACGCTAAGGACTGGGAAAGAGATGGATACCAAGGAGAGAGTAACCAACACAGTCATTCCCCAAGAAGTTTATTGGTGCCAGGCACTGTCCAAGGTGGGGTTGGGGAGGGGGCAAAACGGCGCTCCTGCTTGCAAGGAGCTCATAGCGGGGAGAAGAGCCCGGCAAACTTAGAGGTGAGGGACAAAGCTAAGACGGAGCCAGCCCGGATCCGAGGTGTCCGGAGAGAGGTCAGGGAGATCTTCCAGGAAAACTCGTTCTTAGGCGGAACTTTGCAGAATGGTCTGGATTTCTCCAGATTGGGGGTGGGGGCGGTGGGGTGGAGTAGGGGAGAGTCGTCTTTTGTAAAAACTGGAAGCGAAAAGAAAGGATACAGGCTGGAGAGTGGCAAGTTTCTGTGTCTGAATTAGAGAATTGCGGGAGTGCCAGGGCAGGGGGCCGGAGAAAGCCACGGGGCCAGATCGTAAAGGGCTTGGTTTGGCGGATGAAGAAGCTGGGAGCATCAGAGGTTCTAAAGCAGAGACCTGCGCTGTAGAAAGCTCACCGGAAACAAAAGAAGTGAGGATAAATGAGAATACTAACAGCTCAAACTCCTGTGTGCCAGGGATGCGCCGAACACTTGGCATCCACTGTATGGTTCAATCCTCTAAATAGGCCTATGGCGTAAGTACAATTATTTTTTTTAATTATTTCTATTTTATCGATGGAAAACACAGGCAGCCTTCTAGTGCCGGCTGGATTCAAGCTAGACTCAAACTAGAGTCCTCCGGGTGCCAGGCCTAAGCTCTGCTGCGACTGAGCAGAGAAGAGCTGAGCCGGGGCGGCACGGGATGGGGCGGCGCTAGGGTTCGGCCAGGGAGGGCGCCAGAGCCCCGACCCGCTGTGTGGGTGCCAATCAACAGTGCTGAATGGCAGTCCGGATCTGCAAGATGGGGGACAGGAAAGAGCTGACGACGAGATTATACTGAAAATTTCATTTCTGAGATAAATATGTAGACCTGAAAAAAATACCTTATCCCACATCCAGAACACCCCCCTGGCACCGCTTCAACCCACACGCATCTGTGCCCTCAATTCTGCCTTCACCCCGGCTGGAAGGACTAGGCCACAGGTTCCCAAGGGCAGGCCTCAGTGGGATCTCATCCTTTGCCCACCCCCCCGGCACCACTTTATCCACTGGCCCCTCTCCCACTGCCTTCACAATTTTATCTTTCCACGGAATAATTCTCCAAAACATACACGTGTACTCTAATTCTCTCATCTAAAAAAAAAAAAAAATCTGAAACGAAAAACACCTCCTTGACCCCAGCATCACCATTCTGTTACATCAATACTCCCGAAACCAATTAAACTCAGAACGCACTTTCTCTGCTCTCATTCTTTCTTGAGCCCACTTCAATCAGTTTCATTCCTACAACGTCCCCCAAATTGCTCTAAATTGTTCTTGGCACAGTCATGAATCCCTCCACATTGCCATCGCAAGTCAGTCGAGGATTCTCATCTTAGGCGACCTGTCAACAGCATTCAGCACCGTTGAGTCTCTTCACTCCGTCCCTGCCTTGAGACTGCCTCCACCCTTACCTACCTGCGCCCACCTCCCAGCGATCTCGCCTGGGCTCAGGCTTACAACTCCCAATTGTACATATTTGCAGCCTGACTTTTCCCGTGAAATTCAGATCCGTGTATCCAGCTGCTGACTCAACATTTGCACTTGAATGCCTAAGATACATCTCAAGCTTAGCGTGTCCAAAAACAAGCTCCTAGTCCATCCTGACAAATTTCTCCTCCCATGCTCTCTCCTGTCTTAAGAAATGAAAATCCCAGTCTGCAGATTGCTCAGAACAAACCCTCTCATCCTGCGATCTGTGTTTTGCAGGATTGATTAGGTCATGCTGCAGTAGTTCAGAACCCCGAAACCTCAGGGGCTGAACCCAGCAAATGTGTCTGTTGTTGTTCGTGCCCCCCCCAAGGTGGGAGGAGCTCTACTCACCCCGGTCACTAGAGACAGGACCAAATACTTCCATGACCTTTTAGACCAAAAAAGGGCATGTGTCAGGTCCTACACTCACGGTCAAATGCCATACGCCTCTCTTCTGATCTCATTTTGTTATCCAAAGCAAGTCATATGGCCACACCTAACCCTAAAGGAGCAAGGGAAATGCAAACCTACTGTGTGCCCGGAAAAAAGAAAACAGCAAAATACTGTGAACAGCACTAATGACTATCACCAAATCACCCTCAACCCCTCTCTTTCCCTCCCACTGCACGCGGAATCCACCAGCACAAGTCGTCTTGCTTTCCAAAACTACCCAGAGCCTGACCTCTTCTAACACCTCCACAGAAGCACTGACATCATTCACCTGGATAACTACCATAGCTCCCTCACTGGACTTTCTGCTTCTGTCCCCTAAACCCGTTCTTCACTCAGCACCCGAGTGATTCTTTTAAACGTGTCACTCCTTTTCTCAGACCTTCCAATGGTTCCTGTCTGAGTGAGCATAATGGCCAGAGTCTTACAGCGATCACGCGGCTGCATACCCCCGCCCTTACTTCTCCAACCTAATCTCCTACCCCCTTCTCCTTCCACCACTGCTATCCAGCCTCACGGACCCCAGGGGGTTCTGGGATACCAAGCACACTCAGCCTTACCCTTTGCACCTGCTGTTCCTTTCGTCTGGAATGTTCTTACCGGGTAACCATGTGTCTCTCTTTTTCAGATCTCTGCTCAAATATCTCCTCTTCATAGAAACTTTCCTTGACCACCTTTAAAATCACACGCACATGCGCACACCCCCCCCAGCAGCAGCAACAATCCCCACACCGTCCCCTGTTTTATTTCTCTTCATAGAACCTGTCACTGCTTGCATATTATATATTTGGTTTAATTTGCTATATTTCTCCTCAACTAGAATATATGTTTCATGCAGGCAGGAATTTTGTTAGGTTGCTGCTGCAGCTCCAGTGCCTGAAACAAAGTGTGTTAAACCTGAGAAAGTGAGGCCCACAGTTGGTCAGTGCAGAGCTTAGAATAAACTGTAGGTCTCCTGACCTTCCAACCAGGGCTCTTCCCAAGATACCACGAAGCATCTCAAAAAGACATACTAGGGTCCAAAACTGCTTGGAGAAATAAAGAGTTACCACTTACAAACCAGAGCTAACACCAGGGTACAGGAAATGAGGGGGCACATTGCATTAAGCCCCTCCCTGGGGGCAGAGGTGTGGACCACGGCTGGAGGAACCACTCTGAGCTCCGCTGCATGTACTGAGGCTTTCGTGTAGAGGAGCTGCGGGCAGACAGCCAGGAAGGCTGATTCAATTAGCAGTAATAGATATGTCGTTGGTACCCAAGGCTCTACCAGACTCTTTATTATTCGCATAATGAAAATAAAATGAGACTTAATATAGCAACTGTTTATGGGGAAGGAGGGTGTGCCCATCAAAAATACACAGGGGCCACAGCTCCTCTAACTACTTCACCCCCAGCTCCTGCCCCGGAGCTTCCATCTCCAAGCCCCGCCTCGTCTCTGGCCTCCTCCTGGGACCCAGAAGCAGCATCTAGACTTCCTGCCGTGGTAGAGCCTGGTTTCAGCGCTGACCGGCTGGCTGGCCCCATGTTCTCCCCCAGCATGTGGTCTGTGTGGTCTGGCTGTACCTTGTCTTTGTATGTCGATCATGGACAGCTATAGGGCGCAGCCTGAGGGATCAGGTGCCGCTGGAGACTGTGGACACACAGTGATGGAAATGGAGGTCATCAATTGCTTTGCACTGGACAGAGCCCCAGAAAGGCCACATGAGCATCAAAGCTACATCAGCACTTTCACAGGATTCCTGGGAAGACCAGGAGTGATATCCAGGCCTCCAACAGAGAAATGTATGTGTCATAACACCAAATGCATCATACCCAACCTGATCGTGAACCTGTTTCAGGACCACGTGGGTTATCCCAGATGTCCAACTAGCAATTTCTCCTCTGTCCCCCATTATTATTTATTCTCTCTCTCTGCCACATAATTCCCATCAAACTGAAAACATGCTATAACTCTTCCTTCCTTGAAAAATAATCTGTCAGTCCCATACCCCACTCACACCTCTACCTCATTTCTCTGCTGCTTCCCTGCAAAACCCCTCTAAAGACTCAGCCAGCTGGGCTCACTGCCATTGGTACAGTGCCCTGCCTTCCGGAATCTGTCCCACCCTCCCCCAGACTGCTCTGGTCCATGTCAGCAGGGCCCCCCCTCCGCCAAATGCAGCCCTGCAGCTCCTTTCTGCCTCACTTTACAGACTCTCAATTGGAGACACATCAACATTCAGTCTGTAACATCGCTTTTCTCTTATTTATACTTATTTTAAGGTGCTCTCATCCAGTTCCATTATTTTAATACATTTATAAATTCAGGACTCCTTATTTTTTCTCTCGGGCCTTAACACTGTCCTGAACTTTAGTCCCACATGTTCAACTACCAACTCAGCTTCTCTGTCTGGATAGCAGATTAGCAGCTCAGACACAACATGCCCAAAACAAAACTTGTATCCTTCCTTTCCTGACTCCCCTTCTCCTCCTTCCTCCCCTATCTTACTTCCTCTTCCCTCCTTCCTCCCTCCCTTCCTTTCTTTCTTTCTTTTTCTTGTTATCTTTTCTTTTTAAAATTTATAATGAAGAATTTCAAACAACCACAGAAGTAGGTAGACCAGCTGGTATCATGAGTCCCTATGTACCCATCACACAGGTTCACCAGTTACTAACTCACGGCCAATTTTATTTCTCATCACCTCAACCCTGCGTTACTTGAAGCCAGTTCCAGACGTAGCTGTTGCATGATCTCATCTTTGTGTATTTCAGTGTATATTTTTAAACATGATCATCATACCATCATTGCACTCATAGAAAATAACAATTTCTTAATATTGTCTAATAATAGCCAGTGAGTGTTGGAATTTCCAATTGTCTCATATTTTTTGTAAGCATGTTTGTTTAAATCAGGGTCCAAATGAGACCTATGCAGTGTGATTGTTTGATATGTCTTTTAAGTCTTTTTTAATCTATAGGCTCTTCATCCTTCTCTCTTTTTTCTCATTTGTTGAAACAAGGCCCTTTGTCCTACAGAGTTTTTCTCATCTTGGATTTTGTTGACTGCACCCCACAGTATAATCCGACATACCTCATCCTCCTCTGCATCACCTACAAACTGGCTATTGGATTCTAGAGGTCATGGTGTGGCCTCCCTCAGAAAGTACAGAATGTCTGCCTCTCTCTTGCCATACTCAAAGCAGTTTAAGCTCGCTGCCTGGGCCCATTACCAAACGATGACATTCAGATCTACCTTTTTTTTTTTTTCATTCATTAGCTGGGATACTTATGTAAAGAGAAATATCATCTCAGCTACTATTTGGTTAACTCGAGGTATAACTGTAGGAAAGGCAGGATAAATGCTTGATTCTTTCCCTCTATTAACCAGTTTTCAAAATAATGACTTGGTTCCCTGCCATTCTCCAACAGAGAGCAAATAAAAGACCAATTTTAATATCATCATAAACTCATGGATTTAAACATCTTTAATGATGTTTCAATACATTGCAATTTTATCCTCACATTGTCCCACCTTTCCTAAGTGGCTTAGTCCTTCTGTAAGGACCCCAGTTGTCTTTGATGACTCCCTGGCTCTCTGGTGTTTCAAGATGCTCCGGGGTCATCTGGTGCCTTTCCTGCCCCAGACCTAGGAGCAGCAAACCTGAGAAATGGTGTTTTAAGACCACAGCCTGGGTGCTGGAGTGATTGTTCCTTCTGAGTTGGTTCGGAAGAGATATCTTTATTTTCTCCTGGAAGCCTGCCCCTCTCCCAGCTTTCCCCAGCTCAGTGGATGACAACCCCATCCTTCAGTGACTTGGGCCAAAAACTTTGGTGTCGACTTTGATCTTCTCTTTCCTTCACACCCTCTGTCCATTCTATTAGTACATCTGTTGACTTTATCTTCAAAACGTATCCAGACTGACAGCTTCTCACCTCTGGCACTGCCACCTGGCTGGCCTCTTCTCTCTCACCTGGCTTGTTGCAACAGCATCGTAACTGGTTCTTCTACGTTGGCCCATTCTCTACATGGCAGCTAAAGTGCTCTTTTTAAAAACATAACTCAGATATCAGCATGACTTTTCTCAAAACCATTTCCACTGACTTCTCATTTTATTTGGAGCAAATTCCAAAGACTCACAGTGGTTGGTAAGGCCTTCTCCATGATCTGGCTTCCAACTACCTTCTTACCCTGTCTCTTCCCAGTGCAGATGCAGGACATAATGGAGAGAAGATCTGGCTCTGCCTGGCTAGGGTGGTCTCTGCCCAGTGAGAGTAAACCTTGAGCCTCTGGCTTGTGCAGTGTGGGGCCTGGAGACCTGTCCATTAGCCTTTGGTGGGAGCGGTGTTGATCCCTGACCTGACCTTACTGGGGAGCTGTTGCCAATGGGAAATATCATAGAGCTCTCCCCTGTCCCACACTCTCTGATTAAAATGTTCCTACCTAGTCTTCAAAACTATCCCTCATCTAATATACAGGTTTCAGCATTGAACCATAGCAAGATAATTTATTGCAGACAGCTGGAAGGGACAAAAAATATAAATACAAAAAACAAAAAACCCCAGTGTGAGCAGGAGAAAAATAAACACTCCTGGGTTTCCATAGACACAAGAAAGCCAGCAGGCCCAGAAGTCTCTGCACTCTGCTCGAGGCCAAATAGAGCTCCGTGAGGCCCCTGGAAGCCCCCAGCAAGGGCCCGGGGCTGTCCAGGTGCTCATTGCACAAAAGTGCACGGCTTCGCCAACAGCCTGCTCTCTGTTCCCACCAGAAAATTTAGGTGGTAAATTTAAATGATTGATTCACAATAAACCTGAGTATTGACTTATTAAATAATTGATTTACAGTGAACAACTGTGGCGTTTTATTTAGATTGCCCAGGGCAGATCACTTGCCTTTGCAGATCTGGCCTTCTCTTTGAGACAATCAGCTCTCTCTAGTGGTAGAGTCATACTTTTGAGGACTTCCGTGCAGGCTGGGGACCTGCAAGGTAGGGACTCAGAGATCCCAGGGGTGATGGCGCAGTAGGGTGCCCTGTGCCCATTCCCTCTGCACTTCCCCGCCCTCACCCTGCTTCCCTGCTCATCCTCGGGAGCGTGCTCAGCAACTCCTCGCTCCACCTTGCCTTCCTCCTGTGAAATATTGCCTGTAAGGCAAGCAACAAGGGAAACACACACAATTTTTAACTGATCTGCTTTCGGAGGAGAATCTAAATAAGATAGGGTGATAGGAAACAAGATGTTTATTTTTGTTACAACCTTCTTCATTTCTGTATCTTCCCAACTTTCTATAGCAAACATGCGGTTTTTATAATGCCAAAATAAACTATATATTAAAGGGCTTGAATGGAAAAAAATACCCATTCAGTGTCTAAGGCTGATTCACTCTCAAGACAGTGTCCAGTTTTTAGGGTGAATCAGAGGCCTAAAGAGGGTTGAGGGGCTGGGAGCACGGTTTTATTCATAATCAGGAAGAAAACGCTGGGATAGATCCTGCGTGGCGAGCAGTTCCCATATGTAGCCATACGAGGGCGCTCTGAGGCGGAGCTGCGGACAGTATAGGGATGGATATTTGCCAAATAGGTTGCCAGTGCCGCCTCCAGAGGCGCCATCTCCTGGGCATCTCCTGCAGACGGTTCTGGCATTTCCCACTGCTCTATGAAGAACAAGTTTAATAAAGCAGAGAGCACACGGTTGTCCCTCAGCCGGCCTGAAGTCCCGGCCCTGCCATGGGTACTGACTCCTGTTTGTTTTAATGTTCCGATTAGAGCCATTCATGTCTGCTTTTCCTGGAAATGGGCTTGCAGCCTGGACAACAGACCGCATGACGGAAATAAAAAACATGTTTGTCATTAAATGGAAAAAGGGAAAAGGCCACATCGTCTCCCGATAATGCAGTGAGGAAGACCTCATCTCCCTCCCCAACCCCCGGTGGGGGGGGGCATGCACGCCCTCCAGGGCCAGGTTTGCGAGGTTTCCTGAGACGCTGGCTGGCACCTGAGCCCGGACCGTGGCCTGCAGTGCCAGGGTTTTCAGGTAAGCGCGCCAGCAGCAGGTGGGACTTACAAATCAGTAACTGAACATAGATGTGCAAGTGGCTGAAGCTTTCATCCCCTCACTTTACCGAGCAGTTGGCAGGCCAGGAAGGGTGGGTGTGTCCCCACAGGATGTACAGTAGCAAATGTCACCCTCTGTCCGTACCCATGCGCTTACCCACCCCAAGGCAGTGGATGCCACGTGGTGCCAATTTCCAGAACACTTGAAAACAGAAACAGAAACAACTGCTGTCCATGAAGAAGGAAATAAAGGTCCCCTGTGGGACTACACATTTGTTAAGCCACTATCAAACAGTTTCCTCAAAAAACTGAAAATGGAACTACCATATGACCAGCAATCCCACTTCTGGGGATTTATCTGAAGAAATCCAAAATACTAACTTGAAAAGACATATGATATATATCCATATGTTTATTGAAGCATTATTTACAGTGGCCAAGATATGGAAGCAAACTAAGTGTCCGTTAATACACGAACGGATAAAAAGGATGTGGCACATGTGTACAATGAAATATTACTTGGCAATGTCTGAAGACTTTTTGTTACAACTGGGAAGAGGTGCTACTGGTGTGTGATGGGTGTGAGCCCAGGGGGGGGGGCCGCTAACATCCTACACTGCACAGGACAGCCCTGGCAACAAAGGAGTGTCCCGCCCCCAATATTCGCAGTGCCAAGGCTGAGAAACCCTTCAACAACCAACCAGACCTTATAAAGAAATGAAGGCCCATGCACAGCAAGTATAAACTGCCTGGGGATTGACTTAGCAAAGAATTCACAAACCCTCTACAGAGAAAACTCTGAAACGGAGAAAAGGCAGAAAAGATTATATGAAAACACAGAGAGACATTCTGTCTGTGCTCCTGTGAACACTCGAAAGGTCGATGCCACCACCAAAACTGCTAAATTTATTGCAACCCTAATCAAAATGTAAGCTGTTTTTGTTTTCTTTAGAGATTCTACAAACATCTACCACAACTTACACAAAGGAATAAAGGGCCGTGACTAGCACAGTCGGATCTGAAGAAGAAAAAAGGAAGACTTGCTGTGCTGGGTGTAAGGCACGCTGGAAAACCCCGGTAACAGGAAGTCTGTTACTGTCTCCAAATCAAACAAGAGCAGTCAGTGGGGCCCAGAGGAGAACTCGGAAACAGACCCCTGCAAACGCAATACTGTATTTCAGAAAAGCTGTCACCAATCAGTGGGCAAGGGCAGACTAACTCTAATAACATGAAAAGAAAACCCTGGACCCCACCTGATATTACACAGAAAGATGGACTCCCTAAGGGTTTTACATAAGCCCTGTAAAATACTAAGTAAAACTATAAATAAAATTAATAGAAGACAATGTTAGTGGGTGAAAAAGTACAAATCATAAAGCAAAAGGGATTGATGAATTGGATTACTCGAAAAGAAGACATTCCTAGTCAACATAGGATGCTGTGGACAAAATGAGAAGATTGGGAGAAGATGCATGCAATATGCAAATCCAGCAAGGGACTGATACCTTGAGCAAGGGACTCTGGACGTCAGCAAGGAAAAAGAAAGAATCTGTTGAAAAAATCAGCAAAGAATATAAGTAAGCAATTAACTGAAAAAAACCTAAAAGGCTAAGAAATGTATAAAGAGATGTTCAAACTCAGTGTTAATTAGAGAAATGCAAATTATAACAACCATACACAGAAAAAAAGAAAAAGAAAGAAAGAAAAAAGGGAAAAAACACACAATCTCACTTTATACTCAGGACATTAATAGAAATTAGAAAGCTGGATAATGCCAGGTATGGCCGGAGATCCGCTGCTGGGGGTGGGGGATTGGGGCGGCCTTTCAGGAGACTCATCTGGCAGGAGGGACAGTGGTCAGGCTAAGCAAATGCCCAACCCCTGATCCAGCTCTCCCGCTCCTGGGCACATGCTTAGCGAGATTACATCAAAGACAATTAAGGGGACACGTGCAAAGATGCTCTCGAGGCTATGTTTGTGTAGCCGGAGCTAAGGCAATCCACCTGTCCACCCATGGGAGCATGCGCACAATGGGATATTTTGTGGTAACTACAAGCAACGAACACAGCAACATCTACGAGTCTTTCAAAGCATGGTGCTTAACGGGAAAAAAAATAACAAGACTTTTAGCCAGTAGCATTTTGTAAATTAGAAAACAATATGTAGACAAACAATACATGCTTCACAGAGACACAAATAAATTGCACAGCAACACAGCAACGTGGTTGCAGATCATGAATGAAGAATGGGAACGAGGAATGAGGACAAAAGGCAATGAGAAAATAAAAAGGCAAGAACGATCCTTGCAAAAGGTGGGGTCCATCTTGTCCAGTAGTATAACCTGTGGGGCATTAACTGAAACCAAACATTGGGTCTTTATGACTTCGATGAAATTTAGTTTCAAATCTTAGCCCTAGCACACCTCTCCCTCTCTCTCTCTCTCTCTCTCTCTCTCACTCTCTTTCTGACACCTACCTAGTCTTTTCCCCCACGTAATCAGCACCCGCCCCCCAGGAAGTAGAAGACAGTAGCTCAAACTGACTAATAAGCACAGGGTCTGGACCTCTGGCAGGTTAAAGATAATATCTTGACCCAAATTATGTTTCAGTGCCTGAGCCCTAAGGTGGAACCACCCCCTGGCCACTTTCCCATGAGACCAGACAGAGATGCTTGAAAAAAGTCTCAGAGCTGTTCCCAAGACCTGAAAAAACAGTTCATTACCCTTACTTCACCTCCAGCCAACCAGCTCCCAGCACAGCCCAAGCCCGTAACCCAGTGTGCTGTGATTTTGCCCCATATAATCTGTAACCTGTATGCCATGGGGGTGTCCAGGCTTTTGAGCATTCGCTTCCCGTTCTCCTGGGTGACGCCATTCATAATAAAATAGCCAGTATTTCCCCATTTCTCAGTGTCTGGTGTTAGCTCTGCTGGCGCCAGGTGGATAACTCTTCCCTTCTGTAACATCAGGGGCTGTCCACCAGGGAGCCCCAGTGAGAATGGCAGAGCAGCTCTTGCCCAGGGCTCTGTGGTGGTGGCAGCAGTGACCTGGGCAGGTGCTACCAAAGCTGCCCCAAGCAGCCTCCGGCCAAGGCTGGCAGGCCAGGAGGAGCTGGGT
Organism: Desmodus rotundus; assembly: GCF_022682495.2. Lineage (NCBI taxonomy): Eukaryota > Metazoa > Chordata > Mammalia > Chiroptera > Phyllostomidae > Desmodus > Desmodus rotundus. Next base: position 115,819,462 of record NC_071391.1, read on the forward strand.
GCCCCAGAGCCCCACAGAGGGTGTCCTGCTCCCAGAGGGGAAATCTGAAGGGCAGGTGCTGAGCAATGGGGCTGAGGCCATTACCCCCAGGAGACCTTATTCGTGCCCACAGTCCAGCGAAGCAGAGGAGACATGCGGGGAAACACATTATACCTCATATGTCATGTATTTTAATTTTTTTAAAAAGCAGGATCATAATATACTGTTCTGTAAGATACTGTCAGCATGAAGCAGCATGCTGTCAACATTTTCTTTCTATGATACCAAATACTCTTGGTTTTATAGGATGCCTGCCAATTACCTATTGCTCAGCCCCAGGCCCCGCCCCCCTTCCCTGCTCTGCATCACAGGCACTACCTTTTCCAGGTTCCCTTTGCCAGCTGGCTTCCCACTAGGTTGAGCCAGTGGAGACCCTGTAGAAAACCAGAGGGTGGGGAAGCCAGAGTATTTCGAGCCACCCCCCCTTCCTGCGCTGTGGTTCCAGCCCCTGCATCCCCTCCCCAGCTTTGGACTTCGGTCCAGCCAGTGGGAGAGCAGTGGCTTTTTTGATGTTGCCAATCTCTGGTTTGCTGATCTAGTGTTTGACTTCTCAGCTTCCCCATCGCCTGTGTAGCCAAGCTCCTGTTCTGAAATAACGAGATGGACCCTGATGCAGGGTGGGCAGGTGCATTGTGTGGAGTGCCCCTTTTGTGCTATTATCAGTCATACAGTAGCCAGTACCCTTAAAACTAAATCTTAGTCCCCAATTATGTGTATTTCTTCTGCATAAATTTCTAGAAATTTATCCAAAACATGCTTTTGATGCATATTGCCTTGCTCCCCTCTTAAATGGTTGTACTAATCTGCACCCTCCCTGATAGCATGAGAATGCTCCCACTATTTCTCCAAGTTAGCGTTGGAAAAACAAGGGGCAATTTTAACTTCACCACTAGTGAGGGCAGTAGCGTTTCGGCTATCCCCAGCCTCCTGCGTCCAGCCCCCTTGCTCCACGTCCTCCCTCTTAGTGCCACTCACGCAGGGTCCTGCCAGCGTCAGTGGGTGTCAGCAGGGACCTGAGAGGAACTAAGTTCCCAGGTTTGTATTTTGCTCATTAAGGAGAGGGGAAAGGCCGGTGGGGAGCGCACAAAGACAGTGCTTTTTAGACGGGCTTTGTATCTGGAGTGTGAATCACGTGCACCTACAGAAACCAGCCAGCGCCCCAGGGGTTCTGCTACATCTCAGCCAGACTGCTTCAGCAGTAGACAGCAGGGCCAGCTGTGGCTCTTCAGTGGCACTTGGAACCCAGGGGCTTAGAAGATGGCCTAGGAAAAGTCATCTTCCTGTTGCAGTACTGGGTAGCTGGCAAGAGAAATATCTGGGGTTGAGACACGCCTATGAGGAAAGAGGGAAGAAACAAATTTGAGTCACTAGCGTCAACTGACAAAACCACTTAAATCAGAGTGGGCTGAAATATGAGGAATAGATTTTATATTACTTTTGCCCGAGGACTTAAAACAATGGAAATTTTATTTGTGCACCAATGTCTAGGTGTACATAAATCCTCTGGATAACCCTCTGAGGAAGTTGGGAAAGAATACTTCATTACACTGGGTGTCTGGAAAATAACCACCTTGGCTCAATCCAGAAGCTAAGAATGAGGAACGGATTCCTCTCAAGAATGTGCTTTTTATTCTAAAAACTCTCAACTTTTTTCTTCAGAACATTCTGGGTTTTAGGTGGTTGTGTTTTCTGAATTGCAGTTCACTTAAGGCCCTTGAATAAAACCTGTCATTTAAGTCTACTGAAGCCTCCTGATTCATTTGCACACCTGTCGAAGCGCACGGCCAAATCATGGCACCCACAAATTATTCGTACTGGCCAGGAGGTACGGATACGCCCAAACCATGACTACACTCGAAAACACTCAGGAACCACACGTGGAGTATTTTGAAAAATGTTAAAATTTATTCATAGTTAACAGCACTTAGTTAATTCAACTAGTTCTTTATTGTACATCACAACATTACTAGACTGAGTGCTCGAGGGTCTGAGATCTGCCATTCAGCACATCCCAGTCCAAGACTGAGATCCACTGCGCTCGCATCGGGCAAAGCGCATCAGCAAGGACTGTCGCCGAACGGTGGGCACCACGTTGAAGCGGCACGTGCCAGTGCCCTTTTTCACACACCAACAACACAGCTCTCATAGCCACACACACAGCTCTGCCCTTAATATACAATGAGTGATTTCATGGATGGGGCCTCATGGTCAAATCCGAAAGTTAAAATTCATCTTTATTTCTTGGGCTTCCTTCAGTTATACACAACTCGAGACACCGTTCTCGGTACAAGTACGACAGATGTGCAAAAATTGGGCGCTACTGAATCGCATCTTCCCATCTTTCTGTTTTGACGCTCGTATGCTACGCAGTCATGTTGCAAGACCATTCCTTCTTTACATTTTAGTGTCCAGGGATGAGATGGGCTTAAGTATTCGGAAGTAACTTCATTCCTGAAAAGTAGGGTATGAAAGGTTTTACACTGCTCCTGCTGCCTCCCCCCTCCCAGCTGTTTGAAATAAATACCGCACATAAAAACAGCTTAGGCTAGAGGAGCCCTCCACAAGCTTCTTGTAAAACATTTACAAAACCAGTTTTGCTGGGAGGACACAAATCTCCAAAAGTGTTGTCCCTGAGGCTTCATTCCTTTGTTGGTTTCATTGTTTTGGTTCGCTATCAACGATCAGACACAGTTTTTAAAAAAACATTTTTGGTGGCTTCTTTTTTCTTACTAGAGAGCTTTAAAATTGTACTGACGGCCTTAAGAATGAAGACTGCTAAGCCGTGAGTCTGAGTCCTTTGGTTAACATCCCAGGTAACATTGCCCCGGGAGTGTCTCTACGCAGCGCAGCCAGTGGCTGTGGTTTCCTCAACCCATAGGCCCAGCCTCCTTCACCCTCTCCCTTGCTCTCTGCCTTTCAGAGTCTGCAGGGAAAGAAGGACCCGGGAGGGCGCTGCTCAGCCCTTCATCCACCATGAAGAAACTTCCCTTCTCTTCCCGCAGGCGAATGAGGTATTTCTAGTAACCAGTCACCTTCCATCCTTTACCCAATCTTCCAATGAGGCCAGGTCTGAGGAGCCCCTGTGTATCTATATATACAACAAACTAACATATAAATACATACACACAATTGATTATCACATACTATACCCAGATGAAGGAGCACATGTACTTCATGAGCTAAATAAATTTCAAACATAAGTTAAAATGAAAATACAGTGTTTACACTTCTGCCGGAAAAATATTTTAAAAATCAGACCTAAAAGTCCCCCACTCTCTCCTAAACGTCCAGTGGTCACGATGACTCGTGAGCCCCCGAGGAGATGCAACAACTCCACGTGCACGACACGTCACCTCGTGGCTTTGGTACTGTGTGCTCAGACCCAGGACGCTTTAATTCCAAGGATAGTGACCCTCCAGGTGAAGCGTGTAGATGGGGCTGAAGAGGAGCTGCCACGGGGCTATCCACGATTTCCCTCCACTGCCACCCCTCATCCGTCCCCACATTCTGCATGTGGGAGAATCGGGCTCAAGTCAGTGGAGACCTCTCAGGTCTCTGAGAAACAGCATCAACCTCCATGCTGGAGGATGCTCTCCACCTAGAAAAGTCACATCCAGGGTCCAAGATGAAGCAGCCAGAGTTCAAGGTGAAGCAACTGTATCTTTTCACTAGTGTCCTGCAGGATTATATACGAACATGGAATTCGGCTAGGGAGTTACTAAAGGTTAAAATTTGCTTTAAGTTTTAAGAGAACCAGGGGCAATGGTTGTGACAAGTGTGAACAAATCCTTACTTCGAATTTATCTCAGGAAGGCCAAAGCTTGGGTACCAAAATCTACAGTGAGGATACACAGACACAAAATGCAGTCTGGCAGAGTCCTCTCTGCCAAGGAAGAGCCGAGGGGTCTGTCTCTGACACAGGGGATGACATCTTATAATTTAAAAGAGCAGGGAAGAGGGGAACCAGAGGAAGTCCGTCCCGACTTCAGGGACTCTACCGCTGTCCAGCCTCACGGATGCGACAGGCCACCGCAGTGATGAGAGCCGCCCCCTTCCCGCTGCCGTCCTCTGACTCCAGGAAGCACACGTCACACTTCGGAGCCAGGTCCTTGACGGTCGCATGCATGACTTTAGCAAAGCTGGAAAAGTTGGGGGGAAGACACAGAAAAAAAACCCAGTCATGATCGATTTGTGTCCTCAGAGGTGAGACACTATGAAGTGATGCTGGAAACCCGGGAACAATCGAGATGAAGAAAAGAATGACAGCTACCATGTATTAAACACTTACTGTGTATTACCCATCAGAAAACGGAGCCTTGGAGCCACTACCAAAATGCCCAAATTCTATGTCAGAGCAGGCGAGTGGGAAGCTAAGGTTCAAATGTCTGAGATGCTGGCAAGTTTTGTTCTTCAAACTCTTCAGTGGAAGAGAAGTTCAACAGTCATGCCTTGCAGAAGGGCACAACCTGGTCATAAACTCTGGAGGGAAGGACCAAGCCCCCACGCACTCCATTTTCCAGTGGTGCTGACTCACATCGTCCCGACTGAGTCCAAAATGCCATTAAAGGCCAAAGGAGCAGGCTCCAGGGGTTGCTGTTGGGACATTACAGAGACCTGCCTTACTCATCTGTGAAGCCAAGGACAGAGGCTCCTAACACCAAGCCCCACTGCTGGCAGCTGGGCTTCTATCCTCTTGCCAGTCCTCACCTGGGACTAAGGCTCCCATTTTCACAGTGACAGGGAACATCAACAAAAGGGGCTTGGAACTTCTCAAGGGCCACTCTTTTCACTACCTGCGTAAACTTTGGACAAGTCTCTCAACTCCTTGAAGCAACCCTGCTGACAGCAGGTGGCAATGCAATTGACAAGTCTCTCCATCCTCACTCCACACCACCTACTGCCCTGGCCTGGGGAACAGCTCTATTATTTTACCTTTTAGCTGAAAAGCTTCCAGGGGAGAAGAGCTAGGACATTCCCTGATGTTGAAATAATTTATCCAAAACATATGCCAATGAGCGAAGAAGGGAGAAGAGAAATGGCGATCGGGGTTGAGAAAGCAGGAAATAGAGAAAGACCGGGGAAAGAAAAACTAAAAGGGAAATCAGTGCTTCTCTCCTGGGAGAGGGTGCAGTAGGAAACCTTTCTATAAAGGGCCAGACAGTAGATACACTTTCAGCCCTGTGGGCCATAAGGTCTGTTGTGACTACTCTGCCTTGGTAGCTGAAAGCAGCCATAGAAAAACAATACAAATGAGTGAGCGTGGCTGCGTTCCAATAAAACTTTATTTATAAAAAGTCACAGCTGTAGTCTGCCAGCCCCTGCTTTAGACTGTAGAAAAATGTTACTCCAGAAACCTAGGTTTCGGCATACTTGCACTAGAATGTTCACAGCAGCACTGTCTGTGATAGTCAATAACTCAGTATCCTCTAGCAGTAGAGTAGCAACAGTACAACTAAACAGCCCTGAAATTTAATGAACTACAAAGGTACTTCAGTGTGGATGCGTGGCCAAGCCAGAAATGCTACACGGAAAAAGTCAGTCACAAAGGAAGAGATGCCATAGGATTCCCCTACGGCAGATTCAGAATTAGCTAAGACAGTGGAGATACACACACAGATACTTACACAGGGAAACGGAAGCAAGGGCCCACAGCGCCACAGCACTGCCCCAGGCAGGACAGGGAACGGAGCAACTGGGGAGGGGCTCACAGGAGCTTGGGCGGGGAAACTCAGGCCTACTTCTGATTATTAATCTTTAATCTAAAATATGCACATTAATACACTCTTTGCAATGGCTGATTATTTGCCCTAAGGTAAAGCAAGGAAAGAACAGAAAGGAGGGAAGAAAGATGCAGAGGGTGCAGAGGTCACTCACTGAGGATGTAGCTTGTAGAGGGTTCCATCCACACCCACTGTCACTTTCAGAGTGTCCAGCCCACGGTTTTCTCGTATTTTGTCCACCACAGCGGCCATGCCTGCGCCACAGAGCTGGGCCGCCCGCCGCGCCACCACAGCGCACACCTCCTTGACGATGATGCTGTCGTCACAGGTGCTCTCAAGCCCCAAGTGGTGCAGGATGGCTCGGACCTGCAGCAGGGCCAGGCGGTCACTGGGGCGGGAGGGAGACAGCAAGTGGTCAGTCGTGTGCCGAGAGGGGCCAGTGGCCTGTAATACTAGGAGCCTGGCCATTGGGAGCTGAGTGTAAAGGCCGTCGCCCTGCAAGGTGGCTCCTGTTCTGAACGCAGTTCAGGAACCAGTGCTCGTTGCACCGGGCCACACGGACTTCCTGAGTGTGGCAGGAACACGGAGGAACAGCTCCCTACTCCACTCTGCCTGCATGAGGCCAGGCAATGCGGATCCGCAAAACAAAAGGACATTCACCATCTAGGTATTCCACTCATTTGGAAATAATAAAGATGAGATGACGCTCGTATGTGGCAGTAGTTGCGAAACTCTCCCATGTCCATTCTCTCAGTGCTGCATACGGGTCAGCAGGACAGGCACGGCCAGCCAACACCACCAGATCCAGGTCTGTTTCTACTCCCCCACCCTGGGTGGTCTGAAACCCATTTGTGGGCTATTTATGAAACAAATGTAAATAAAAGTGTAGGAAGAAAACAAACCCTATTGTAAAGGGAACTGAGACCCCTGGAATCATCTCCTTGCACATAAACAGACACATAGAACATTTCCTTTCTACCCACTGGTGCAGGAGCCTCGGGCCCATTCATGTCGGTTCCTGTTTTTCTATTTGCCTGAGAGTAATGACACAGCGTTAATTTTTAAAGGGCTCTAAAATTCACCATTCTAATTTGGAGCTGACTTTTCTGCCTTAAGACTGGAGAGGGGAGGCTTTGCTTTAATGAGCTGCCACCTGGCATCTGTCTGCAACGCCCGACAAGCCGCCTTCCTCTGTCCCGGGTGCCTTATTACTATAGCCAGCAGCTAGGAAGAACCCTCTGGCCAAGGATAAGTGCTTTAATAGGTTATCTTTCTAACTTTAATATTGTATCTAAAACCCAATATTACTTTGCATGGGCTTAGGCCAGTTTAGTATGATTTTTCATGGGACTGTTATATATTTTCCCTTAAAATGCCAACTGTCTATAAGATACTTGAAAATATACACAGGGGGATGAGGGAAAAAAAGAAAAGGAATTATTTTCTGGAGGGTGGGCCCCTTGTAGTACAGGCTTCCCCTGCTAGGTGAGTATCCTAGGAACCCATCTTTATCAGTGAGCCAGATGGCATTGTTGTGAGAGGCTGAATTCAGCTTCAGTGAATTTTTTTTGAAGAGTCTTTTAACGCCTTTGCCCTTTTCGTGATGGGCGGTTTACAAGTGCACCTGCCCACACAGCAGCTGAGTGTTCAGCAGTTTTTGACCAAAAACAGCATGATCCTCATGCCCACCCTCCCTATTCACCTGATCTTGCCCCGAGTGACTTTTTTTTTGTTTTGCCAGATGAAAAAAGTCCTTAAAGGGGCACATTTTGGTGATGTGGAAGAGGTAAAACAAATTGACGGGCTCAAAAACTGTTTTGAGTGGTGGGGAAAAAGTCTCAATAGGTGTGTTGCATGAAATGGAGAGTACTTCAAAGGTGACTGAAGTTTAAATGTGTAAGAATATACAATTTTTTATAAGTAAATTCTGGGGGTTTTGCCCCCCCCTACAGATATGAATGTGTCAGCAACTAAACCGCCCTTTGCGTAAGCCACACCCTGATCTGACTTGAGCTGAGGAGGACATGGTCCTACCCTCGTCCAGGACCTCAATTCTCACCTCTCAATCTGAGACAGGAACTTGGTTTCAAAGATTCCCCTCGTCTTGAGCCTCTCTGAGATGCGGCCACGGAATAGCAGCCCGCGCTTGGTGAAATCGATGAGAATGTTCCGGACAATCTCGCCCAAGTACATGCCACTGATCATTTTCTCATACCTGCAATGCGGGGAACATCCATGGAGATTAAGTAGGAAGGTGGTTGGGATGTATCGAGTCACCCCCTGCCCCCCGACACATTTGAATGTAGGGGGCATGCAGAGTCCCCTTGGTGGGAAAGGAAATGCTACTTGATTCACTAGAGCAGGGTTCCTGGTGGTCGGTGAAGCTGGCTACAGTGTCCAAGGCCCACAGGGTTCCCTGGAACTGGCCCCACCTTCTGGGCTCATTTCCAAGGCTTCCTGACTTCTCAAGAAGCAATACCCAAAGCTACCACACTTCCTGGAGAAGGTAGGATTCTTAATCCTTCACCCCACTAGGCACTTGGCGTGCTTTCTCTTAGACCTAATCAGACGCCCTGTCATGGCCCCCAAAACTGACTGTGACTACTCAGCGGCTGAGGGTCTTCTCACCTTCAGTAGTACCTTACAAAAGTCGAGGTCCCGGGTTTCAAGCAAGACCCCATTGCTCCTCCATCTTGCTTTACCCAAGGCTGTGCCCCTCATTAATGTTGCCTGTGACCTCTACTCTGGACAAATGTTTTATGAAATACGTTATGCACTTTACTGGTCCTGGATTAATCTAGTTCAGAAACACTACATCTTCCTAGGGGGAAGCATGCTGGTCTTACACCATTGTCTCTCAGCTCTGATCCTCCCCATACCACAGGGGGGCTTTGTGGTGCTGGGGCTGGTCCCCCATCCAGTCCCGACCACAGAAGGCACTACATCCCGGACGGCGGGAGGAGGAGGAGGAGGAGGCGGTCTGCTCCTGTTGGCTTCCTGTTCCTGCCCGCCTCACCCCGGCAATGCTTCTGCTCCTTCACCCTGGTGACATCCAGTGCTCCAGTCACAGCCCCCCTGCCACTGGTTTTCCCCACCATCCCATGCCTAGGAAGGTCTCAACACTCCCTCTGCAGCCTGTTCTCACAGTCCTAGCGGTGGGAGCTGCTCCTTACATGCATGAACTCTGTGTTCCTCGTGCCCCCTTTGTCTTTTCACCCCTCTAACACCTGTGTGCCCGTCCCCTGCGTGAAATTCTCCTGGCAACATACTGTTGCCATTTGTTTTCCCAACGGGGCATTGAAGGCATCGCAGGCCAGCAGGGGAAAGGACCTTACCCAGAACTCCCCAGATGTGTTAGACAAGAAACCCTTCCCAAGGAAATCTCTTCTACTAACATCTCAAGGGAAAGAGCATGGCGGGCTTTGCTATGGTAGAGGACCCGATTGCTGGTCGTTATCAGTTCTGGGATACGTGTACCAGCGACCACATGCAGCTGCGTGCCTACCTCTGTTTGCCAGGGTTGAGGGAAAGCTCATCCACAGCTACGTCGAACTCCGTGCGGATGTCATCCAGGCACCCATTGTCACCGAAGGCTCCCCACTCCATGTTGACACACATCCGCCCCTCTTCCCCCTCCACCAGCTCCACGTTCCGCATCTCCTCCATGTAGCAGGCGTTGCTGCCCGTGCCTGCCAGCCACAGAGACAGTGGGGCCTCACTCAGCGTCACCACCCACCCACCCACCCAAGGCCGTGTGTACCCAAGTGGGAAGGACAGCCTAGGTCCTTACCAACAATGAGGCCGACTTCACAGTGAGGGTCTTCATAGCCACAGGTCATCATAGTCCCGACGGTGTCATTCACCACGGCAACCACGTCCAGGTCAAACTCCTGAGAGGGTGAAAGCAGATGCCCAGTCCACAAGCGAACCACAACATTCTCCCTTCAGACACTTGCAAGGGAGACTTACATGCCTATAGAACTTGGCCAACCTGGCTCAGTCATTCTTTTCGCTCAGGCCTCTGCTCAAATGCCACCTCCTCAGAGACCTTCTCTGGTTATACTGTTTAAAAGAGGGTCCCTTCCCCTCTCAGTCTGTCCTTACCCAACTTCACTGTTCTCCATAGCTCCACAGCGCTGACATTAGCTCAGGGGTTGCTCCTAGTGCAGGAGTGTGTTGTGAACCTCCCTGAACCCCCAGTGCCAAGGGCAGGGCTTGACCCACAGCGGACACTTGTGAATTGCTGAAGGACTAAGTTCACTGTCGCCCTATACCATTCAACCACACTCAGCGTTTCCCCCACTTTCGAACGCGCAGGTCATTTCGGGCCCGTGCCCCGTCTCTCCCACCTCGCGCCGGTGGATGGCCTCCTTCAGCAGGGTGACCACGTCCTCGCCCTCGCAGCCGGATGCCTTGAAGCCTTTCGTCCACTTGAGGAGGATGCTCTAAAAACCACACAGGGGCAGTGATGGGCTATCAGAAAAGGACTCCTGAGTGCTTCCTTTATACAGGTTCTACAGATTCTCTTCAGGAACCAATCATCTCACCCACAAACGATTCTAAAGTGGCTTCAACCACCTGAATTTCCTGAGTGCCTACAGTGTACCAGGTAGTAAGCTAAGTACAGCCCATGTGTTACATCATTTAATCCTCACAGCAACCTTGTGAAGTGTTTCTCATTATCATGCCCATTTTACAGGTGACTGCGGCCCTGGAGTAACCTGCCCAAGGCCTGCAGCTTGGAGAAACAGAGCAGGACTCACACCCAGGCCCACCGGCTCCACGGGATGGGCCACACAGCCGCCCCTGCCAGGAACTAAGTTCTACATACTTGTTTCTGTCACTGGGAACAGCAGTTGGCCCTGCCCCCATCCTATATTTATCTCAGTGGGGTCAGTGTGTGTCTCTTAACTTTCAAACTCCAGTACACAGCAAACAAGTGTCCCGCCCATAGTCGGGGTAACACCTAGGCTTCACCCCCATCCCAGTGAGGGGAGCAGTATGGGGTCCTTGGAGCCCCCCCGTAGCCCTCTCACCTTTAATGTGGCCCCTTGCCATGTCACAGGGCCCTCTGGGAGCAGATGACATGGTGGCTTTGAACAGGAGAGACATCTTCAAAAAGAAAGGGTTTTGTTCCCTGGTTCCATCAAGAAACAGAGGTCAAGGACACCCAGGCCCCGCTCCCAAGACGCCCTAATCATAAACCGGCTGTGTGCTCCCTGTCCGCCCACTGTCCGCCTGGTTCCTCCAGGCATGTTGGTTGTTTGTGCCCATCAGCCTGGCGTTTCACAGCCCAGGAGTTTGGTACTGCTAGTCAACTTGAACAGGCCACACTGAGTTCTGATCCTGGGAGCCTCGGAAAAGCAAAGTGCCATCCGGCACAGCCCTGGTTTACACGCCCACATCCCGACACCGTGTCCTTATCTGCACCCAACTCACTTGTCTACCGATGAGCTTTACACCTCTGATGAAATTTTGGGTTTTGGCCACTTATAGGTTTATAAAATGTTCAAAAACATTATTCAGGGGGAGCTAAGACAAAGAGAGGCCCCGACAGCTGGGGAGACTTGCCCGAGGCCACCAGCTGGTCAAGGCAGCCGATGCTGCCACAGCGCCTGTGGCAGCAAAGAAACAAAGAAACTGGAAAAGCTAAAAGCGACACTGGAGTAGTTAACACCAGACAGAAGTTAACAGATATTGGGGGAAACTGGGGGGGAAAGGGCTCTGAATGCAACACGTCCCCAACCTTAACCATTGTAGAGCACGCGGCGAATCTAACTCTCAGCGGGAGCAGCAGGAGGCATTTGCAGAACTCAGCTGAGCTACGCGAGGGCTGCTGTTCCAGGGGCCCCGTGGAGAGCATGGCCTTTCCTCGCCCCTGGGCCGAGCTCCCTGAACCTGTGACTGTTCCCACCGACCTGCTGCCCTTCTCCACCCTGCAGGCCTGTTTGTACTTCTCCCCTATCGACTCATTCTTCTGACTTGGATGATGCAAGGGTTCCTCGTGCCCCCCACAGATGGGGGGCTCGGGATACATCACACGCCCTCAGGGCTTTCGCGCTCCATCGGTGCCACATTCCAAGCAGCAGCTCTGGCTTTTCTGAGCTTGCTCCAGCAGTCCAGTTTATGTGTGAGAGCCTATAGCAGAGACTGTGCCTTTGGTGCCCTGGCAACCCATCCACAGCACAGTATCCACGTGTGCTCTGCACATAAGCTTCACAATGACAAAGACAAGAACAACTGCTCAATGACAGTAACTTGACATCTAATGTACCAAGTACAGACCCTGATCAAGCCCGAGAATCACCTACTCATCTCTGACACTTCCTAACACACCCATGACCAGCACGTCTGAGAACACTAGTCTTCCGCACTCGCTCCTTGCATCCAAGGGAATGAAGAGCAAAGGTGAGACTAAAGGAGAGTGAGGACATCCGAACAATAGGAGATGAATGAAAATGTCCTGAACTTAAAACACAGACCTCAGGAGCAACTGAGCTTAATTGAGAGCGTGGGCTTAGGTGTTAGAAAAACTAGAATTCGAACCATGGCTTAGCCATTCCCGAGCTAACTGAACTGGTCTAGGTCTTGCAACCTAAGAAATGGCAGGTTTTGATAGCTGGCAAATCTCTAAAGACCTATTTTTCTTTCTGCAAAATGGGTATACAAAACCTACCTTATATGTTGCTGTGAGGTTAAATGATATATGCATGGAGAAAGCCTGGCACAGTTCCTGGCGTAAAGTGCTTTAAAATGTTAGCTGTTGATTAAAAGTTTAATTAGCATCGTCATTGTCATCCCAAAGATTATTACACTGAGCTAGCCTGTTTAACCTCCACCAGCTCTGACCTAACTCATTCCCACCAACCAGCCCCTCCTCACATCTGGTCACTCTGCCCTTCTCTTCCTCCTCTCAGCTCAACTTTCTCACCTGCTCCAAACCCTGGCTGGCATGGAGTCAATAAAGCCCCTAAGAGAGCCCTCCAGAAAGGCCCTGTTACCTCATCCAGGCTGTTCTGCTGGCAGGGGAAGGAGAAGGTGAAGCCCAGGGGCAGGGACACGCCCTTCATGCCCATGTACTCGAGGAAGTCGGCGATGCACTGGACGATATGGTCAAAGAGCTGCAGGGAGAAGGTGGGCTCTAAGGGAGGGGGCCCTGGCCAGGGCAGGTGACCCCCCAGCAAGGCTTGGGCACAGGTGAGGCCTCCACTCAGGAGAAATACAAGATCAGGTGTAATCCTAAGGCTAGCCCTGGGTCTGGGCCCGCCTAGCCCTCCCCAGGACCATGGCGAGCAGAGAAAGCACTCTTCTCCCAGGCAAAACGTGGGCGTATACTGGGGTCCCTCCCAGAGGCGCCACCTGCCTCACCTCGTCCCCTGTGCCGTGCATGGCCTCCTGCGGGATGGCGTAGATCTTGTTGTGCATCTCCACCCCACGCCGCTTCCCGTTCCGCACGCGTACCAGCAGGACCCGGAAATTGGTACCCCCAAGGTCCAAAGCCAGGAAATCACCTTTCTCTGGAAAACAAACCCAGGGAGATGACAACTGGGGCATCGCCACTTGGCCACATCCGACGGCGACAGGGTCTCAATCACCTTCTCCTAATGGGGAGATCTCCTAGGGGGCCCTCGACAACTTCAGGGGAGATGGGCTGTGAGCTCCACCTAACAGTAAAGAAGATAAGACCCTGGGACCAGAGAGGCCTGCTGGCTCCTTAGTGGTTGTCAAATGAGTTCAAGTGGCAGGGACCCAAAAGTCACAATGAGCTCTGCAGAACGAGGGCAAGGGTGACACAGCACACTGAAAAATATCTAAACCTGCCATTCATGCTAGATAAAACGCCACCTGATGTTAGGTTCTAGAATAGAGAAGGGATGGCCATCAAGCGCCTCCTTCCCTGCGCAATCACCACGTGCTACATGCCTCACGCACCGTCAGGCAGCCCAGGGAGGGAGGCGTTGCGTTCCCCTCTGATGAGGGGGTAAGACCCGGCCAAGCTAGGCTGAGTCACTTGCCCAGGGCCACGCAGCCAGAGAGGGTAGAGCGTGTACCAGTTGCTTTACACTGGCCTGGTCAACAATTGTTTTCTGTGAACTGGGAAAATGCTGCCATTTCTTCGGTTGTGTGGCGTAGCCCAGGGGCCCGCAATATTTTTCTGTGAAGGGCCGGGTGGTAAACATTTCAGGCCCCATAAGCCAGTCTCCGCTGCAACCACACAGCTCTGCACGGTCATGCAAAGCAGCCATAAACAGTACGTAGGCAAACAGGCAGGGCTGTGTAAAAGGAAGTTCATTTACAAAAATAGATGGTGGGCCAGATTCAGTCTGTGGGCCTTAGTGCGCCAACCCCTGACCTAGGGCTGATAAAAACAGGCCCTGGAACCCAAATCCCTGGGATCGGATCCCAGCTCTGCTACTTTCCAGCTGGGTGAACTTGGGCAGGTTTCCTCATTTCTGGGCCTAGTTCTGTGTCAGCCATGACAACTAATCTCTGTTAACAGGAAGAGATCAAATGAATTCAAATGTGTGACATGCTTAGAGAAGTGCTTGACACTTGGTAAGCATTCAGTAAGTGTTTACTATTATCAATGTTCAAATTTTATCAGAGGAAACCTTGATTGAGCTTCCTCTGATAAATTTCCTGTACAGGTGATCCCCCGTTGAGGATGGTTTGACTTAACGATTTTTTTTAATCCCTCCCTGAGGACATTTTCTTTTGCTATTTTAGAGAAAGGAAGGGAGAGAGAGAAACGTCAATGCGAGAGAAGCACTGATTGGTTGCTTTCGTACACGCACAGACAAGGGATATGCACAGGACCGGATCAGAAGATGCAGAAGAGGAACTGCAAATGCCGGTGCCATGATGGGGATGAACTCGCAACCTAGGTATGTGCCCCGCCCTGAAATCGGTCCTGCAACCTTTCGGTTACAGGATGATGCTCCAACCACTGAGCCACAGGGGCCAGGGCTGACAGTGATTTTTTGACTTTACAAAGGTGTGAAATCAATTTGCATTCAGATAGAATCCGTACCTTGAATTTTGATCTTTTCCCGGGCTAGTCACTTATGGTATAATACTCTTGTGACGTAGGGAAGCCGCAGTGAGCCACCACTGCTAGTGAGCCATGCAAGCCCCGGGGAAACACCAGCACCTCACAGTGTAATCAGTGTGTCAGATGATGTTACCCAACTGTAGGCTAATGTATGTATGTGTTCTGAGCACATTTCAGGTAGGCTAGGCGAAGCTGTGACGTTCAGCAGGTTAGGTGTGTTAACTGCATTTTCGACTTACAGTGGGTTTATTGGGATGTAACCCTATTGAGTTGAGGAGCATCTGGACTATAGCTGAGGAAATACGTTCTGGTGCAAACATTCAAGGCTAAGGCTAAGGAGTCCCCCCAGAGTGTCGACACCAGGACAAAAGCCCACGGTGGTGAGCTGGGTGGCAACTCTGCCACGTACCTGTGCCATCAGGGGTGGCGCACACGTAGGTGGGCAGCATCTTGACAGTGGCAATGGCGTGAGTCTCCTTGCTCAGGCCTCGCTCTATTTCTACCTTCATCCTCTTCTTGACTTCCAGCAGCTGCTCACGGCTCAGCTTCAGAGACTCCAAGATCTTCTGCCGAACTCGGTGTTGGTCAGCCAGCCGGTAGGCCACTGCTGTCACCATGGCTGCCCCCTTGCCACTGCCATCCTCAGAGCGGAGGAAGCGGATGTCGCAGTCAGGCACCAGGCGCCGCACGGTCTTGTGAAGACGCTTGGCAAAACTGCAGTCACCGAGATGGGGTAAGAAGTGAGGGTCCACAGCTAGAGTCAATGGCGCTAATGGTTGGGGCATTCGCTCACCACCTCAGCGCAAACGCCAAGAGGCACCTGCAGAAGCAGATGCTGCCCTGAACATCCCCTCCCCTGTTTCCCAAGGTAGGGGGGTCACTGAGCAAAAGCTTACATATTCAACTGTGACCACCCTGGCTGGGTCCTGGCTGGCCTGCTGAAAGGAAAGGACCCTTCCTGGAAGCCATTGCCTCCTGCAGGAAGTCACATAGACCCCCTCTTCCCACACACCACAGCTCCTGTGCCCCATATATCAGCCTCTTTGCTGGAGCAGCACCGTGGAATCAGGTGATTCTGACACCAACTACTATTCATGTTTAATCATTCATTTCATTAGATGCTGCCTGGGAAAGACCCAATTCAGAAAAAATTGAAATGCTCTTCTGGACTTTGGCCTTTCTTTGGCCAATTCCTGCCAAAAATGCCAAAGATGCCTGAACAGGTGTGCTCAGCAAGAAATTCTTGGGTGGCGGCTGCTCTGAGCCATGGTCTCCAGGACTTCGCCACTGCAGTCTGCGGGCCCGCAGCACCACTGGGTCGAACCCAGAACTTGTGACTCAGACCCAGACTCTCCCTTAGTGAGATGCCCCCGTGATTCGTGTGCACTCTACAGTGTTTGCAGCACTGGACTAGGAGGCCAGGGAATGGGAGGGCTGAGACCTTCGGCAACAACCAGTTCAGTCAGTGAAGGCCTACTGAGCAGGCACCCATAACAGGTGCACGTGAGGGGACAAGTGGGCACCACAGAGACAGCTATCTTCCAGGTCCCAACTGAAATCTGCAGATTTTGGCACTTATGACCCGAGGGGTCAAAACGTGAAGGGCAGGGCTGGATCAATTCCATACCCAGGTCAGCCAGAGAGGCTGATAACCCACTAGGCTGAGGTGGCCCCTGCCAGAGGACACAGCACCTGAAGGGACCATCAAGAATCGTGAGAGTCAAAGAAACAAGCAAAGAAAAACACTAATTCCTAAACAAGACGGAAGCAACAAGAGCCCCAAGTGGCCAGGAGAGCTCTGAGTAAGCCCTGCCCCTGGTGGTCAGTAGGTGGTCAGAAATCGCCTCCATTCCTCCAAGAACACCACCCTCCCAGCTCCCACTTCCCAGCTGGGAACTTTTATTCTGCAAAGATGCTCAACTCCACAGCCCATCTCCACCACCCCAGAATGCAGAACAGAGCTGGTCCCCAGAGTCACCGGGGTCTCCTCTCTCAAGCCTGTCAGGGGTCCCCAAGGGCTCTGGGAGCCCCATCACTATGGGTCCCAAACACTGACTCACTGTGGGTGTTTCTTGTAGACGGAGCCGTCAACCCCAACAGTGGAACGCAGCCGCTCCTCGCCCTTGTTCTCCTTGATGCGCCGGAGCACGGCGGCCAGGGTGGCTGCGCACAGGTTGGCTGAGCGTGTGGACACAATCTGGCAGATCCGGTGAGTGGCCACGCAGTCCTCCTGTGTCGGGTCTATGCCCAGCCGCACCAGGACCTCGCGGGCCTTCCGGATGCCATCCTTGTCCCTGGGAAACAGAAAGACAGTATGTGGGCATGTGTCCAATCCACTGTGGCCAGTGGGAGAGGGGGCTGTGGACTGACAAGGAAACCCCTCAGCTTCAGCAAACACCATCTCTCAGTGAGGGCAGACACCAGCTTCACTGCTCTGCCCAGCGGGGGTGGGGTGGGGTAAGGGGTGGGGGAGCGGTTTGAACAAGGAGGAGGAAACACAACGAAGGCTCCTCTCCCAGACAGACAGACAGATGCACACACCGAGTACTACAGGACCTCTCTTTCCTGACCCAGTGATAAAAACTGTTATTTCTTACACACAGACTTTGTAAGTCCCTGTTCTCAGGGCTTTATACATGGAGTTGTGTGTGTGAGTTTGCATGTTTGCTTGTGTCGTGGGGTAGAGGGACTGGTGTCCCTGCTACCCACCACCTCCGACCATGTGAACCCAGCTGTGCAGCCCACCCGACTTTCAAAGCAGCCAGAGTCCACTGCACTTCACAAGGGAGAGAGTGCTGCTTCCACTCATGCAACGGCTGTGTTGCAGGGCTGGTGCTGCGAGGGCAGCGCTCTTCTTAGGGGAACTGGGTGCCTCACGGATTCGAGCGCTGTCACCTCACAACTCCTTCAAGAGTTCCCATTTCAGTCATGTGAACTGTTTCACTGCTTCCATGACCCCAACGACACCTCCTCTCCACCGTCTGCTCCCTGAACCAACAGGGCCTCCTCAAGCCACCAGTTGGAGTCTCAAGAACAGGAAACAAGCCCAACTCTGGATATTGTTAACTGGGAAACAAAAATTAGGCCACCCTCACTCCCACCCCTGCTGCTCCATGAAACGCAGTCCTTGGCTCAACCTGATGGAGCTAGACGAGTATATTTCGGGGCTGGCCAAGGACCTATTTTTCTGTTATGAAGCAGGGGTCAGAATGGAGCCCTTTCTGAGAATCACCGATGGAGCTTCAGAAGAAGGGAAAGGAAAGAGCAGCAAAAGAGTCATTAAGGGCCACTGGGAGCTTCCAGCATTAAGCCGAGCCCCCGCCCCCACCCCAGGCCAAGCAGGAATGTAAGTGCGACATCTCTGCATCTGCAGGTCAGTCCGTGGCAGCACCATGAGTCACTCTGGCCGTCAGCACGCTCAAAATAGACAAGTGTGGAGACTATGTGGTAAGTGACATCAAGCCACAGGCCAGCATGGCCCATGTTGGGTGAGACCCTCTTGCCATCCACATTTGAGGGGTCAAAGGCCAGTGCCAAGGGTCATTCCCCAACTTCCTGACCACTCTTCAGTAAACAGAGAGGAACCTGAAAGCTTACCCTTCAATATCTGAAACGTCTTTGGTCTCAAAACGACCCTTGGCAAGGAGTTCAGGGCTGAGCTTCCCCCTGAAAAGCAGCTCCTCCTTGGCCATCTTCACCAGGATCAGCCTCACCAGCTCCCCCATGTACATCCCACTGATCATCTTCTCAAATCTGCAGGAACATACAGACCAGAAAACAAATAAGGTCCCCGCTGTCCGTGAACTTACCAGGTCCCCGTGAAGGCAACATGCACACATGTTAAACTTCGACAACTGTTAGAGGCTGATGCACAATGCAGCGTTAACTCGTGTGGCAGAGACTGGGAAGGATATGTGTGAGGTGACAGCTTGGAGCAGGGTTGGAGGGGCCGGGGAGCTTGGATTGTCTCCACAGGCAGGCAGACCTTGAACTACGGGGAAGCGTGGGCCATTAGCAGGCATACAAAACATCCAAGGACTACGGATAATTCTGGAATAGTCTAAATTTTAGGTAAAGTAAGTTACTCATCATGAGTTTAAAAAAATTTTTTTTTGTAGCAAGGAAGTGAGTTTTGAAAATGAAATATAATGTAGAATGAACCTCAATATTTATTCATAAAAGAAAAAGAAGGTCACTCTGATTAAATGGGGGAGACTTGTAGTGAAAGTTAGACATAAATGCCAGTGCAGGCCCAGCAACTCACCACCCCACACTGGCCCTGGCCCCTTGCAGGCAGGTTCCTAGGAAAAGTGTGAAAAGCACCAGGGGTAGTGGGGGAGGAGGGGTGATGGGGCAAGATTAGAAGGGCAGGTTGGGACATTTGAGAGGGGGCTCGAAATGCCACAGTCTCTCAGGAATATGGGAGTGATGCTGGAAGTTTCTGAGCAAGCAGGTGATAAGATAAAGGCATGTTTACGAGTGGCCAGCCCCAAGCTGAGGGCACGCGGGTAATTTATCCCTTCAACACTAGATGGCACTGTTTTCTTTACAAGACAGTCTTTTCTGTCTCGGAGTTTGTGACAGGAGAAACCAAGTCTTGAACATTCTTTTTGGCAAAGAAGGGTATATCCTTACTTGATGTCTCAGAAAAGATCTGGGTCCTGGGGAGAGGAGGCCCCCAGCAGGGGTGGGGAAGGGACTCAGTTTCCTCCTGGTGCTATCTATGAGAGAGGAAGTTGGGCCCTCAGGAAGTGACTTGCTCAAGACCCAAGGTCAAGTACGGCAGAATTAGAGCTAAGTGGAGAGCTGGCTGAACTGCTTGAGCAGAGGGTACATTTGAAAGGTTCAAGCGCCAGCGCAGCCAGCCGCTGGGAGGAAGACCCTTAATGGCAAGGAACTCCACGTCTGTTTCAGCGGCTTCTCTGAAACTGGTGGTCCTGGAGGAAGTAGGAGAGGGATCTAGTGGGGCTCTGAAGTGCAGGCAGTTTTTAAAAGTCTTAATTCCAGTTTTTTAGAAAACTTTGTTTCTGTCAACATTTGGAAAGTATTTATTTAGAAACATATAAAGAATCAAAAAAGTTCCTACTTAAGCCCAAAAATGACTTTGGGGCTACCATGGCTGACACTGGCATACATCCCTCCAGCCTTTGATTTGATTGGTGGGTTGCCAAGGCTGGGCTAGCAATTCTGTCTTCTGACACCTCAAAGGGCATACGGCTCCTTGGAATGGGGTGGGTGTGCCTCATTGACGGAGGCAGGCACTGAGTGAGTGACTTTCAGTCCAGAAATTCCTCATCAGCATGGCAGACACAGCCAGTATGTTCCTATGAAAGTTACAAGCAAATGGACTCTCGTTTCCACATGTGAGAAAGTTTGTGCCTTAAATAAACCATGCACCCTTGAGGAAGCAAGGGCTACCCCTGTAAAGAAGCAGGCCCCCCTACCGAGCTGCCTCGCAGGGTTGGATGTCCCTCTCCAGGCAGAGATCAGCACTACAAGCTCTCCTGCCCACGCCCAGCAACAAGACCAGAGAGGGCCTAAATTGCTCAAAACATTTTGTAATTGCCCTCAAAGCTTGCAGCAATCCCTATTTCAAGATCTTTAAGGGACATTTAGCAAATGTTTGTGAGAGTGAACTAATGTTTTGTAAGAGCCAAAAGTAACTAAGTACCAAGTCTGGCCAGGGTGGAGAGTATAAAAATTCAGGGTCCAAGTGTTGGAGCCCTTCCTCCAGCTCACCCCAGGGCCCCAGCTGGGCCACCAGTTCAGGGAAGGCAGCCAAGAGGCACCTAGGCCAACTTGTCCTCGGGCCTTGGGTCTGGATCCTGCTGGGCTGAGAGGTGCTGGGACTCGTGGGGTCAGCCTAGCTCCCAGGCAATGCCACCGCAGCTCTGAGTCAGAGCCTCGGCCAGTCACTGGGAGCCATCTGTCACAGCCTCGTTGTCTGGACAGTGATGGGTAGGAGCTACAAAAGGAGCTTTTGGAGACCCAAATCTTGGCCATCTCAACATGTGTGGCTCACAGACTGTTTCTAAGGGCAACCCATAAACTGAAGGTGGAAAGAAAGAGCAGGGTCATACTTACACTCAGAATATGACTTTCTGAAACTATTGTTCTGAAGGACAGTCCAATTATTACCTGGTATGTCTGTTTTTTCTATCTTCCTTAGAGCTCTCAGAAATTCACAGTCACAACGCGTGTAATGAGCACAAATCCCCATAACTAACGGGCGCCTGGCAACCTTTGGGGGATATAAGGCTATAAAGCAAAAATGAGAACCACCCCCCAGCCCTGGTCATGCCCCAACTCAACTCCTAAGTCCACACCCCAAGCCCTCTGCTCACAGTTGCTTCCCGGGGTTCAGGGAGCCCATGTCGATCTCCTGGTCAAACTCAGTGCGGATGTCGTCCAGCACGCCGTCGTCCCCGAAGGCCCCCCACTCCATGTTGATGCACATCCGCCCCTCGTCGCCCTCCACCGTGTCAATGTGGCGCATCTCCTCCATGTAGCAGGCGTTGCTGCCCGTGCCTGGCCGAAACGAGGGCTGCTCAGTGCGCACCCACGCCTGCTCTCCCCGGCACCCGTCTCCCCCTGGCCCCCTCATCCTGACACTGCCTGGGGTGACTGGGGTTCCTCAGAGCAGACTCCTGGGGTACCCACTCTACTAACGCCCCCAACTTCACAAGTACTGGCCTGGTCCTCCAAAGTGACCACACCATTATTTTCCAATATGAAGTACAAAGGAACACCCAGGCCAGGGACCCCTGCTGCCTTTCCAGCCCACGCCCCACGCATGGGCCAGCTCACGCGCCAGGCGCTCACGCACCCACAATGAGACCGATCTCGCAGTTCTGGTCATCGTAACCACAGGTCATCATGGTCCCAACTGTGTCATTCACCATGGCTACAATATCGATATCAAAGTCCTGCAGGGATAAAAGGAGAAATCTGACCTTCACTATCACACAAAGGTCACGGATGGGAAGATGGAGAGACAGAGCAGCGAGACACACAGCTCGAGAATAACAGGGCTGCCTCCCTGTTACTCAAAGCCAAAGAAGGTTATCGCTGGACAGCGGATCCACAGCCACACTAACAGCTGCGTCTCACTCCCCACCCTGCTTGTCTGCACCGGGGAGAACTTCTCCAGAGCAGCCCTGCGCTCCAGCTGACAGTCATCACTGCGCTAAGAATAGCCCATCTTGTCATCATTGTCGTCTTCTCCTCTTTCTTCTTCATCTCTCTTCCCCCCTCTCCTTCCCAGAAGGCCTTAGTCTTCTGTGACCTTTATCTTGTCTTCTCTCCACCCCATTCCACCCTAATGCCAACATCATCCCAACTTTCTCACTTGAAAATGGTATCCAAGTCCTCAGGTTAAGGACTAGAGAGTTTTTCTTGCACCAAGGCTAAGAATATTTATCCATCATGATCATCTGGGACCCCAAAGGTCTAGTCATTTATAAAATTCTTGGTATGGTAATTATTTTACAATGTATGTGTATCAATTCATTATGTGTTATATCTTAAACTGATACAGAGCTGTACATCAATTACATTTCAGTAAAACTGGAAAGAATAAATACATTACTGGGTAAACAAAGCAGGGTAGAAGGGAAAAAAAACCTCATTTTAAGAACAACTAAAGGCCCTCATGCTGTGCCGAGGACAGGCTGGGGAAGACTTCAGAGTGGACCCAAAAGAGCTCCCAGACCCCAAGCTCCTGCCTCCCCATCCTGCCACCCCTACTCACCCCTCTCCTCTGGATGGCCTTCCGGATCAGGGTAACCACGTCTTTGCCCTCCACACCACTGCACTTGAACCCCTTGGTCCACGAGACCAGGAAACTCTGGAAAAGGACCAAGGACTGAACATTAATTCCTCATCAAACTCAGACCACCCTCGTCAAACAACGGTAGCGGAGCCCTCTGCCGTGACGCCAAAGTACAGCCATGCTTGAATGTGTATATAGCTTCCTCACTAGCCCAGGAAGAAGTCCAAGCCCCGTCAAAGTCCCAGAAAGGAAGTTAAATGAATGATTTCTTCATGATCACCTGCCCCCAAAAGTGAAAAGGGGAGGCTATAGAGCTGCCAAAATCAGATACTTTAACCTCCGTCTTGACTCCTCAGGCACCTTTCTTCTAAAGATCTTTGTCACAACACTGGACCAAAGGAGTTCCTGACTAATTTCCCACTCCTGCTTCCCTGAGAGGGATAAGGGTGATGTGCAATGTGTGTGGGATTGTGTGTTGTCCTTTGAAGGGCAGGAGAGAAAGACCTCCCTTCTCTGACACTTCCTCACCACCCCCACACCCACACACACAGAAGCACAGAACTCTCAACATTTAAACCTCGTCCACACACCCATCAGAGCCACCTCCAACCCCTAGCAGCAGGTGGCCCAGAGGTCTTCCTCATCCTCCCAGCCCAAACCATGAAGCAACAAAAGTGTCTGAAGAACTCATCTTACCTCATCTAGTTTCGTTTGGACGCAGGGGAACGAGAACGTAAAGCCCAAGGGGAGCTTCTTGTCTTTGATTTGTAGCTTATCCATGAAGTTGGCCAGGCATTCAGCAATGTGGTCAAACAGCTGAGGGCACACAACGTAGGAAGATGAGCAGGGAGGCAGAACAGCATAGCGGTTAAGAACATGGACTTAGGGCTCCGAAAGGAACTGGCTGAATGCAGGCAAGGTGTGCATCCCCTGTGAAGTCTTTATGGGCTCAGTCTAGAACAGGGGGATGATAATCGGATCTGACCTCACAGACTTACCAGAAGGATTAAAGGAGTCAATACATATAAAGGCTCAACACTAGTTAGTGCTTATTAAATACTGTCTTCCACTTAAACCGTTTGTCCATACCACTATCAAAATAATCCCACGGGGCCAGGGAAACCACAGCCAGAGCTAAGCAGAAAGTCACTGCATGCCCTAGGAACAGAACCTCCTTTGGCGGCCCCGTTGGCCCCCGCCCTCAGACGCTGATGCACAGCTCAAGGGCAGCGCATCTTATGCCGAGAGCACTGTAACACCCCTGTCTCCTAGGACTGGGGGAGTGGGCGAGACATTCTCTGTTGGCATTCTGTGATGGGACTTAACAAAAACAGTAACTTCTATATTTTTTCTCCATTCTAGAAAACTAATTTCTTGTGTGTATGTGTTGGGGGGGGTGGAATTCAAAGAAGTTACCTTTGCTTTCTAAATTCAAGATGGAACACCCAGTGAGTCCGTGAAAAGCACTGAAAATGAATAGGATTTTGCGGATGGGCAGCCTCATAATCATGACTACGTTAAGCGGGACTCACAGCCCTTAGGAAACGTCCTAAACCTAAGAAACAGCTGTATTCGCAATTGCCCAGGCTTGCGATCAGTCTCAGTGCCCATGGTTCCATGGCTTTCTTCTTTGAAGCATTCTCAGAAAGAAGCTGGCAGCATCCCCAGATGCTGAGAGGCTGAGGCCAGGGCTTTCTGGTACAAAAAGGAAGCAGAGGTCAAAGAGACCGAGCAGATTCCAAGGGCCGGGTTGACCAAATGTCAAAACGAAAAGCCAAGGGGCTGAATCAGAACCATATTCATTTTCCTCTCCAGGCAGAAGTGAGGAAGATTCCACTAAACCAGGGGGTCCCAAAGTGTGGTCCTGAACCGGCAGTATCACCACCACCAATGCAAATTCTAAGACCCAAACCCAAACCTGCTAAACCAGAAACCATGGGGGTAGGGCCCTCCAGCCAATCCTGAAGCAGTGGTTAGAAAACCGCTGCACTAAACCACAAAAAGTATTTGCATTTATAAAGGAACTGAGAGGCTGGGGAGTGGCAGGCCAGGTAGAGAGGCCCACTGGCTCCCCAGGTGTCTGGGATATCTCAGTGGCAGGAATCCAGGAAGATAAAGCCACCCCCATCTAGAAGGTGGCCAGCTTCCTGCATCAGTCCTGTCCCTCTCTCTGATCACCAGCAAAAGTCACTTCGGCTGATTCTGAAACTCTCAATCTCTAAACCAAAACAATCTCAAGGGCAAAGTCAGGGCTGTTTCACCAAAAGATTCACCTGTGCACATGTGCTAACTCCTTTGAGCAGAGGTCAAGAATTTTAAGCTACTCAGCTACTCAGGTCAAGCTACTCAGAAAGTTCTGTTCTTCTCTTGGAAAGTGGATCAGATACAAAATTTACGATATAGTTAAACAATTCCTCAGCACCTTCTTCCTGGTACTCTAATCAAAATGATCTTTAACACAAATAGTCTTTATCCAAAAAATAGGAAGTTACAGAAGCTGGGTAAAGAGCTAAGGCCAATCATCAGAGATGGGGGAAAGGGAGCTTTAGAAGAAATCAAAGCAAAATGGTTTCCCCCACCCAGCCCTGATCGCTGCTCCCTTTCCAACTGCCCTGCCAACAAGGGGAGCAGAACAAAGAGAGAGGCAGTGACTAGGCATCAGATACCACCCTGCCCTGCCCGATACAGGAGCCACTGACCACCTGTGGCTATTTAGATTAATTAAAATTTCAAAAATTAAAAGTTCACTTCCTCAGTCACACTAGCTACATTTCCAGTGCTCAGTGTCACAGGTGGCTCGTGCTACTGTATTGCACAGGCTGATAAAGAACAGCCCCACTGCTGCGAGAAGTTCTCCTGGACAGTACTGGGTTAGAAGAACCTGCCTACCCCACTTTGGAAGTAGAAAAGCCCGACCCCAGTGTGGCTCAGCTGGTCCTGCAAACAGAAGGTCACCAGGCTGATTCTGGAGAGGGCACGAGACCGGGTTGTGGGCCTGGTGCCTGGTTGGGGCCTGTGCAAGAGGCAACTGGTCGATGTTTCTCTTCCTCTCTTTCTCCCTCCCTTCCCCTCTAAGAATAAATAAAGTCTTTAAAAAAATAAAAGTGGGAAAGAGGGGACCATCTGCTTGCTTAATTAAAAGACTATCTCCTTTTCTGTTAGCTGATGACCTAAAGATAAGACCCTGGGAGAAAGAGCCAACACCTTCCTGCCATAAAAAGCTCAAAGGGCAAAAGCTCAAAACTTCATTTCATGAAGTGATGAAATGTTTCCTTTTCCCTATTGGTCTGAGAATCTTCTCACTTCCCTTCCCTCGAGACACACGTGAAAGAACTAACGTGGCTGCTGAGCCGATCTGTGACTCACTGCTCTCCATGGACCTGCACGAGCCGGAGACGTTTTCCCAGGGACCCGCACGGCCCAGGGCACAGACTTTCAGACACCTTTGCAAGTCGTGGGGTTGATGATTTCACCTTGACAAAATTTTATTTTTAAAATCCATTTGTTTTCCTCCAGTTAAAAGATTGATGCCGTGAGTAAAGAGGAAAGAGCACCAGTGATTCCAGTCTCTTCGCCGCGCTGCTTTCTGCTGCCCTTAGACGTTTCACTGCTCCCCTTCCTTAGGGGGAAGTACGCACCTATGCTTCCTCGTTTTCCTTATGTTTCTTTCTTATTTTTGTAGCATTTTTCCATTTATGCAAAACGTTTCTAATTTCATCATAGTTTCACAGTCTTTTCCAGGTGGGTGTCATAGATTTTCTTTTTAATTTGGGCTAAAACCTTGTGTCTATACATATTGGACCTGGTGACCACCTGGGCAGAGGTAAAATGCTCACTGTCCCTGCTACTCAGCCCCCCACTCCAGCCCCAGCATTAAAACGAGGAAAACAGGTTTACCCTCCAGTCCCCCACCCAAGGACATACTGAGGGTCTAAAAATATCTCCCCCACAAGGTCCTTTCCCAGGAGGCGGCCTGGTGTGGGTAAAACTGGGCACCAGGAGTGAGAAGGCTCCACCTCTTCGGAGCCCTGGATTTTGCCTCCTCCATTCACTATTTTACTGAGCACATGTGGGCACAAAACAGCAAGAAGAGCCAGCACTCAGGCGAGAGTGATCCCTACAGCAACGCAGGAATGTCTTCAGTGATTCCCACCCATGGACTGGGAGCAGCTGGAGAAGGAGCAGAAAAAACATCCCAAGAAGGATTTTGTACAGCAGATGAAAGGGAGAGACACAGTCTCTCTTGACATTCAAGTGCAGAGAATAATAGCTGGACCTGTGGCTGTCACCCACCAACCAGCCAGACACTTCTGGTGTAGCGGCAGTGAGTGCCCCCTCTGTAAGAGGGCTCCCCTGGGGGAATTCTTGAGAGGGAGAACCCCCAAAGGGCCTGCCCCACAGGATCTCATGTCTGCAGGAGAACCAGCTCCTTCAGGGAGCACCTCCTATTCTGGAAGTGGGGGCAGGTAGCCGAGCCCCAGATCACCATGTGGCCTAGTTCCAGGTAATGCCCTTCATGTGGACCACGTCAGGTGGCCTACAGAGCAGATAGAGACACCTGCCATCCCCACCCCCCGAGTTGTGCAAACACAGGCTCTGGTCATATGGCTCTGGCTTTGCGTCCTGCCTCCGGCCCCTCCCACTTCTGTGATCTAAGGCCAGGTCACCCAGTCTTTCCAAGCCCACATCTATAAAGTGGATAACAGGAGCACCCAGCCTCATAGGGCTCATCTGAGGATACAATAAGAAGATCCATAAAAGTGCTTTTGCTTAGCCGGCCACACATATCAGCTTCTCCCCCTGAGGGTTACTCATCCCCTTCGACACATTATTACTGCTTTTATTGGGTCTGGGGGGAAGGGATGCTCCTCGTGGTCCAACCAGGCTTTAAGCCCTGGAGCGAAAGAAGCAGGACTTCAATTCCCAACAAGGACCAGCGCCCGGTGCACAGTAGGTGCTCAGTACATGTTTAGAGACCACCTTGAAGGCAATCCCATCCTTGCTCATTTTTTTCTATCACTGAGAAGATTCTTACTTGGATTTCACATTTCTTCTCCAACCACTTTTTTTTTAAGATTTTATTTATTATTTTTAGAGAAAGGGGAAGGGAGGGAGAAAGAGAGGGAGAGAAATATCAATGTGTGGTTGCCTCTTGTGCACCCCCTACTGGGGACCTGGCCTGCAACCCAAACATGTACCCTGACTGGGAATCGAACCAGCAACCCTTCCATCCATGTATTTTATTGTGTAGATTCTGAGTACAAAACATGGCCATAGAAGCCACCGAGACATGAGGATGACTAAGCATGACTTGGGGCCAGTGTGGAAGCACATGGTACCCACTGTGATGCCAGGTGGGACAGACTCCCCAAAGCTGGATTTTGATGTTTTCTCAACAGGCTCCCGTCCTTGTGTGCAAAACCCCTTCTGTTTTAGAGAGTTAAGAAGACAGAGCGCAAATAACCACAAAGGCAATGGGGCGGGTCTCCTTTTCACACAATGCTATGGTAACAACTGTGAGCCAAAGGGGCTGCAGAGTGGCCAGTGGCGGTGGCAGTGTCAAACCACAATCAGGGATTCTACTGACTGGCCACTCAGCAGCACCGCTAACAATCAGGCATCCAGGAGTGTGGGCCCAGCCTCCTGACGGCGGGCTTTCCTCAATAATCAGCACATGCAAGCAGACCTCAAAAGAGAGGGCAAGTCAAAACTCCTCCTGCTGCTACTCGTCCAGACCCCAGCACCTCATGCACATGCTTCCTGCTCTCTGGCCCATGTGCATCTCTCCTGATGGAGGCCCCGCCCTCAGCGTCCAGGCATGGAGGGGTTTCACCATGCAGAGAGAGGTCAGGAAATCCAAGCTTCTGCCGGGGTCCCCTGCCTCCAGACCAGAGGAGGAGCAGCGACTGCGCCTGTGGGGCCCAGTGCCCCCACGGCCACTCTGGGAGCAGGTTCGGACCTGAGTGCCACTGCCTCGCATGATGTCCTCGGGGATGGCGTAGATCTGGTTCTCCATCTCGACCTTCTGGAGCCCATTGTCTGTTACTCTCACCCAGAGCACACGGAAGTTGGTCCCTCCAAGGTCCAGAGCCAGGAACTCCCCATGTTCTGCAGACAGGAAGGGTCACTATTAGTTTGGAAAAGACGAGATCAAACTGCTTCACAGAGACCAAGACTGAAATCCCATGAGTCCCGCCATAAACGGAGTCCTTGATACCCATTGAGTCCTTCAAACCCATGGACCAAAAACACTGGTAGTCTCTGGTAATGGGTGTCCAGTGGGTCTTAATTTTTTCTATACACATTTATGTACTGTCTGATTCTTTTTCTTAATGCTAAGCACTTTTATATTACTTTTACAATTCACATAAACAATGAGAGTTTCACGTCCAATGATGGGGCACCCACCCCCTCACAGAGCTGTTTCCCAGGGGCTCCCAGCCAAGTCCCCACAGAGCTCATGGGGCCCGTCCAGCCCCCCGCCAGGAGTCCATGCCTCCGTTTTGTTCTTCATGCCCCCAGGACACCCAGCACACTGCCACAGGCCTGTGGGCCCCTGGGCCTGCGGCCACATTGTGACCCCTGTATAAAATTCACTTCTAATGTTCGCATACAGTGATAGCAATGTGATGGACTGGACTAGGGTCCAAATGGCTATAAATTAAGGATCCTAGCAAATAAACTAAGCAGGTGCCCCTCAAAAAAACTTCTAGGCTTATTTAAATGTGGGAGAATGCTGACCCAAGAGTATGGAAGACAGGAGTCAGGCCAGTGTCTTCACTCCACTCAAACAAGCCCAGAGCTCAGGCAGAGCGAGAGAGGGAATCCCCACAGACACAAGAGGATGGAGATCTTCAGGTGCCACCAGGAAGGCAAAGTCCCTTCCCCCCAGGAAACAAGCAGTGCAGACAGGAAACACGCAGGCTGTAGATGGCAGCGCAGCTGGTGGCAGGGACAGCTCTGCGGTGTGGCACAGCATGAAAGCACTGTAGGGATGCAGAGGCCAGAGCCAGGGCTGGGGGAGGGAGGTGGGCGCGTCCCCTCAGCAGCCTCCTCCACCAGTAATGGCTCCACCAGTCGTCCGCTACACACAGTCTAGAAGGATACAGGATTATTTCCTTGGGGATTCACTGATTGGCATGTTTGTCAACACAGCCCTTTTCCCAACGGGAAACTGTCACTGAAGTAGGATGGAATGGGTCGGAGGGTCAGGGAAATGCTCTAGGTGAACGACATCCAGGGTTTATTCTGAGCCCAGGTCCCCTCAGCAGCTCGCGCTCAGGCCCTGAGAAAAACCATGTCTGCCCTGCTCCCTGAGGGCACTCCCCACATCCCCTATAGTCCAGAGGGGCAACTTGGGGCAAACGTCGTGCACCCAAGATTCTGTGGGAGCTCGCCTCCACACAACTGTGGTCTGGTGGCCTGATACACAGAGAACGTCAGAACGGGAGCCCACATTGCCTATGTCAGAACTCTGGCCACGGCAACGTCCTGAGCCTCCGAGCCTCAGCTGCCTCATCTCTAAAATGGGAATGCCATGCATTGCGTGGTTGTTGTGAGGGGAAAACTAGAAAACGTGCCTCGGGCACCCAGCCAAGCACTTGGGTTCTCAGTGCCAAGAACTTAGGACACACTAGGTAAGTAAAAGAAACTTTCCGTCCAGGCTGTCGGCAAACACTGCCCGACTACCACAGTTGAGCCTTCCAGGCCCAGTGTTAGGGCTGCCTCTCAGACTGAAAAGCAAAACCAACATCAAGCTCTGGCTGGTAGTGTGGCTCAGTGGACTGAGCGCCGGCTTGCAAACCAAAAGGTTGCTGGTTCAATTCCCAGTGAGGGCACATGCCTGGGTTACAGGCCAGGTCCGTATCTGGGGGCATGCGAGAGGCAACCAATCAATGTTTTTCTCCCTCTCTTTCTCCTTCCCCTCCCCTCTCTCTGAAAATAACAAAATCATTAAAAAAAAAAAAAAATCAACGCTGCTGGAGGGAGACTGAAGAGACCCGTCCGAGAAAAGCCACGGGAATCTACTCCAGTGACTTTCCTGCACAGGGACACAAAGTTTCTGTTCCCTCCCAGGCATCTGGACACCAACCTCCCTGCTTTACTAGCTACAGTTTTTAGAGAGCTGGGACAACCTCAACCCCACCTGGGGTGACTCTGCTCCCCTCATGGCCTGAGGCAACTTTTCCAGGCACTCCAGCTCTGAGCCTCCCTGGTATTGGAACCTCAGCCAGAGTGTACGAAAAGCTATGTGGTGGTTGTCATGAGGGATTAAAAGGAAAATCAGAGATGATGTCCACATCAGCACTCTGCAGCCCAGGCCACATGCAATCCGCTGAATCGGCAGCCACCAGGGACTGAGGCGGCTGCAGCTGCTGCTGCTGCTGGTTCGTCATGATTCCAGGCCAGCCCTGCTCAGTTCACTGAGAGGCACAGCTCCTTCAAGAACAGTGGTTTTGCAGTAGTATTTCCTAACGGTCTGAAGGGAAACCACAAATAACAAACTTCTGCGGATAATTCCGTTCCCAGTATGGAATGTCATCTTTGCTTTTTTTCAGACTCCACCAAAACAGACATTCCTCTGTATCCCTCCTCCCCAGTACCATCTGCACAAATACATGCGGAACCCCCCAAAACCTAATTATCTTCTGGAGGGTGGGCCCCTGGTAGTACAGGTTTCCCCCACTAGGTGAGTGTTCTAGGAACCCATCTGCATCACTGTACCACCTGGCGTTGTTGTGAGAGGCCATGTTTGGCTTCAGTGAATTTTTTTTGAAGACTCTTGCAATGTGTTTGCCTGTTTCATGAAGGGTGATTTACGAGCACAGCTGCCCACACTGAGCACGTGGAACAGTGGCTACGGCTGCACCTTAGAGACTTCGGGCAGACTTTGGTTTGAATGCCCACTCAGCCGCTTCACCCCTGTGCACTCTCTGAGCCCTGTCACCGCGCCTGGAGGATGGGGCTCATAATGCTGACTTCTCCTGGGGGGTCATGAAGCGTCCATGAAATACAGAACATGTCACATGTGAACATATGAGTACATCATAAGTTGTCAGTAACTGTCGTCATTACTATTCCTCTGCGCAACTATGTAGCTCCCCTCCTAGTTCTTCTCAAACCCTCCAGTCCCTACCCACTCCTCCTATTCCTACTCCTGGCTCCAGTCCTGCCTCCACGGCGCCCCTTCCCGGACATTCCAGGAGCTCAGAGCGGACAGTGCGAGTGTGACGGGGTATGAAGGAAGATCTGCAGGCCTGTACCGTCGCCCTGGACGGGGAGGAGCAAGGCTCTGGGGCAGAAAACATGCCTGAGCAGGTTTGCTAAGAAAGTGCACAGGCACATGGCAGAAACCCAGCGAGGTCCAGAGAGGTCATCCTGCTGAGTGATGTCAATTAGTGCTGGAGGACACAGGTACTAAGAGAATATCCCATATTGCATTTGCTCATTGGTAAAAGCAAAATGTAATGCCAATTGGGGGATTTATATGAGACCCTAAGGTCAGAGGTACGGCTTCTTTTATCGTTAGCATGCTGTTGTGTTTGGGAAACAATTTTATTTCTAAAAAATAACAAAATACAAACATCTGATAAGAAAAAGTTAAAATGGTACAAAACTGGAAAAAGTGAAAAGGAAACACCCAGAAAGTAACTACTATTAATGTTCATTGGGTGTCCTTAGGTATATTTACTTATCAGGACAGGGAAGGCTGTTAACTGATACATTCCAAGAAAAGAGCTTGAATCTCTGGTTCTAAGGATGTGTTTTCAATTTGGAAGATAGTATCTTCCAAGAAGGTCTCACCAATTTCCACACAAACCAGCAGGTGGGATTCACACCCACCACTGTCCAAAGTTATACAGCATTTAATCTTTGCCAACCTCCTGGCTTGAAGTGGTGTCTCCATTTTTAAACTTGGTTACTTTCTTTTCTTTCTTTTCTCTTTTTAGATTTTATTTACTTTTTTTAAAATTTTTTAGAGAGAGAGGGAAAGGGAGGGAGAAAAAGGGGGAGAGAAACATCAATGTGTGAGAGACACATAAGATTGGTTGCTTCTCACACACCCCCAGCTGGGGACCTAGCCCGCAATCCAGGCATGCGCCCTGACTGGGAATCAAACTGGTGACCTCTCGGTTCACAGGCAGGTGCTAAGTCCACTGAGCCACAACAGCCAGGGCTGGTTACTTTCTTTCATATATGGTTAGACATTTTGAATTACTGACTAGCCTTTTAAGTTCTTTTTGCTATGCATTTTCTATTCACATCTTTTGCCCTTAAGAAAATCATTATTTTCTTAATAATCTAAAAGAGCTATTTGTATATTAAGGAAAATGGTTTTGTTGGTTGTATATTTGCAATTATTTTTTTCCAGTGGTATGTGTCTCTTAATCTTTTCTGCCATGTAGAAATGTTTAATTTTTATGTTGTCAAAATATTTATAATTTCTGGGTTTTATATTGTCTCTCAAGAAATTCTGAAGATTACATTTGTTCACCATTCTTTCTAAATCTCTCCGATTCCTCTGAATGTGGTCACCACCACTGCTAAAATAAAGGAAGCAAGTTTCACCATAGGCTTATTTAAAAAATCAAATTCATCTTCTACTTTATGTGACTGATCTCAAAAACTGAAGCTCGGAATCCTGTCTTTGTCTCCCTTGCCCCAGGACCGAGTCAGACTCTTTCAACGGCATCTGGATTCTTGCGATAATTAAACCATGGAAGACAGGCAGGTGTGAGGGAGGTTCAGTTAGGGCCCAACATGCAAAAGATCTTAATGGAAGAGAAACTAACATTTGTTAAGTGATGGTCACTTTGTTTATAAACATTACCTCATTAATCTCCAACAACCCTGTTGGGCATTACGATCCCAATTTTCTGGTTAAGAAAACCAGTATTCAAATCCAGGTCTGGCTCTCCAGCGAAGTTGTCTACTGCAGTGAGCAAGGGGGCTGCTCAAGGGAAAGTCAAAAATCATTAAATAAGCGGTTCTGCACTCAAGAGGCCAAGAGGACAGAACCCAGAGGTTGCCAGCGGTCTCCAAGCTGGCCCGGGCGTCAGAGGAAGTCACACTGTAGTGCACAGGTTGAGTCACTTAGCGAAGGTCATTCAGGTTTCACAACTACTGGCTGACCCTAAACCCCATGCCTGCCTCTCTGCACCACACCCACACCTCTTGTGGCCTTGGTTCCTGGAAGCCCAGGGTGGCCTATCACAGAATCCAGGATGGAAGCAAATAAGCCATAAAGTGGTGAAAATGAAAGCAAAGACGCCCTAAATCTTTATCAGCAACCATGGCCCATTTTAATGGCCAAATGCTCAGACCTGAGTGGGAGATGGCATACGTATGTCCTCTGACTAGAGGTGACACGCCCTTCCCAGAGGGACAGACCCAGGACCCACTGAAGCTCATTGATGCAAGCTTTTACCATAGCCACAATGAGGTGTCAACTCATGCAATTTTACCTAACCTCTATTCCCGCCTTACTGGATACTCTCCAAGCCCTCTCAGCTGAGGGTCCTTCTAATTAAAAATATCCCCCTCCAAAAATAGTCAAGAGAAAAGAGAGGGTGTAAGGCGGATAAATGGCAATGGGAAAAATATAATAAAAAATAAACTATTAAAAAAAGAGAGAAAAGAAAAAAGGTACCAACTCTCTACTAAAAGAAAACAGACTCAAAGAAGTGATGGGGGCCAGCAGCGACGAGGAACTGGCAACAGGAGCGCTGCTAGGCCCTGCCACCCACCATCGGCCACCCAGCAGTTAAAATTCAGGTTGTTAGTTGCTTTGCTGACTCATTTCCCATCCTGAACTACCACTCTGCCCACATGCAGTGAGGCTCCATAGGTCAGCAAGATAAAGGGGTTCCCATGTCCCTGGGAACTCACCTGTCTCTGAGGAGGACTCAAGTGGCATTTGACTGACTGCCTGAACATGACAGTCACCATCATCTTAGTACAACATCCGTCAGGTATCTCAGCAGGCCACACTCCAGCATTGGTAATGTCACTCACTCACTAACAGGTGGCTGGTTCCTGACAATGTCCGTGCAGTTTTTAAAGGGTGAGGGACAAGGGCCAGCTGAATTTTCTAACAGGGTCTATTTTCAATCATTAGGTACTTGCCACTAATTAAAATAGATCTCCACCTGTTCCTCCCGCCGGTCACTTGGAGCAGCGTGCCAGCCACGGCTCTAAGAGTGACGTGCACATGGGTTTAGTTTGGTTTTGTACTTGTAAGCGGCAGGGCCCGTTTGGCACAGGCGACTGTGCTCAGAAGTGGCAGTGCTCTGCCTGGTTAAGGTTGGAGACAGAGCCCCGCCTCTCACCCCAGGGCTTCTTAAGGTGACTAAATTGACTTCTCCAGAACCACAAGCTCCAGAAGCCTCCTTTTAAACAAGTGGCTTTTATGCAGCACCCCCAGAGTTCTGGGGATCCTTGAAGGTGGCAAGGTCTGCCTTGGTGAGGGTCACGGGTGGCCAATTAAGGCACAGCCTCACCTCCCACCTCCTCACTTCCAATTTTATTTCTTTTTCCTGCTCTTAACTGTCTTACAGATGGTGTTCAACATAAAAGATTTCATTCTGTTTTAAGTTCAGAGTGGAGTTCACTACTTAAAAAATGTTTTAAGAATCACTATTTTGAGAGTCAAGCACTGAATCTGTTCTAGAACCTACCAACGAAATACTTCCCCATTCTGTGATTAGTTATTTCAGCACTGAGCATTGGAGACAGTTACCTGTCCCTGACTGGACAGGGAGAAAGGGAGCAGTTAGACACACTGTGGCAAGTAGAGGGATGGGAATGTTATAAAAGAGGGCACCCCCCAAAAAACCCGGAATTATCTTCTGGAGTGCGGGCCCCTTGTAGTACAGGCTTCCCCCTCGGTGAGGATCCTAGGGACCCATCTGTATCGGTGAGTCACCTGGTGTTGTGAGAGGCTGTGTTCGGCTTCGGTGAATTTTTTTTGAAGACTCTTTCAATGCGTTTGCCC
Source organism: Desmodus rotundus (assembly GCF_022682495.2). NCBI lineage: Eukaryota > Metazoa > Chordata > Mammalia > Chiroptera > Phyllostomidae > Desmodus > Desmodus rotundus. The sequence continues at coordinate 115,855,038 of NC_071391.1, forward strand.
GTTTCATGATGGGTGATTTACCAGCACACCTGCCCACACTGTGCTGAGTGTTCATCAGTTTTTGACCAAACACAGCATGACCCCCGTGCCCCACCCTCCCTATCCACCCGATCTCACCCCAGCAACTTTTTTTTGTTTCCCAGATGAAAAATGTCCTCAAAGGGAAACGTTTTGCTCATGTGGAAGAGGTGAAACAAAAAAACAGCAGAAGCACCAAAAGGCATCAGAATTGATGAGTTCAAACACTGTTTTGAGCACTGGGAAAAAAGTCTCCATAGGTGTGTTGCATCAAATGGAGAATACTCTGAAGGTGACTGAAGTTTAAACACGTAAGAATAAATACACAAATTTTTTATAAATAAATTCCTGGGGTCTTGGGGGGTTCCCCTCAGAGAAGGAATGATTATTTCTGCTCAGATGAGGAAGGCTGTTCCGAGAGCAACAGAGACCGCCAGGCCTTAGTGGATGGGTATGGAGTTGCCAGAGAGAGAAAGGAGTTCATGGTCAAGGAGTGGCATATCCAGAGTGGCTACAACCTAGAGCGCCTTTGACACGGCTACAAGGACACAGTAAATGTCAATGCCAAGGACTTCAGTTTTGAGCAGAAGGTCAGGTTTGTGCTTCCAAGCAGACTCCAGTAGCCCTGTAGATGAGGGCTCTAGAGCCGGGTGTTAGACGGGGGCTGCTGAAGTATAGTCGAGTCAGGTGGTGATGAAAGCCAGGGACGTAGGGCTGTGTAGGGCGGCCAACCACTCTGGTGGGCCCCAGATCCACATGGGACTTCCAGTGCTGAAACTAGGAGAGTCCTGGGCAAATCAGATGGCTGGTCACCTGAGAGCCACGTTAGAGCCAACCGCTGGAGCATCAGCCCTTCCTTGTCACCCACTGCCCCAGGCATGCAGCCTTGAACTTTGATGTAGGTCAAAGACACACAGCCATCCATTCACACTGAGTTCCTGAAGTGATTTTATAATAACTCAGTGTCCCCAAAGGGACCTTACTCCTACCTATCCTATAAAGTAGGAATATGTCGGGGGGCGGGGGGGGTGCCAGGTGGCTGCACTGAACATTCTGCTCTTCCTCCACTGAGTGGCTCTGGGTTGAGAGACCTCGTTTATCCTTTACATTTCCAGTGCCTGCTCGGGCACCTCTATGGAGCGCTCTGAGAGTGTACGGCATGGACTCCAATTAAGAGAACTAAAAAGATAAATCTCCTGGTCCTGGGTGGGTAATCCAGCAAAACTAACCTTTCCAGACACAGGTCCCAGAGCACATGTTTCTGTGTGCCTGGACCCACGGGGTCACCACCACATCTGGCAGCTTCTTCTTAAGCTCCAAGGTCCCGGCTACTCGTTATAAATACAATGCCGGTCTCCACTCCATTGTTCAGAAATAAAGTAACTCCACGTTATTAAAGGTATCAAATCACACAGTCAGTTAATGCTGGTGTCTGCCACAGTCAAGGAATAGGGAAATCTGATCTTCCACATCATTGGTTTTCAAACTATTTTAAGCAACAGGATGCCAAATGCCAGAATGGAGAGAAAGAGACAAATAGAGCTGCTCTGACTGAAGGGAAGGGCCTGCAGTGCAGAAACACATTGTGAGTCCCCATCCCCCTCCCCCGCCAAAATCACCCACAGCACCATCGGAATGCACCTTCCTGGTGCTTCTATATCAGGAAATGTTTCTTAAGCTTAAAATATATGCCAGTCACAGAGAGGTACTTATTCCATTAGCTCCACAGATGTGAAACCACTCTTCATAAGATTAAAACATGATTAGGTTTCAATATTGTATAGGTGCTGAGTGTGTTAAAATTTTCAGCCAGGCAGAACTGGGTTCAAATCCTGTTTTAACCATATGATTGGGGTAAGTTATTAGAAATCTAATACACAGATTTCATCATCTGCTAAAAGGGGATAGTAATAACCTAGTCTAGCCAGCACCTTCCCCACCACTCCCCAGGACACAGGGAAACACACACACACACACACAAAGTTTTTGATTAAGATTCAATGCAAAGAAAGCATAAAGTGTTTGGCACAATGCCTGGTGCATGTAAACATCTAATAAACTCTAGCTACTACTACACGGAGGCCATTTATCAGTACAATCTTCAGTTTATATTGTAAATACCATATAAACCCACTTATTAATTTATGTGCATGCTACTGATCTATCTCCACTGTCTGGCTGTTGATACAGTGCTGAGCGACCGTGATAAGGGCCCCTTTCAGGGTTTTACCAGCCTCCACGCAATCTATTACCAGGCTAATCTCTCTATGTCATATCATGTGCTTGTGTTATATGACTCATATCATTCTGTAATCATTTCATCCATGGAGGCCTATCTTCCCGGCATAATTTTCGCTTTCAAAGGCAGGGCACAAGGCAGCTCCGCACACCGCTGCCACACAGAGGACCAGCCTTGGGGGTCTTTACTGAGCAAGCCGAAGAACTAGGTCTGAGTTACTAAGAGAAAAATTAATGCCTTGTGTTAACAATGGAGGGAGGGGTAGATAAGCTTAAAATACACCACTAGTGGTGTGTCCAAGAGCCCAGCATTGGCACACACAACTTTGCACCAAGAGAAAAGAGAGAAAATACTGAACTCTAGTTAGTAATGTGCATGCTGAAGCTTTAGGACTGAACTGACTGCGGCAATTACTTTGCAATGGTTCAAACAGAACAACGGAAAGGTGACTGGAAGGAGAGAGGGGTGTGAGAAAGCAAGCCTCACAAATACCGATGTAAAATCTAGGTAGTCTGTACATGGGTGCTCATCACACAGTTCTTCAACATTTTTAAACTTTCTGGTGGGAAAAAATAGGGATTTTTATTTTATATACACACCCCAGATGACACCGAAGTCAGTCATCTAAGTAAGGTATTCTTGGGCCCTTTATGTGTATCTCATTTTCATCTGTACCAACTATGTTTATTCGCACCGAGTGGCCCACACACCTTTGAAGCGCAGGTATTTTGAAATGAGCCCCAACAGGGCTCAGTGGCTGCTGACATTCCCTTCCTTCTCACCAAGAACTCAAACCATCACGTGGGGTTCGTTTTCCTTCGGAGTAATGGAGGCCTCCATGACATATGTGAACGGCCTGGAACCTCCTGACGCCTCTCCCACATTTTCTACCAGGACTCTGATTACCCTTAGGTAGCTAGGGCCTTCCTTCTCACCAGAATTCGAGCCATAACCTGGGGTTCATTTTCCTCCAGTGTGATGGGCCTGGTCCTCACTCCAAAATGCAGGGTCTCTGGTGATGGGGATGAACCCTCAGACCTGCTCCCCCCAAAAGGACCTTGGGAGATTCACCGATCCTCTCTCCGTAAAATCCGTGCTGGGCGCGCCTCGTGCTGTGGTGAGTTGTGGACAGTTTGTAGAAGGTCACCTATCTGATTCTCCATTAATTCTCAGTTTAGCCAGCCCTCTGATGTTTCCTTTTTACAAATAAGAAAATGGAGGAGCAGAGCATAAATGAAATGCTCTCAAGCAGCCGGAATTCAGCCCCATCTAAACCTAGAATTCTGATCTTCACCCCTCACCACACACTGGCCCGAAACCACCTCTCATCCCTGGCAAGAAGCAGCCAGTCTTACAGACACCCACCCAGTACGAGACTGGAGGGGAGCACTGAAGGCAGTGACTTGGTGACTGCAAGCTGAAAAAAACTTACTGGGTTGTAATCAGCAATTTTTTTAAAGACTAGAATGTCATAGATCTGATTGCATCACACTTAAGAATATACATCAGCCCCTGAAATATGTATCAGTTGTGTATCAATGTTTAATCATATGTGTTTCTTGCTGTGAGTATGTAGTCTAGAAAAGTTAGAGAGCCACTGATTTGAATTAGGTCCCTCTAGATCAGAAATTGAAATCTGAGGGTTAATTTCCCAGATTTAAAAAGTAATGCTGAAAAGGAACGGGCTGAGACAGGTTCTGAGAAAGGCCAGCGTGGAGCAGACACCACCTGAGCGAAGGCCCCCAGAAGGCCTTCTGTGGAAGAGAACGACCAGTGACAGCGACGGAGCCCAGACTGTGGCCTGGGCCAGGAAGCAGGTGCACCAGCAAGGCCCACGGGCTGTGTGACCATATCCTGGGGAAAGGCCACAGTTCCCACACACTCTGCTCCTCTCGGCACTTTACCGGGGAACCAATAACAAAAGAGAATTTTTGTCTTTAAATACAGGACCCCAATATAGAAAACAGATATGAGTGAAGATGTTTTATTAATGAAGGGTACCGGGAAACTCCCTCTCTGGCCCAACTTACAGCCCCAGAGACACTTCTACTTTATTTGATCTTTCTTTAAGAGCTTTTCAGAATTTTCATTTTTTATGGTCTTTATATCTTGAAGCATCTCTGGTCCTGGCTGTCATCTCATAGCTCATAGCCCCAGTGACCAAAACAGAAGACTGGAAGCCTCGATGTTGACCTCCCCCAATGACATACTCTCACATTCGCCCCCGCAGTTCCATTTCTCTGCCCAGAAGCAACCTCCATCATGTATCTGGTGTGCGTTTCCCAGTTTAAATAATCTTATGATGCGTGGATGTCCATAAGCAGTGAATAGCATTGCTCGGAGTGACCTTTTTCACTGAGGTTCAACTCCTGTGCGGTTCCCGGCCTTCTGCAATGCACCGCTCACTGTTTCTGAAATGTGCCAATTTATGTACGCTCACTGATGCACCATGCTGTGTAGCACGCCACCACATGACTCTCCCATAAACTATTCCCAAAATGCCGTCCTAAGCAACACTGCTGTGAGCATTCTTGGACACGTCTCCTTGAGTTCCTGAGCTATATATGAGTCCATTCAAGTTACAGCTGGAATTGCTGAGTTGTCATACACACACCTTTCAACTTAACTAGTTATTGCCAGCCTCACATCCCAGGATAACCAGTATTAGTAGTTCAGTACACGAGTATATGCTTGAAACATTATACACCTGTGCACACGCACATGTATACATGACTCCGCAGAATATAAATACAGATAAATCTATCTCGTGCTTTGGGATCAGTTGCAGAGGACTGTTTTCTGCATTAATTGGCCAGTGCCCAACTGATGGACATTCAGCGTTTTCCCTCTTTACAGTACTGCAAGAAACTTTGTGTATAAATACTCAAATGCTCTAGTTCCATCACATGTGCAAAATGATTGGGTCTGCTGGATCTACTCTCACTTTACAAAGGAGAAAAGGTTGAGTCCCAGGGAGCGGAGATAAAGAGCCCGGCCATGGGCCCTTCCACAAGTGAAAAACCAAGGGGCTGGGGGCTGGGTTTCCTATCATCTGGTCTCCAGTTCTCTAAGGGGCACTTGCTCTGCTTCAGTGAATAAAACATCAATGCACAGTATTCCTTTTACACACCATCTCCATTTACCCTGTAGAATTGCAAGTATAAAGAGGCACTCTGGGTTTCACAAAAACCATGTAAAGTCCCACTGTTTCTGCACAGAAAGGAGGTCAGGCAGACAAGTCCTGCCCCAGACACTCCAGCCCCAGAAAGATGCAGGAGTTGGCCTCTGGCTCCCGTCCTCAATCCAGGCAACTCACGTTCACAGAGGCCAAAAGCGTACCTGCCGCTCCACACTGGGGCAGAGGTGGGTCACAGATGGGCTCCCAGGACTCCGCCCTGAGACCAGGGAAGGAGACTAATGACCACACAGTGCAGCCACCAGTGCAAACCTCAAGACACAGCGGGGGGCTCTGTGCCTCCAATCTCAGGAAAGCAATGAGAAGAAAAAAAGCCGGTCTCATACCTTGTCCTCTCCAGCAAACTTATTCATCAGCCTGCACTACGGGTGAGACATTCAAACCCAACCTGATGTGCTGGGTGGCTCTGATCGTGCTCGCACAATGTAATGTCTTAACACTTGACCTTTGACACGGATAAGTTTGAATCCTGACCAGGCCTCTCATTAGCTGTGTGGCCTTAGGCAAGTGATTTAAATTCATCTTAAAAAAAGTTGTATATATATGTAAAATTGGTACGCACTTCCTTGTAGGGTTTTGTGAAAAATAAATGAGTTAGTGCAAGTAGGAACTCAAAAAAGCCCTTACCCATGATATACATTTAGTAAATATTCAGGTACTGGCTTAGTGCTAGTACCTGAAATAAAGACAAGGTCCTTGGCCTTAAGGAACTGGTAAATTTATCACAATGTCAAATAGAAACAAAAGAAACAAGTGTGGCCACCAGTCAGAGGGAGTGGCAGGTACAATAGGTGCCCATCTAGAGGGCATACAAGGGACACTCAAGAACTGGGGGAGGCCCCTCACCCCACGGAGCTCTTTGAAGAGCTGAGACACACACACACTCAGAGGACAATCCTGAACAAGGTCACACCCTTGGGTCCTGGCTGGGTCCCAAGTCTTAGGCAAACACATACATACTGGGGACCTGGCCTACAACCCAGGCATGTGCCCTGACTGGGAACTGGTCAGGTGACCCTTTGGTTCGCAGGCCGGGACTCAATCCACTGAGCCACACCAGCCAGGGCGACCATTCCCTTCTCTGAGGATATTGCCACCCCCAGGCAGCTGGGCTCAATACCCTGGCATCACCATAGAATTCTCTCTCAGCCCTGCCTACCACACGCCACCTGGGCCACTATCCTGTGCTCCACCAGCTGCCATCACCCCTCCTCCACTCTGCACACACTGCTGATGATGCCTGTTGCACCGAGACAGCTCTCCTCAAACCCCTCAAAAGCTTTCGGTTAGTCGCCAGTGGTTACTGAAGAAAGACTCAAAGTTTTAGGTAGGCATGCTAGGCCTTCTGTGATCTGGCCCCAGTCCACCCTTCAACATCAGTCTCCACCGTGGCCCTTTTCTCCATCACTTCATCACTTGCCTGGTGGTACACCATGAAAAGCAGCGCTGAATCCAAATAAGGGGATTGAACAAAGCTTGAAGTTACTGCACAACTTCAGAGCCTTTAATATCTTAATATGCACTTTGGCTTCACATTCTCCCAAGTCTATTTGGACATTTAATACTCTTTTTTTATGAGTTCAAGAACAACCTAGGATGATCTGTACCACACTGCTTCTCCAGTAAGACTGTGGAATGTGCTGGTGAGATGGACCAGAGACTGCCGTGGCCCATGGCCATGACCGTCTTAGGCACATTTGTTGTTCATCACCATCACTAAGTGCAATTTCAATCCGTAAAATCCCAAACTGAGCCAAGCAGCCTTCCTCAGTACATGAACGGGAGCCAGATGCCTGACAGCAAGGCCCTGCTCCGCTGACAAGGATATACTTCTACCTTGACGGCCAACGCTGCCTGCTGTGTCAGTCTTCCTGGCTAACCTGCCCCACAGACTTCGTTAAATTTGCTGCATGCTTAAATTAGCCAGGCCGCAAACCAGAGAACCTTCACTGATATACAATTCTTCAGGTCCCTGAGCAAAGCCACCCAAGTCTCCCTCCAGCAGTGGAGCAGCCAGAGCCATCCCCTCCACCTTGCTGCCCCACAGCGCAGTACCTGTCCCGTCTGGAGTAGATCTCACAAAGGTGGGCAGCATCTTCACTGAGGCAGTGGGGTGGGTGGTAGCTCCCAGCCCTTTCTCCATCTCCTTGCAAAACCTCTTAGAAATCTCCAGAAGGGTCTCATCAGAAAGACGCATGTGATAGAGATACTGGTCCACCTGCAAAAAGGGGAAAACAAGAGTGGAGGCCTGTAAGTTAAATAAATTATGGTATGTATCTATATCATTGAACTTCACTCAACCCTTCAAAAGAGCAAAATCTGTTATATATAGGTTACACAAGACCATTTAACCAGAATCCATTTGACAGGACTTTGTCTTTTAAAAAAAACTAAGCTAAAAATTAGTATTAGAAAAATAGCCCTGGCTGGTGTAGCTCAGTGGATGGAGTGCTGGCCTGCAAAGGGTAGGGGGTTCAATTCCCAGTCAGGGCACATGCCTGGGTGGCGGGCCAGGTCCCCAACAGGGGGCGCATGAGGGGAACACACATTGATGTTTCCCTCTCTTTCTGCCTCCCTTCCCTTCTCTAAAAATAAATAAATAAAACATCTTTTAAAAAATTAGAAAAAGAGGTTTAATTTTAAGACATCCCTTGAACCAGAGTTCATTACTGACCCTCATCTCTCGATCCCTCACACACACCTCACAAGGCCAGTCATGTCAACCCTATTACCCCTCAACCTAGGCCAAGCAGCCGCCACCTCTTGCCTGGACTTACACAGTCCTCAATTCTACTTATCTCTTCCATCCATTTTCCATCCCCAGCCAGACTCTGCTATTATTTCCCTGCTTAGAACCTTTCCGTGGCTTTCCATTAGAACCAAACCCCTTGGAAAGCCTTCCAAGGCCCTCTACCGTCTGGCCTCTCCCCACCTCCTAAACTCAATGCATACCTCTGCACTTCTGTGAAGACTTTATCGTTGGTTCAGTCCCCAACTCACCCAGCTGGCCCTTCCTGCCCCGCAGCCTGTCACAAGGGCCCTACAGCTCCTTACCCCACTCTTCATCTGCCACTGACCACCTGCCATCCCACCTCCTGCCAGTCCTTCAAGCCTCTCTCCACGGAGGCCTTCCCTGATCCTCCCAACAAAACAGTCAGTCCTCCCGCCACTCAGGCTTATCCTTCCACAAAACCATCCACATTTTGGCAATATACATTTATTAGTGTCCAAATATAAACACCAAGGGCAAGAAGAGCCACGTCTATTTGCTCCCTGCATCCCTGGAGCCTAGCACGGTGCCTGACGCACAACAGAGACCCTACCTAAATAGTAATGCAACCTACCCTCTCCTCAGAGATGGAGGCAGCTTTCCATAGCTATTTCACTGGTCTTGTTCCCAGAATAAACCTACATGAACTTTTCCCAGATATAATACCAGGAGAAGGAGAAGTATCGGGAGTCCTTCTGAGGCAGTTTCCTTCTTGAAAGTACCCATCTGCCTTGGCCATAAATATTGCCAATTTTCTACTACTGAGAAAAGATCAGATAGAAATCCATTCAACGAGGCACAGATTTCCACGATATCCCTGTTCTCAACAGCAGTGTCCATGACAGGAGAGGCTGCTGGCCACAGAGGATGGGGGTTGAGATTCAAGAGCCTTGGGCCAGACCCCAGCTGTGCCCTCAAGGTGTGAAGATCATGGTCCTCCCAGCCCTGTCAGCACACTGGGGGCCCAAACGGGACCCTGCTCCTCCCAGCTCCAGAACTCCAGGATTCCCAAAGGCAGCGCTTGGCTGATAACCATCGCCACAGTTACTCCTCAGGGTAACACAAGTCAGTGTCCGCGCGTTCCTTGCCCTTACCCGACTCTGACAAAGGAGCATACATTTTCATTAGCTTCCCCAGACCAATGTCCCCATTAACAGTATGGCCTATTATATTTTCTAGCCTTTTAGTAAATTCTTCTTAGATTTTCTTTTCACCAAATGTGTAGCCTAGGATTTCCAGGAAAACCGCAAGAGAACAACAACGCTGGTGTCTTCCATTGTGTCTTCTTCCTCACATCTGCTCTCTTCCTGGCTGTATCCGAACTCCCTATGGGTTTGGGTCATGTCCTTCTCTTCAGGCCTGTTTCTGCCCCTATACAGTAATGAGATTGGTCCTTTTCAGATCATTTTAAATATCCTGATCAGTACTCAACTTTCAGCACTCTCGTAAAATCCCAAAAAGTGAGAGATCAGAGTCTGGAGTAAAATGCGGAAAGCTGCTGTAAGCAAGGTGAAGGAGTCTGGCGGATCGGCCCTGCCCCCTCCACCACAGCCGCGTGGTTACAATACAACAAAACTGGCCGCACCGTCCACCCACAAGGTGAGAAAGAGTGAGTGGGAGCAGAGAAGGGATAAAGGCCGTAGGTCACTTCTCCCCCTCCGCCTACTGCTCCCCACCAGAGAGACCAGGCTTGTCATGTTGGGTTTCCAGTTCGCAGAAACTCTGACAATTTCCCAGAACTCTGTTGTCAGCATTTATTACAGAGCTTCCCCAGACTAAGCCCACCTGTCTGAAGCAGGAAGAATCCAATGGTCCATTCTGTTTTCTGATTTCAGGTTCCTGGCACCTTACTTGCTTTGAACCCACCATCTGCCTCAGCCTCCCAGGTGGTGGGACACCAGCCCCAGCTAAGCTGGGTCACTGATGTGGGTTTTCTGCAACATAGGGGGAGCGCTCCCACGGAGGCCTGGCCTCCCCCACAATGTTGCCTGAGGCACCCCAGGAGGCCAACGGCTATAGCTTCAGACAAGTCCCCTCTCGACTGGTGCAGTGGGAGACAATTTCTGGTGATCCCAGGCCCAGGGCAATTTTAATCACGGCAGGGGTGGCCTGTTTCATACCCGATGACACCTGGGCTACTCCAAGTAGACTGCTTCATGGCTTACACATCTTGATGTGAATGTACAAAGTCCAGGACCACCAGACCAGAAGCCAATGCCAGACTACATCCAGGAACAGCCCGGGATGCCCTGTGGGCAATACCAGCAAACCCTCTGTGGCACTGACCTTGGTCTCAAGGTTCACACCCATTAACTCATTTAAATTCTCACAACAGCCCAGTGAGGTGAGCAGTGTTATAACCACCTTCTACCAAGAGGGAAAGGAAATGTGCCCAAAGTCACACAATTACAAAGGACCAAGCCAGGATTAGACTGGGCAGCCAGGACCATCTGTGTTCCTGTCCACTCTGCTAGATGAATGCCCCTCTTCTGTTGGACAACAACGTGGTCTATATAGGCCACATGGCATGGTGGGGCCCTCGAGCCAGCCACGCCCATTAAAAGATCATCTTCTCTTCCTGTCATTCCCCCAATGCAGACACAAAGGGCACACAGCGGCAGGCATGGTCCATGGAGCTGGCCTGGCAAGGCATAGGGAAGCAGGGGCAGCAGACGTGTCTCCGGCCATCATCGTGAGTTTGATACATGACAGAGCTGAAGCTCCCACGTTACTACTTTTCCAAAGAGAGGAGAGGGCTAGAGCCTCGCTGCCACCCACCCACCACTCACCAGATGGTCGTCAGTGTTGCAAAGGAAGCAGGAGAGTTCCTGCACGGGACAGCAGAGCCTTCTTAAGAGGTTGTACCATCACTTCTTGGAGTGTGAGGTCACGTACACAAAAGAGCGAAGGTGGAGTGGCCGCAGTTCTACAGGGGCCATTCTTAGTTTAACTTTGATATTTAAGCTGAGAGAAGCTTGTTGGAAACCCTGTTGACAATTCTCCTCTTTAACCCTCAAAGACTCTGACAAGTTAAAGAGTCAACCTTCACTCTGTCAGATGCCCTTTACCCAATAGATTATAATCATCTTTCGGTGTTCAGTGGCAGATGAAAGTGATACTGATAGTTACAGCAGCTAGCCTTCTATCAAGCATTTCTTACCTGTATGACACCAACCTATGGCTTTACTGACTTCACCTCCACTGTCCTTTCATAACAGGTGGTGGTGAGGGGCAGAGCTAGAAGTGAGGTGTGTCTGGCTCTAAAGCCAGGCCCTTGGGACCAGCACCCTTGCCTGGCCTCTCAGTGTAGCAGACATTCCCCACCCTGTGGTTTCTTGGATGACCCCAGGGCCTCAGTTTCCTCTCCATCACATGAAACTGAGAGAAAGGATATGGACAGGTATGAAAATGCAACTATGGCACCTTGGCCCAAACTTTCTGTCTTACACAGCATAATAGTATCTCCACCCTGAGTTTATTGGGGCCATTCAGGAAGGGGTGGTTAATCACCTAATGTTGCAGATTCCTAAACACACCACTGGGGCCCTCCCAGCCCTGGCTGGCCCTGCTGTGCTGGGGGAAGGGTGGCCAAGGGAGACAGAAGTCAGAAACGAGAAGCAGCCTCCATACAAAGAAAGTTTTCCTGGAATGGGAAGGAAGTGAATGCACTTTGCAGAACCCTGCCAATTTTACCCACAGTGCAGCCAGAGAGAGGGAGGGAGAGCCAGGCCCAAAGTCATAGGGGAAAGTCATTTAGGAGACAGCAAATGGACACGGGACAGTAGGATCACGGCTAAAAATACTCACTCTTAGAAAAGAAAGACCCTTGGGGAAACACGTTTATTTCCACTGAGCACAGACAACATTCAAATTTGTCTGGTTTGTCTCTCTCACCCCAATAAGTCGTCAGGACTCAGTGTGAATGCTTCCAAGCATGACAGGCTCACTACTTCCCTAAGTTGATTAGCTCCTACTGTTGGTTAGCGCTAGTTGTTAGAAAGCTTTTCTTCAGTCTAAGATAAAACTATTTTTCCGGTAACTTCTGTCTAGTCTCCATTCTGCCACTTGGGATACGAGTTCCTAACTTGGCAGCACATCAGAATGACATGAGGGATTTAAAAAAAAACATTAAGAATTCCAAAGGCCCATTCCAGACTAATCCAGCTGACACCGTAGGGCTGGGCGATCAAATATCTCTTCCCCTCTCCGTGGGCTGGCGTCCACCACGCCAATAACGTGATAATGGTGAGCTGTGGTCTGATCAACATTCTTAAGGTCATTTTTACCACTTTCCTGCCTGTGGTCTCTGAAAGTCAGTAGTGAAGATGTTAGGCTAAGGGTAAAATAACCCTGGGTTGATCCTGGGTGTTGGGAATTAGAAACACAAATCTTGTACTTAATTGGAAATTATCAAAGCAGAATCACTCAGGCCAACCCTCATTTTGCAGCTGCCGATGGTAAAGTACAGGCTGTGGCACCAGAAAAACCAGTGTTCGAACCCTGGCTCTAGCATTTGCACGGGTGTGTGACATTGGATGACGTCACTCTGGCTGAGCCCCAGTTTGCTCCCTATAAAATGGGATGAATAGCCCGACACCACAGAGTCATTGGCATAAATGGGGCAATGAGCATAAAGCTCTATAACGCTTCTCTTCTTTGCACCCCTTCTCTTCTCCTAGGCCACCCTCTGCCAAGCGGCACCCTGGGATTAAGGACATTTCTTAACTCTACCTAGTCACATTCAGGGTTAACAAAACAGAGGCTGTTTCCCCAAATTGTCCTTCTCTTTCTGCAGTGGGGGTGTAGCCTATCACACTGGACCACTTCTCTTTAAAAAGGTAAAGGAGGGGTCATTCTAGGCTGGGGAAACACAGGCAGGCCAGCAGCAAAACCCCACTGAAGTATGGGAAAGCCACCTGCCTGCACGGACAAGGGTGTGTATTAAAGCAAAATAGATAGCAGTTTCAGAGGACATCTATGTAGCAATCTTGAGATTAGAACTTCCTCATTGGGCAATTTTGATCAGTTTCTTTCTCAACACACCACTCAGACATGCCCACTTCCTCTACAAAATTATGGGTAGAGGCAGGAGGAGGTCTAAAGGGAAATTAACCCCTTACTTTCTATGAAATAGTGTAACACCCCAGATGGGAAGCCCATCTCCTTAAGGTCCACATTTCCCTCCAGACTAGCACTAGAAGGAGAGGAAATCATCATAGCATCGATGCAAGGAATGTAGGGAGCAAAGAGTTGCCCTGGTAGAGGGGCTACTTGAAAGTGCACAGTGGCCTGTGGGGCAGCCCCAGCCCCAGCCAGGCATGGGGAAGCCCCAAAACGGATGGTCTGGAGGTGAGAGCCGGAAAGGGATCTCAGAGAAACTGAGGCCAGGGAGTAGCCTTGGCCAGGGAGTAGGCCAAGGCCACACATACACTTGAGACTAGAACCTGGATCCCCAGACACCTTCCTCTATGGTCAAAAACAATAAATGGCAATCCCACTACAGGTCGAGAAGGTCCCGTGTCACCCTGCGGTAACTTCTGGTAACTTCCTTTGTATGGCCGGCAGCTACCGCCTAGTTGGAGTCCCAGTGGGAGAATGGTCGTGATCAAACTGTTTATGTGTAAAGAGAGCACTATTCCCACTTTGACGGTTTGGTATGTAAGTCCTGCAAATTCAGCCTGGAATACTTTAGGCAGTTTCAAAGGGAAGTGTTAGAAGAACCCTTACATTTCGACATCCAAATCTTTATTCATACTATTCAATCCCTGAGTCTCTAACCACTACTGGGACCCCAGCTTCTCCCATTGTATGGTCTTTATTGAAAACCTGTTTATGCAAAGCATACACTAGGACATAATTTTAAAAGAAATCAATTCCGGAAATGGATAGCGGCGCTGGTTGTATCACACACACACACACACACACACACAACATCAAAAAAAAAAAACCCCTAAAGAAATCAAGTTTCCTGCTCCCTAGGACTTTCTAAGAGCACAGAGCTCAGCTCATGCTATTGACCCAATAAATGTCTCTGAAATGAATGGAAGGATGGGTCTCAGTAGCTCAGAGAGGCAAGCACAATGCCAGGCAGCCATGGGAAGTGTCACAGGTGTGAATCAGCGGCCTGTGAGACCAGCATTCAGAGGAACTTGCTTCTGGGATAAGAACATAGGGCACATACACAAGTCAGGGAATATACGGTGACCTGGACACGTGAGGGAGATCACAGGAAAAGGCTCAAGAGGTGTGGGCACGCCCACGATCCGGGAAGGAGATTATGAATTCTATGACCAGAAAGCTACTCGCCATCCCTCCATGACATTACCTCTAAATGCAGTGCCTTCACAATTAGTATGATCTAATCCTATCGCTTTTAATCAAGGGATCATGGGAAGGAAGGATAATAAAGATGCTCCACTGTCTAAAGTTGCTGCGTTGTCCACTGCTGCTCACCAGTCAGTTCTCTGCAGCATCGATGTCAGGAGGGGGTCTGGCTGCACAGAAGTGCTGTGCTTCCTGCTGCGGGATTGAAATGACTGACTCCAGGAGAGCTGTCCTTCTTGCCTTGACTGTCAGGAAGCTCAGAGCTCTGTACCCACTCCCGTGAACTACCCTTAGTCTTAAATTTTGGGGTAATCATCCCTGCCTGCTCCAAGACTCTTGTTCTAGGGATTATTTTTACTAGAAGCTGAGTCACATCACCTAATCCTTTTACTCAGCACACAAAAAATACACGACTGAGCAAACGCTCATTTCTACAGGACACACCCTCCTGGTAGAAGGATGAACTCCAGGGACCAAATTGGATAAGAAAGCAACTCCACAAGTATATAAGCATCAGGGCCAAGGACACAGACACACCATGGGACTTCCTTTCTCCAGTCTTTGGGTATCTCTGATTTAATAACTAGAGGCTGTCCCCGGGAGGTGCTGGATGAACACTAGCTAATTCCTACCTTTTAGCTTCTTCTAGACTCCAACCAGACCAACTGATTGAATTTCAGCTTTCCCAGTACTCGTGTTCTCGTCCTAAAGATATATCCACGCCTCCAACCTAGCCTCCTCAAGACAGTTTTAGAAAGCCCCATACCCTCTGGTCTAGTCTCGTCTGCTTCGATTCAACAAGTCAAAACAGGGTTGAGGGTACAGGGCAGGGACACTACACAGTGATGAGAATGCATCACCTACCACCACATGTAACAAGATATACAGGTGAATCTCACCAAATAAAGTTGTGTGGAAAAGCCAGTCATGTTGGGAGACACACAGTATTTAAGTCCATTTATATTAAGTACAGAAATAGCCCTATGCTGGTACAAGTCAGCATAGTGATTACACTAAGTGATGGTTAGTGCTGGTGCTGATTTATTACTGGATCGAGGTGGTGGTTACCTGGTATGTTTAGTTTCCTGCTTATATTATACTTCAACCTAAAAATATAGGAAGAAGAAAGGGCAAGGCACTGACTAGGCCCTACTCTGCCCACGATGCATAATCAGAGAGCCAAAAGAGACCAGGGTTCAAAAGAGGTCAGACCAGAAGGCAGAGCCATAATGTAAATGCCTTCCAGTGACTAGGTGCTCACACCTGCTTGCAACTTAGTTCTGAATTTCATTTTTTTGTTGTTGCATTATTCCTTTGCCAGTGTTTTACCATAAATCTTTGATGAGGAAACCAAGGCTTGGAGAAGCTCCCCCAAACCACAGGCAGGACGCACGCATCCGGTGGCCAGCTGAATGCCCTAACCTGGGGCACGAGTGTGCCCATCCCAGGAAAGCCAGGTAACTGCTATCAGTGACTGCATTAATATTAATGATTTCACAGACTCCTGAGAGGACCAAGGCTGTACAAAGAGCAACAAAAGATGTTGGGGGAGGAAAAAACACAGCAGATCCTGGATTCTTTAAGGCTCTTTCTTGTCTTCTGAAACGCAGCTAACCCAGGGAACAGATCTGCCACAACACTTTCTTCAGAGGGGACACGGCAGACCCTGCTGGGGACTAGGGCCCGCCAGGCCACCTCAAGGAGATTTCATCTCTGAAGCACTGTGTACTAATAAGCCTGGGGTGGCAGGGTAAATGTGGGGCTGACAGGCACTCCTCCAGGATCCTGTTGCACCGTGGTGAGTCACAGGGTTTCCTGTTCTTCCAGTTCTTGCTCTCAGCTGCATCAAATTACAGCCAGACCGACCTCAGGCAGCAGCACCTGTCAGCGGTCCAGGAGATGGGCATTTGGGACACCCGTCCCAGGACACTCCTTTCCTCAAACATTTTGTTCTGTGCGGGGGCAGCAATGCAAAAAAAATAATATGTCCCAGATGTGCACGACCCTGGCACGGTTCACTTACGCACACATATGGTACGAAAACTAAATTGAATGTGCCAGGGGCAGGCACTGAGGCTATCAGCGTCAAGGAGACCCCAGTCTTGGCCTGCAAAGGGCTCAGTCTATTGGTGGGAGACAAATATGTCAGCAAATCACTCCAAGCTGAAGGTAAGGGCAGAGAGCAGGCAGTTTCTTTCACTGTAATAAAATACCGATTTATAATAACTAAAATCACACACATCAGTACAATTCTGATGGGCGTTTGTCTTGCAAAGGTTAGAAACACGTGGATGTGCTGACCTCATGCCTAGAATGTTCTCCTCTGGCCTAACAAATCCCCACTTGCCTTTTCAGGGCCCAGCACAAATGGTCTCTCCCCAGATGCCTTCCCGAATGCCCCAGCCATGACGTCAATGCACTTTTGACACCTTGTGTCTCTCCCCTCACTGGTACCAGAGAACTAAAGGCACTGACTGCATGTTCCCAACTGTGTATGTGTGATGCCAGCAGCTATCTCAGTACTGAGATATAGTAGGCGCTCGAAACATATCAATTATGCTTGCGTACAAGGGGCCATGGAGAGCCAAAGAAGAGAGGAGGGTAACTTGGGTGACGGGGAAGCACTGGCTGCTCCAGACTGCCCAGGGGCTCTGAGCTTGACCTTGTTCTTCAGGCCTGGGTCCTTGTTGTCCATGATCCTGGCAGCAGCACAGTTACCTCTCTTTCTACCTATCTGTCCTGGCCAGTACCCCAGGTCCCCTACGGATCAGATTCTGCATCCCATGGACAGCCCCCACTCCTGTCTGGTGCCCACTGTCCACCTGCTGAACCAAATCCCTTTGCGTCTGTGCTTCTGCATCACATTCAGAGTCTGCCGCATCAACCCCACGGTCACGTCCACCATCGGCAGGGCAACCACAGGTCCCGTTTGCCCAAGGCAATCTCAGTTTACACTGTTGTAGTGGCATAACTATTAATAGAGCCCCCTTTCACTCTCAAAAGTGGCTGAGTTTGGACAATAAATTCTAGGGTCACCCCAGTACAGGCCACAAAGCAAACCCTGCCCCTGTTCTCCGGGAGCCCACACCTGAGTAACGGCTGTGGAGAGCTCATGCTGCACCAATGGTGCCGAAAGGAAATCAAGAGACTGGGTTCTTGCTCTGGAGCTTGTCCTGTGTAAGCTTTGGCTGGTCCCCAAGTAAACAGCACTCAGGGACACTTTTCCTTATCTGTAAAATGAAGGGTTTAGACTAGCTAATCCCAAAGGTCTTCCTTCTCAGCTGGCACCTGACTCATAACTCTGTGAAACAGAAGCACAATTGCCCATCTCCAGTTGTCCTGCGGAGCCCCACGCTGGGGTTCAGGGCCTGGGCTCTGGAATCAGACTGTCTGGGTGTGAATCTGACTTGCCCTTGAGCAAGGTGCTGTCACTTTCTATGCTTTGGTGTCTTCATCTGAATAACAGGTTAATAACGTCTACCCTGGAGGGCTGCTGGAGGAGGGCCTGAGTTATAGGAAAGCACAGAGACCAGGCCCAGCACTTAGAAAGTAGTTTTAAGACCTTCAGGAATCAAGAAAAGGAACTGATGGGACTTGGCTACGAGGCTTCATTGGGAAGGGCTGATTCAGGAAAACTAGGGAGGAAGCAGGTAGCCAGAGGGGAAAGTCCCTCAAATGGGAAAAAGAATAAGTGACAGCTTCAGATGCCCTCATTTAACCCTAATTAAAGCTGCCAGATGGCTTATCTGGCTTCATTCCCTATCAGACAACCTGCAGATGCCAGAAGGAAGAGGTTGGGAATGTCTTTCAAGAACAGGGACTGCCTCCAGGGAGGCACTACAGAGCTGAGGGTACCAAGGGGCGGGAGGGCAGGGTGGGTCAGTGGGTGGGTGCCATGGGGTCCCAAGGCCAAGTTCTGCGTCCTACTTGAAAGTGTCTTCTAGGAAGCAAGGTCAAGGAAATGCCTAGAGATCCACAAGTGAAAGTGCAAAGAGCATGGCCACCACTGAAAGAGGGCAGCGCTCCAGAGGAGCGGGGACTCTCTGGCTCTGTTCCCCAGGGAACAAAGCCAAGACTCCCCGCTGGGTTTAGACAAGACAAGGCTGCACAGGGACAAGGGAAGTAGGGTGTGGGTTCCACAAAAAGGGCCCCCTTGGCTTTGTTAAGAGTCCCAGGTATCTGTCAGAAGGGGCCACAACGGACAGTCCAGAGTCTATGAGGGGGCAAAAACACCTCTGCTGAGGCCCACAATGGCCAGGGTCCCTCCACCCAATGTGCCAAAAGAATGTGAGAATGACTGTTCCCTACCGTGAAACCCTATGGAGTCAATGAGACCAAAACTTCCCACGATCTGGACCGGCCTGGACCTACCACAGCACCGGGCTGTTCAGGCAATCTCCCCCACAGGAAACCAAAGTCTGGGGCAGATGTGAAGAAGGATGAGCCAAGTGTCTCGTTGGCCAACTCCAACAAAACTGGCCTCAGCAACTGCCCTGGGACCCTCTGACCTTCTGCCCTCTGGGGCAGGTACTGAGGAGGGGACTGGGTTTCTACAGTGAGGAAGGGTTGAACTAATGCTGTGATTCCTCAGTGCAGCTGTGTCTCTCATGGCTTCCCAAGGAGGACGCTTCAACCTGAGGGGCACCAGTAACTAAGGTGCCCCAAAGACTCCCAGGAGGGGTGCTAGCTCCCCAGAGGACCAGAAGGAAAGCAGCTGGAGGAAGAGCTCAAAGACAGATCTCCTCTGTCCAGAAGAAAAGGTTTCAGAAATTGAAGGGACAATGAGGACACTTCCTTAATACCTTGGCTTAGGAACTTTCCACTCTTCTGCCCTCCCCGTCCTCTGCTCCAATCTGACATCAGAGAGCGTAAATGGGTCAGAACCTCACTCCAATCTGACATCAAACAGCGTAAAATGAGTCACAACCTCTGACCTAAGAGCCCTTGGGAAAAAAGAAGCAGGGGCTCTTTTGCTCCTGCCCTGATGAATGGTGCTGTAGAGTCTCTCAGTGTGTCTCTATGTACTAATCCTGAACACACAAAGCACTGATCTTGTGTCAGGCACAGTCTAAGAGCTTCACATATGTTAACTCACTTTAATCCTTACAACAACCCCAGTAAGGTGTTATCCAAACACTCTCCATTCTACAAGAGGAAAAAACATGCCTAGAGAGGTTGAATTAACCAGCCCAAGCGCACACAGTTGATTCCGCATTGAGCCAGGATTCAACCCCAGGGAGCCTGGTCTTACACTTCACCACACAGCCTCTCCCGGTGACTGCTGGACTTCCTCACTGTCAATCAGTGGCCCCTCTCCTCTGCTCCCAGCTATGGAAGCTCCCAAGCTCATGTTCATCCAGCACACATGCCTGCCGTGTTCAGAAGCCTGGCAGATGCTGGCCTCTATGGAAACCCCAGCAACAGCAGGGTGAGACTCCCCTGGGGACAACTGAGAACACTTCTCTCCCACTGGCTTCTTCCAGTGCTCACATTCTTCTGGTTGAGGACAGAAAAACAGTAACCCAGGTAACCCAGCCTTCAGCCGGGGGCAATGGGGGTAACCCACTGACCGCTGTGGATCTGCAGACCTCACCTTAAACTCGTCATTTGTAAAAAGCCACTCCCACCATGACTGTCCCATGATATGGCACACTGAGAGCTACGGTCCTAACTGACCCTGTAAGACCAAAGGGGAATGGACCATATTCTTCTAACGCGGTTTCTCAACCTGTACGTATTTGGGGCCGGAAAAGTCTGTTATGGAGGGGCTGAGCTGTGCACCGCAGGATGTTTAGCTGCATCCCTTCCCTCCACTTACTGGATGCAATAACACAGCACCACCCACCTACCTTGTGATAACCAAAAATGGCTCCAAATAGTGAATGTCCACTGGGGGGAGGGGAGATCACTAAGAGTTGAAAACTAATTCTCTAAAGGAAGAGTAAAAACAAAAATAAACCAGGTTTTGCCTCTGTAAGTTTGGATAGAGTGGAATTCTTGCTCTTTAAGATAGGCTGGGTTAGCCCCTCCCATGGGGTAACCCATTCCAAAATGGCAAGAGCGCCGAGGTGGAGAGACCGGCTTTGGAAGTTAACAGAAACAGCCACTTGAGTGCAAGGAAGCATGCCCTGTGATCCATGGAGCGCGCTATTAAGACATGGCCAATGAACTCAGGGATGTGCTTTGCCACCGCCCCCCACCCCCACTGCTTTGGAAAGGCAAAGGCAGACAACACACAGTGTTGGAAAACAAACCAAACTTGCTGACTTCAAAACTCAACAATAATAATGAGAAACCCGTTATCAAGAGTTGTCTTTTAAACCAGAAGTATGTGAACAAAGGAAGCCAGTTTTCTGGGGTTCTTGAGTTCTTAGTACATTATATCTCCTTATTCTGACTGCCAGATTTTTTGAGAAAACTGTTGTGGTTTGTGTTGTTTTGATTCTCCCTGGAAAAGGGCCCCTAACTGCCCTCAGACTCCTTGGGGTGCTGAAAAAGTTTCACTTTGAAAAGTAAAAATGTTTCTTAAAAAAGTTGGTTTTGTCTGAGGAGCCTCTGAGGGAATTTTATTCATTCGGGGTAAAGAAAAAAAGTGCTTCCCAAGCTCTCTGAAATAGAAGTTTGACATTACAAAATGAATGGTTCGCAAAAGTTTCCTACTACCAACAGTTATCTTCTGAGCAGGGAAGAGACAGTATTAGGATACAAGTTGAACAAATGAGACTATGTAATACATCTTTTACTATGTAATACATCATTTAACTTAAAGTCATAGAGCCTATCATTAAGTGATGACTTGCTATAATCATATGTACTTCATGGAGCTGTTGGGAATGTTAATGAATTAACGTACATAAAGAGCTTAAAATAGTTCCTGTTACACAGTAGCTATCATGTGCTTGAGTTTCAAAGTGTCAATGGGCAAAAATGAACAAATAACCCTAACTCCCCCTTTAATGGCACAAAACATTGGGCTTGTCCATCAAGAGACACACACACAAGTGACCCTGATGGGGCTAGTTCTGGGCAGGTGACCCTATGCTTTCTATGCCTCACACTACACAACCCAGAAGATTTAAGTGGGGGATTTCTGAAGAAACCAAATCAAGGCCTTTTCAAAAGACTCTAAAATTAAACAGGTGTCTTCCTTCTCTCCTAATTCTTCCTTCTAGCAGCAACGTGAAAAGATGCTTCCCAAATATTCTCTGATTCTCTTCCTACTTCCTACGTAATTACAGCTGGAATCAGCTGGGCTCACCTAAGTCAGGAGACCAAAGTCCCAGGTTCTGACACCTGTCGAGCTAAAGGGCTAACTCAACTCTGCCCCCATTGGTAATTTAAAGAAAATACACCCAAGTGTCCCCCAGACACTTCACAGAAAGGAAGCTGCAAGGGTCAAGAAGCCTAAGAGAACACGTTTTCTCATTGCTGTGCTTAATCATCACAACTCCATAACATGGACAAGGTCGCTAATGTCATCCTCATCTTACAAAAAGAAACCGACAGTCCAACGAGGCAAAGTGACAGGCTCAAGGTCTTGCAGTTGAGGCGGGGGGGGGGGGGGGGGGGGGGGGGGGAGGCGGGGGCGGGGGGGGGGGGAGGCGGGGGCGGGGGGCGGGGAAGGCCCACAAAACAGAGATCAGAACGCATTTCCAGATACTCTGGCTAATTCTCTTTCCAAAGAGATGGCCCCCTTCCAGGACAGGAGGGTGGTACGACTAGACAATTCCTGTCCTAACCTCCTTCCTCTGGGTTGGGAAAGAGTGAATTTGTAAAACAATAAACTGTCCTGGGGCGATACTCACCCAACAGAGAAGACCCTCAGCTTGGATTCAAGATACTACAGTTTTGTACTTGAAGACGTGCCAAGGGATGACAGTCTCCCAAGTGTGAACTCATTTCTTGGGTGGAGAAGCCCAAAGAAGTTGCCAAGATGCTGCCAGCTCACAGACATGTTCTTAAATAAACTGAAATAAAGTGCAGAGCAGGGCTACATCCCAGGAGTGAGAGTGACAGCTGTGGGCAGGCAGAGTAAAACTCAGCCACCCTGTGTTCCCTCCTCTGAGGCTGGGTAACGAGATGTCACGCTGTGACTTGGGGGTTCATCGGCCACGGCTCTCAAAACGCCAAGACCCACGCCACCATTCTATCCTTCGCTCTGAGGATCCGCAAAATGGGAGTGCGAGCAGGTTGTCCCACCAAACGATGCCCAGACATCCCCCCCAAAAAATGAAGTTTCCCAGAAACTTCAAGTATGTAATTAAGCGAAGCTCCGTCATTGCCTCACAGCACTGAACATCCCCCACACCCGCCCATCCTCTCTTCTCAAATCCCAGCTGAACCCCGCGGCAGGGCCAATCCTGAAATCCCGAGCATTTATTTCAGAAAATTCGCCCCACAGAGAGAGAGCGCGCCTCGGGCCCAGCCAGGCCCCACCCCCACCCCGTGCCCAGAGGCGCAGCGAGCTGGGCTCCCCGCCCGGCCACAGGCTCTTTCTCATGTAAATGACCCCGCGGAAGATAGAGCGGCGCGGGGGCGATTTGGGGGGCGGAGAAGTAGCTGCAGAGAGCGAGGTGGGCACAGACAGGTCAGGGCCAAGGACGTAAAAAGCTCGTTTTCAGAAAGACAAAAATCTCACAGGAGAAGGGAGGAGCGGGCGTGGGGGGAGTTAGTCCTCTCGGAGTAACTACCAGGAGTGCCAGAAGTACTATCCCCAGTCCGCCCCGCACTCGGAGGCGGGCCCGCGGGCCCCGGCGGGGCGGTCCCGAGGCAAAGGTGGGGGGAGACGTACGCCCCTCGCCGAGACTCAGTTCCGGGCGCCTCAGTTCCGGGGAGGGGGCGCGGCGGGCGGGGTTTCTGCGTCTCTTTCCCAGCTCCCTCCCAGGCTGGTCTCTGCGCAAGCCCCCTCCGCAAGGCCTGTGGAACTCCAAAGGGAGCAGCACTTCCCCACAACGCGGTCCTGTAGCGCGGGAACCTCCTCTCCCCACCCCCCGCCCCCACGCGGCAGCGGAGCCTCTTCCTCTAGCCACGGTTCTCCCCACGTGCTCTCGCCGGAACTCGGACTGCTAAAGAGGGGATACTCCCACGTGGGCCCATCAGTCTAAGACTGCTAACCAGGTGACCCGCCCCTCAAGGACTCAAGGAAAGAAGGAAAAAAGCGCGAGCGCGCGAGAGTGGCAGGGAGGGAAAGCGGGGTGGAGCTCCAGCCCTAGCGCCTTGCACGCGCGCACGAGCCTGCCTGTGCCTAGCGGACGTGGCTCCTCGTACCCAGGAGTTTCCCGGCCGCCCAGACTTTTCGCACGTCCTCTGCCCGGAACGTGGAAGAAGAGGGTCCCCGCAGGGTGAAGGAGACACAGGGAGGGCCAGGGACCACGCCACTTTGTCAAAGGCAAGCCAGCCACCCCTGCCTGCGCTTACTTACCTTCTGCACTTGGTCGTGGTTGAGCTCCGTGAAGAAGTAGGCAAGCAGATGAGAGGCGATCATTTTGCCACGGCCCGACGGCGCGGAAACCAAGGCTGGAGCGCGTGTGGGGAAGGAAGGCCGAGCGGTCAGGCAGCTTTTTACCCGGGTTTGGCGACGCAGCCGGGAGCAGGGAGTCCGAGCGACCCAAAAAGAAGTCTAGCGGCGGTGGCGCGCCCCGCTGGAGGGTCTCGGGTGTCTAGAAACAGGTTTTGGGAGTCACAACTACTAGAAGATTCCCAAAAATCACTCCCGGCGACTTGGGTTGCCCGGCTGTCAAGCGCTAACTTCGGCCACAGGATCACTAAGGCTCAACTTGGAAACAATCGCAACCCGACTCCACTTGTGTGATCGGACCTCTCCAGCTCACACGCACGCTGCTCTCGCCCGCGGATCTTCTGGACTTGGTGACTCTTCTTTGCTAGCGGCGGCCGGGGACTCCTGCGCTGGAGTTTCGTGCAACAATGTGGCTTATTGAGGGGCTGCCGGCTCGCGGGCCGCCCAGTCAATGACGCGCGCATACCCATTGGCTACACGAAGAGGGTGTGTGCGCCCCCGGAACGCCCGCCGCCTCAGCTCAGCCAATCAGTGCGCACGGCCCGTGGGCGCGGCCGCTCTGACACCGGAGCCCACAAGCCAGAGGGGCACGCTGGAGGCTGGGGGCGGGGCGGCGAGGCGGGATGCGACGTGTGGTCCGTGGCGAGAGGCTAGGGAGGAAAGGCGCATGAGCCGCCGCCGCGTCAGGCTCAGCTATGGGTTGGGGGGGCGCGTGATTACAGACCCGTTGTGTGGGGCGACTGGAAAGACAGGTCACCAGACTAGCACACGCCCTGTCCGGGGAGAGAGATACTGTCTGACGTCTCGCGGTCATGTGAGGGGCCCCACTGGCGGATCACATTGCTGAAGCATCTTACTTATCACCTATTGTGACTCAACTATCCTTTCAACGCTGATGCAAAGGGAGCCGCCTCAGCTGATGCTTACTTAATTCCAGGCATAGCAAAACGGATGGGATGTGGCTTTTACTAACTTCATTTTTAGGTGAGGAAATTGAGGTACAGGACCGTTGAGAGGTAGGCTTGCCCAAGGACACACTAATAATAAGCAGCAGGTGGAGAAAGGAACCCGTATGCATCTGACTTTGAGGCCCCAATCTTTTCCCTGTTACCCCATCCTGCTGCTCTACCAGCCGGGAAAGTAGACGGCAGAAGGAAATGAGCTTTGTCTGCAGCTTTGGGACTGATGCGTGAGTGAAACTGGGTGGGTGGTAAGTGGATACCTAACTGAATGACCCTGGACGTGTGTGGGGTAGGACAGAGTGGCTTACAGACGCTGAGAGTAGCAGGAGCCCCAGCCACAGCTAGTGCTTGGCACTGCACTCCGAATTTTTGTATATGGTGAAAGCTAGTAAGAATGAAATGACTGCAGCAGACAAGACATTGGTGCTTGTGAAGAATAGCGAGCCTGGAGTTGGAGAGGCTGCAGTGGACGGAAGATGAAGGTCTGCCTTGTTCTACTAGGAATTTCTCCTTTTCTCATGAGTGGAGTGCTATCTGCAATGTGCATGTTACAGAAGTAATAAATGGTCATTGTTGAAAAATAAGAACATACAAACAGGAAAAGCAAAAGCATCCATGATTCAGCCTCTCAGCAAAACTTCATGAAAGCTGTGTACCCTTAGCTATATTTTCTCACCCCTCCTTCTCTGTACTCCAGTACAGTTTGGGTCCCAAACTGCTTTTGTCATAGTGACCATAATGACCCACATGCTACCAAATCCTGTGTTCTCATCACTTTCCTGCCATTGTCTTCCTCCAGCTCTCAGGGAGGCAGTTGACTGCATTCTCCACCTGGACGCACCTTCTTCTATTGGAGCCTGGAAGCTCCACCCTCCTGCTTTCCCTCTAACCTCCAGGCAACTCAACCCGTGTTTTTTCTACGGGTAAGGAGGGCTGTCCTCCGCCCTCTTCTCTGATCTAGTTATACTCTCTCCCTGGTAATTCCTCCCAGCCCCGTGACTGTTATAATATCCACACGCTGATGATGCGCACATGTAAATCTATGGTGAGGACCTCTCCCAGAGCTCCAGACAAATTTCTCCAACCACCATTTGTCATCTCCACTGAAGTGTCTACCACCTCACACTTAACACGTCCAAAGTTGAACTCAACTTTTCTTCCCAAATCTATTCTTTTCCCAATTGTCTCAGCAAAGGGCATCACCATCCACCCTAGGTCATCCTTCCTTCCTGCCACTTACCCTCATATCTAGTCATTGCATCAGCAAGCAGTCAACCTGAGCCATTAAGTAGATCCCACAATTGACCACTTTTTCCATACCCTTGGACACCTCCTAGTCAAGATACCAACAACTCAGCCAGAGCCAATACCACACAGTCCTACCTTGCCCCTTACATCCCTTCATGCCTACTTCTACCCTCACCCCTATAGTCTTCTCCTGCACTCAGGAGCCAAAGTGACTCTTTTAATATATAAACCATTCTATGTCTCTTCCTGGCTCAAATGCACTTAATGGCTTCCAATCTTAGAAGAAAATTTAAACCACTGACAAGGACCACTAAGTCTTTATGTTGAAATTGCTCCTGCCTCCCTCTTCTCCCCATCCCGTACTACTTTTCCAGCACTCTGCTTGGCACTCACACTGGCATGTTTTCCTTGAAGATACCAAACTCCTTCTCACCCAAAGACCTTTACTCTTCCTTTTTTCTTCTGTATGAAATGTTATTCTCCAGTTCTGTGTCCAGCTCACTCTTCCTCCTCACTGAGGTTCGGCTTAAGTATCACCTCCTCAGAGGAGTTTCCCCTGAGCAGTTTATCTCAAGTAGTCCCCCAAGTCACTGTCGCGTGGCTCTGATTGATTGCCTGTTGATTTTCTGTCTATCCTTTCTCTTCTCACTAGACTGTGAGCTACAAGAGGGCAGGATCTGTTTCTTTGTTGTCCCCTCACATCTGCAATGCCTAGAATGATGTCTGTCACATGGGAGGCTTGCAATATATACTTGTTGGATGGATGAATAGAAGAAATCTTAGGAATAACCATGTTCAGTTTGTTTAATAATACACAGAGAGAGTTAGTGTATCATTTTATCTGTTATTTCTCAAATCTTTTCCTGCTTCTCCACCTACCCTAATCCACACACCCAACATCTCTCACTTGACTGCAGCAGCCTCATAACTGGGCTTCCCCCTCTGGCTATAGAAGCACCGTGGATATATAGATCTAGATATGCAACAGAGCTCTGAGGAGTGAGGTGTCGGCTTTGCTTTTTTGGAGCAAGAAATGCCGCCATGTGGATGGGAGAAGAAGGTCAGACCCCCAGAGGCAGAAGCAGCTAAGCTATAGGAGAGGACCAGGGCCTGAACCCAGGGGAGGGTGGGACAGGGCATCAGGCTATGGGTTTAGATATTTTAAAGTATGAGGTAGAATTGACGGCTTTGGTCAGGAGTGATTGATGAAGAGGAGGATTCCTGCTCCCTAATATACTTGGAAACCCAATAGTCTGGTGTTACAAATCCTGTTGAACCCAGGAAGGTGGGACCAAACCCAATAGGTCATGTCAGCTATGACCCCTTCCCCACACAGTAATTTTAGAGTCTCTTCTCCACTTCCTTCTCTGGTCCCATTTCATGTGAACCAGATCATAATCACAATATACTTAAGTGCACATTATCTCTTACAAAGCGCCCAACCCCGTGAGGTGGTTAGAGTCGGTATTGTTTTAGCCCCAATTTATACATGGCAAACTAAGGTGGGTTACTCACACAGGGCTGAGACTTGTATCCTCAACTTTTCTGGCTCCAAACTTCGTGCCTGGAGTTTATTATTTATTGATTCTCAGATCTCTCTCTCTCTTGTTGAAGACTGATGAGACATCCATGCAATTTAGAGTCCACAGCCCCAGGAGAGAAATAAATCAGCAAATATTTATTAAACCCTTACAACATCTAGACAGTCTGCTCAGTGCTGAAAGAAATGCAAAAGAAACACAATATGTGGTTCTTGCCCCTCAGGGATTAACTCTTTAATCAGAGATATAAAATCCATACATAAAACAATGATTACAAAACGGAAAAGTCTATCTCATTGAGAGCCAAACATGTGTGTTTCTCTGTATGTGGTGGAGTTTTGCAAGAGGGAAAAACAAAACCACAGGCCAAAGTCAGCCGAGGATGGTCTGATGAATAAAAATTCTAGCCTTTATACCAGGCTGGGTCTGGCCTCACGTAGGAATGACCTGAGCCTGGCAAGTAGTCCTCAAGGAGCTGTCCTGGGAAGATGTCTCTTTACTAAAACACCTCCACCTGCCAAATATTTCTTTTTTCTAATTAGGATTTATCAAGTTTGCAGCATCTTATAATTGTGGAATTATATAGAGAATATGAAGACTAAGGGTGAGCCTACTCTAAATGTAAGTACTTAGGACTCCTTACAATACATTGTCTTTAATATTGGGCCCTAATGATCTGCATAATCTCTTGTGCTTCATAGTTTCATTATCATGTATGAATTTCGAGGATTGGAAAAGAAAGGCATTGAAAAGCAGTTAAAATAGAAAAACAAGCCACAGGATAGGGAACAACCTCATTTTATCAGTCAGCTTTGCGAACAGAACCCATTCGAGCTAGTTTAAGCAGAAAGGGAGTTTATTGAAGAATATTTAGGCCTTTTCAGGATCTTCAGGAGAGCCAGAGAGTCAGGCTCAGAGGATAGGTATCCAAGAGTAATGTCAAAATTACGTCATTACTCTACTAGTGGAAATGCTAGTACTATGGCCACTGGGCTTAGGCATCTCTGCCCACACTCATGATGCTGGGCACAGGATTTTATAGCTAGGACATGCTACAGCCTTTGACAGTTGGATTCTGTCTCTCAGCATCCTTGCTATCAGGAATTCTGCACAGCATCTCCTTCTTTATGGTATTTGCTTCCAACTTGACATCCTGGTTGTGAGAGGCTGAGCCACATTCTTGTTTCCTAGCTGCAAGGGATGCGGGGACAGCAAGTCCAGGAAGCCAAGTGTCATAACTTAGAGAAGTCCTCAAATGTAAGAAGGGTATTCAAAGGGACTGGGCAGGCCCAGAGCTTGACAAACATCCACCACACCCAGTAGTCACTGAATATGCTACATCAGAAAGTTTAAAGTGCCCTTAGACAAATTGGTTTCCTAAAATTCCCAAATATATCAAAAAGATTTAAAAATAAGACATCTGCCCTCAGCTATATGGGAGCTATACTAAGGAGGAAGTAGTCAGTAGGCTAAATGACAGCAGAAAAACATATTATCAGTGACTTGACATGGGCTGGGTGATTAACCTTCTCCACACATATTCTGCAACCCAGAGCCTGTCCATAGATGTACTCAGTGTCACAGTAAAGGAGGAAAACATCACTGTGAAATATTGCCAGAAGGCCCCCCTCCAATGCCATTCCAAACACTGAGGGCTATCCTGTCTGATTCTGTCATTCTGAGGGCCGCAGGACCATGTATCCCCCACGTAGTTTGCTTGAGAAGAGCATGGTGGCATGCTGAGGTTGGCATGGGAACACTGTATGGCACTGGGCCTTTCTGAGCCCCAGTGTCCTCTTCTACAAAGTGGAGACCATGAAATGGAATGTGCAAAACCTTTAGTTCAGAGCCTGGTACGTAATAGTCCCTGAATACCGGTTTCCTAAACACATCATTCATTCATGGTATCAAGTCTTCTATGCAGTAAGAACTCAGTGGCTAAAGAAAATTCCAGGTGTCAGGAACAGCAAATGCAGAGTCTCAAGGACATAGAAGAGATTGGTTTGTTCCCAGTGACCTGCGGTGCTCTTCTCTAGAGAGATGATTTCAAGGGAAAGGCAGGAGGGAGGATGGGCAGGTAGACAGGGAAGGCTCAGTGAAAAAGAAAGTGACAGAATCCCATTATCATTCAAAGGCACAGCGCCTGGCCTGGATGCAATGTGGAAGACAGGTTGGTAGGGACTGAGACCAAGTCCTGGAGATGGATGCTGAAGGTCTCTAATAGGCTTATGGAAGGACAGAGAAGTGAAAGAAGTGAGAAAAGTATGAAGTAGCCCACACAGGACTTGATAAATGATTGAATGTGAGGGTTGGGGACAGAAAAGACTCCATGACAGTGGTTCTCACCCTTGGCTGTTCTTTGAAAGATTGGTGTACCCAGGGGTAGGGCGGTTGGCCCTGGGCACAGGCTATAAGGAGTGGCTTGCTATAGAGAAGTTAGAAATAATAATAAAACCTTCAATTGGCCTGTTTTTTTATTATCACCATGGGCTGGCAATTCTAAACAATGCCAGTTACAAAATAGCTCTTCCCAGACTACAGCCAGAGGTCCTCCCTGCATCCTCCTTCCTGCCCTTATATACCCACTATATTAGAACCAGCTGGAGAGCTCTTACAAATCCTAATGCCATATAAACAAAGTGTTAATGGTATCTTTTCTTCTATTGTAGTAGTGAACAAAAAGACAAAATGTCTAGGAACTTAAATGTACAAGGAATCAGATGACTGGAGCAAGTAAGGAAGCTTAACAGTGCTTCACTGAATTTCATTTCTTAGGTAAACCTGTAAGTTTTAAATGCACTCCAACTAAAAATGATGGGTTTAAAAAGGCCAATTCTAACATTCATAGGAAAAGGAAAGACTATCTTCCCAAATTCTGCAAACCATGGAAAGAACCTTGTTCATTTGCTAAGAAAGACTAAAAACATAAGTGTCTTGAAAGGCCAATAAAGGAGACTCTATTAAACAAAGTCAAAAGTCAACCTAGACAAAAACATATCAGATACAAAAGGCTCATTTTCCTACTAGATAAAGAGCTTCTTCAAATTAATAAACAAAAGAAACCAAGAACCCTTCAGTAAGAGATACAGAGAGTTCACAGGAAAAAAACAAATAGCTGTTTCATGTAGGAAAAGATGATTAATATCAATCATAACAGTGAAAATGAAAATTTAAAATATACTGATCTACCCTTTTCCACTCATGAGCTTGGCAAAATCAAATCATGATAATACACCTTACCTTACCAGGGGGAAAGAAGTCCCCTTTCTCCCAGCACATGGCTGACGGGAGAACACAGCCCCCATGAGGTCAATGTGACACTCTCCACCAATTACAAGTGCACCTGCCTATTGACCCTGAGATCCCATTTTTCTTACAGGAACACCTACACGTGCTGTGTAAGGTATTCCCTAGGACATTGTCTGTCATAGCAAGACTGGGACCAACCTGAATCCTATGATTTGGGGACTGGTTAAGTAGGATAAAGCACATCCATACAATGAAATAACTTGGCTGCATGTTTTTTTAAGCTCTCTTTTTTGTTTAAATATATTTATTGATTATGCTATTACAGTTGTCCCATTTACCCCCCCACTCCACTCCATCCTGCCCACCCCCCTCCCTCCCACATTCCCCCCCTATAGTTCGTCCATAAGTCATACTTATAAGTTCTTTGGCTTCTACATTTCCTACACTATTTTTACCCTCCCCCTGTCTATTTTCCACCTATCATCTATGCTACTTATTCTCTGTACCTTTCCCCCCCTCTCCCCCTCCCACTCCCTTAATGACAACCCTCATGTTCTAGTTGTTTGCCTAGTTTGCTCTCGTTTTTGTGTTATGTGTGGCCATTAATAACTGTGAGTTTGCTGTCATTTTTACTGTTCCTTTTTTTGATCTTCTTTTTCTTAGGTAACTCCCTTTAACATTTCATATAATAAGGGCTTGGTGATGATGAGCTTCTTTAACTTGACCTTATCTGAGAAGCACTTTATCTTCCCTTCCATTCTAAATGATAGCTTTGCTGGATACAGTAATCTTGGATGTAGGTCCTTGCGTTTAATCTTGGGTAATGTAATTATGATGTGCCTTGGCGTGTTCCTCCTTGGGTCCAGCTTCTTTGGGACTCTCTGAGCTTCCTGGACTTCCCAGAAGTCTATTTCCTTTGCCAGATTAAGGAAGTTCTCCTTCATTATTTGTTCAAATAAGTTTTCAATTTTTTGTTCTTCCTCTTCTCCTTCTGGCACCCCTATAATTTGGATGTTGGAACGTTTCAAGGCATCCGGGAGGTTCCTAAGCCTCTCCTCATTTTTCCAAGTTCTTGTTTCTTCATTCTTTTCTGGTTGGATGTTTGTTTCTTCCTTCTGGTCCACACCATTGATCTGAGTCCCAGTTTCCTTCTCATTACTATTGGTTCCCTGTACATTTTCCTTTGTTTCTCTTAGCATAGGCTTCAATTTTTTCATCTGTTTTTCGAATAGATTCAACCAAGTCTGTGAGCATATTGATAACCAGTGCTTTGAACTGTGCATCCGATAGGTTGGCTATCTCTTCGTCGCTTAGTTGTATTTTTTCTGGAGCTTTGAAGTGTTCTGTCATTTGGGCCTTTTTTTTTTTTTTTTTGTCTTGGAGTGTCTGTTACTTTAAGGGGCGGAGCCTTAGGTGTTCACCAGGGCCGTGTAATGCTGGTCGCAGCGCTGTGATGGTGTACATGGGGGAGGGGCCGAACGGGAGCATTGGCGCCCGCCTCACTCTCCTCCAGCTTTCAATCTTTCACTCCGCTACCCACAATCAAACTGGGCCCCTCTGGTGCTGGTTCCCGAGTAAGTGGGCCTGTGCACACTCTAGGCCCCTGTGGGTCTCTCCAACAACCTCTCCTGTGAGGCTGGGAGTCTCTTCCGCTGCCGCCCCAACCCCCACGGGCGTTTTCAATCAGAGGTTTGAGGCTTTATTTCCCTGAGCTGGAGCCCTGGGTTACGTGGTCTGCTTTGCTCCCAGCCGTTCGTCAGGTTTATCTGTGGGTGAATGTGGTGCCATGGGGTGCTACCCGCCGCTCTGCCTGCCCCGTTCTCCGCCACTCTGAGTCCGGCCCTCTGGGTTTATCTGTGCAAATGTGGGGCTGCAGGGTCTGCTAGTGCTCGGACTGCCTGCGCCATTTGTCCCACACTCCGCCAGTCTCAGCCACGGCCACAGCCACGCGAGTCCTCTCCACCCCGGTGCCCGTCTCCGCCCCTCCTACCAGTCTGGATGAATGTTTATTTTCTATTTCCTTGGTGTTGGTCCCCCTTGCTGTTCAATTCTCTGTCAGTTCTGGTTGTGCGAGGAGGCGCAGTGTGTCTACCTACGCCGCCATCTTGGTTCCTCTTTTTTAAGCTCTCTTAAGTATTAATAGGAATGATCTGCAAGATACAGTTAAGTCAAAAACGCAAGTTATTGAACAGTGTGCATACAAATCATTATTAGTATATTAACCTGTATCAGTCTTGACATCTAAATCTGACTCTTCTCCTGCTAAGACCAGCTTTCCCCTTGCCCTTCTCTGGTCTTTGTATCTGTTTGTGGCTCAGCAGCATCTGGTCCTTATTTCTGTAGTGGCCTTTTCCCTTCCCTCTCTCCACGGCAGGAGCTCGGTTTTCTTTTTCTGAACTTGCCAAAAACCCACCTAACCTTCTAACCCCCTGTCACTGTAATACTTCAGTGATGGCAAATGTATTACGGTGTGTATAACAAAGAGGGCACTTGTCCTGGCAGGAAGGAGTGGGGCCTACCACTCTGTGCCACGCTCTCCTGATGACTTTGGTTCAGAAGGGTTCAGGTAGGAGGAACAGAACACTCCGGCTCCAACAATAAAGATAATAGTTGTTTCAAATAAAAAGCTGCCCAGTGGTGGGCCAGGCTCCGGCCCTACTTTCCTAGGAATCTCCTGGCCCTGCTCACTCCAGAGCTGGCTTCATCTTCACACCGATAATGAGACGGCCAAAATGTGTCTAGATTTCGTCCACAAACTACAAGATCCAGAGACAGGAAAAGGAACTACCTCCTCCTGGTTCTCTTCCATATAAGGAAAAACATTTCCCAAAACTCCCCAGCAGCCTTTTTCCCTTAATTTCATAAGCCAAATTGTTACTTACCCATTCCAACAGTTATCTAGAAAGAAGAATGGGATTATCATGGTTGGCTTACACTGTGATTTTCAACTGGGGGTGATTGCACCTCCCAGGAGACATTTGACAATATTTAGAGGCATTTTTGCTTGTTTCAACTAGAGTCAGGGGTGCTACTGGCAGAGATGTGATACAACACCCTGTAACACGCAAGACACCTCTACGACCGAGAATTATCCAGCCCAAAATGTCAAGAGTGCCAAGGAGACACCCTGGCTTAGACTAATCGGGGCTCACCCCTAGGTCTGAGGACAAGGTCACCTTCCTCTGGCCATTTGGTGGATCCCAAACAGTATCAGGCTTTTTTAGGGAGAAGAAGGGATGTGGTAGGCAGCCAACAATGTCCCCTACATTACCGCTTCCTGGGAGCTAGGGTCTAGCATCTGCCTCCTGCAGAGTAATCCACATGGGGCAACTACAAGTTAGTAATCCAATCACAATAGATTACATGGATCTATAGTCTCAGATCCCAGTGGGGCTAACATGCTGATGTGATAGTTATATTTCTGCAGGACTAGAAGGCTGGCACTCAAAATGACCATAGGACATTGTTCATTGATCAGTCTGAGAACATTACAAATGTGCTTCTCTAAATCTTAATAGAGAGACAAGTGAGACACTACTATTGGTAGGATTTTAGCCACTGGGGAAAATGGGAGTTTGGCTGCTCCTGTTTGCAGCATTGATGGGTCTCTCAAGGATACATGGGAGTTCAGGGAGTGAAGATTAAAGTATCAGCTAGAACATCCAGAGGAACAATATATCCCTGTTCTTTGGTTTTGCTGAAATAACTATTTGCACAATATCTCTTTGGCCTAAAAACAAAACCATTAATTACAAAGACCAACTTTTTAGGGCAAAAAGCAGGGTTGACACTCCATCCTAGGAACTGCATATCTGTGTGGATTTCTGGTTTCTAGGCCTCTGGGAATATCTTGAAAACCTTCCAGAACAGGCACAGACTTTGAGGTCATCAGGACCCAACCCCCCCACCTCCCATGGATGGCAGCTGGTTTCCATGCCAACACGACCCTGTCCCAGAGTTCTGTGTTAAAATTTAAAACAAGGTTAATTCACCCTATGGCTCCCATTTTTATAAGTTATAGTTACTACCTGTGGTAATCATTAGTTATAGCCACCAAATATTTCTAGTACTCATTCTAAGTTCATGGTATGATTGCATAACCCTGTCCCTTTGAATTTAGATGTGGTCATGTGACTTTCTTTGGTCAATGACAATTCCAGCAAGTACACCCAAATGTTGAGCTTTGGCTGCATGGAAGCACAGACACAGAGCCTCTGTCAGCCTGGCTCCCTAAGTAAGGGTGACATGGAGCAGAGCCTCCACCAACCTCTAATGGACAAGTAGTATAAGAAGGAATAACCTTTGTAGTAGTTTTAAGCTAAGATTTTGGAGTCATTTATTATAGCTGTATAACCTATTTTATACTGACTGATACAATTCTTAAGCAGCTGGCTTCAGCCTTTTCCTCCAGCCTTTTGTTTCTTCCTGTATCTCCTCCCTGTGTTGCTGCTCCAAGTTTTGCTCTCCTCCATCTAATTTCCAACTTCTCTTTTCACATCCCAACATCTACAGTGTGCCTTCTGGAGCCCCAGTTTTGAGCCCAAGAAATTCCCATGCATCCTCGGCTTCTCCACAGGACGTGTCCTTCATTCCTGGACCTTACCTGTGTTCCGGCTCTCCTCTGGAGTTTTCTCCTTCTACCAACCTCCACCCTGATGGTTGGGAGGTGAAATTGGTATTTCCAAGTCAAGGCTGTTTCTGTCCTTGCATAAGAGTCCTTCAAGACTCATGACCTCCAGCCAGGTCACCCCAGGTCCTTTCTCATTTACTGACATCTGGTCGCTCCTTCCCTGCCACTGCCCCTCTGGGCACCTGGGTCATAGTTTTCCCCTTTTCTTCAATCCTGAAGAATCCTGGGTGGCTTCAGTGGCATTGTGGATAACTGCCAAACACCCTGGCCTCACAGCTTCTTGGCCACTCCAAATCCAGTGACCTTCACCCTCCTAGTACTGTGGCCACTCTCTCTCAGGCTACGTCCTAAATCTTGTCACCTTCCCTTCTACAGAACTGCTTCCCTCTCCAGTCAAAGCTGTGATAGCCATTGTGGAGGGACAATGAGATGGCTCAGTAGGCCGAGCTACACCAGATCCTAAGCAAACTTCCACTTCCAAGCTTACACATGTCCTAGAGCAGAGGTTCTCAAATTTTAATGATTTATTCTAATCACATGGGGATCTTGTTAAAAGACCGACACTGGTTAGGCAGGTCGGGAGTGAGACCTGAGACTCTGCATTTCTAAAGGACATGCCTCTGATCCATGGGCTTTACTTTGAATCACAGGAGCTAAGTGTCCATGAGATCTAGCTGCCTTGTGCTTTCTATCCTTCTTATGAGAAGAGCCCACCGCTGCCTCTCTGAGTGCTGACCAGTCCCCATGGAAGCTGCCCAACACCCAGAGACCTGTCTCAAGGAGTCCAATGAACTGTGAGTTCTGCCTGGCCTCTTACATTTTGACTTCTAATTTTTTAAAGGATCTTAGATACACATGGGTTGCTATTCTTTAACGCATAGCACATACTCATCCACCCATGAAAGGTCCCTCTACTTGTAGTTTATTTCTTTTCATTTTCATGTTCTTAAACCATTCAACCCTGATACCTGTACCTTTTTCCTTCCCAGCCCTTGTCATAGGCCAGCACTCTAATATGTTTGATAAAGCTCCTTACATATGCAGGTATTCATCCTTTAAAATGAGGTTTGTATGCTTATGTTTTTAAAGTGCATAAATCATGTGAAACTTAAAAATAAAAAAACAACGTCTTGAGGTCTTGTGTGGCTTCTCCTGACAAGGTGGCTGTGATGCATGTCTCCTCATTTCTACAGGAGAACAATGCACCGCTTATTATTTGAAGCATCCCCAGTGAGCCTCTGCTTCTTGCAACCAGAATAACCCAAGGAACTACTACCTCGTGGGGTGGTTGTGAGGCTTAATTGAGACCAGGATATGGTGTCCAGACGTCTCCGGCCCATTGCTCCGTAAGTGTCAGAACCACTTTTGTTGTAGTTAGCAAAGTGCTGAGTGAAGACTAACATGGGCCAGGATTATGGATTTAGGCTGCATATGGCCCAGCTCATTTTGCCAGATATCAAGAGCATCCTTAGCACTAGCTTAAAATCTTGTGGTAATCCCTTTGACATAATGATAAAAGTTAAAGAGTTTAAAACATGCAGCCAGATTTTACTGGACAGACAGACCAGTGGGCAGAGAAGGCCCAGAAA
Organism: Desmodus rotundus; assembly: GCF_022682495.2. Lineage (NCBI taxonomy): Eukaryota > Metazoa > Chordata > Mammalia > Chiroptera > Phyllostomidae > Desmodus > Desmodus rotundus. The sequence continues at coordinate 115,892,321 of NC_071391.1, forward strand.
TAGACCCAGAGACACATAGGGGCTTATACACTAAATATGCTGAAGGTAGTCTTTCAAACCAGCAAGGAAAAGAGGGATTAATAAATGGTGTTAGAACATCAGAGTGTCCACTGGGGAAGAAAAATTAATTTGGATTCTTATTTTACTGCTTATTACAAAATAAATTCCAAATAAGGCAAAAAATGATATGTAAAACAATTAAATTATTTGAAGAAGTCATGGGATACTTTTCGTAATGACTTCCAATTAAAGCTTTTTGAAGCAACACATGAAAACCCAGATGACTCCAAAGAAAGATGAATTTAGCTACATTAACATATTTTAATTCCTCAAGATAAACCCACCATAAACAAACTTCCTTAAAATATAACTTTTACAAATCACTAAGAAAAAGACCATTGTCCAATTTGGAAAAGAAAATGGGCAAGAATATGAAGAGTTCATAGTGAAGAAAATATAAACGCTCTAAACATATAAGAACTCAGGACCCCGTATAATAAGAAAAATTAAAATTACAATGGCAATACATTGTTCAACTCACAGATGGACAACATTAAAAGATTTTAGAAACTATACTGACAAAAATGTATGGAAACAGGCACTCTCCTAAATTTCCAGTGGGCAATTGAAAATCTTTATTAAGGGGAAGGGTCATCAAGGAACATGTAAAAAGGACCCATGGACAAAGACAATGCTGGGGAAGGATTGAATATGGGAGGTGGAGGTGGGTAGGGCAGGGGAGAGAAATGAGGGAAATGGGGACAACTGTAATTATACAACAATAAAAAATAGATTTAAAATAAATAAGTTAAAAAAATAAAAAAAACTTTTTCAAATTTTAAATGAGCATACCAATTGATTTCTAAGAATATGCTCACAAATACATTTAAATATGTGTGAAATTACATATACCATTTCATTAATGTGAATTGTGATGTGTCCAAATAATGCAATACTATGCAGCTACAAAAAGTTGTAAAGCTTTTGGATTATTGACACAGAACGCATTCAGAGAAAAGAGCTAGGTGCAGAACAGGGTAAGGTGGGGGACAAAGGACAGTGAAAATATATGCACGTTTGTAAGTGCCTAGAAGATCTCAGGAAGGTTATGCAAGAAACTAACAGAGGGGAAGTGGGGACAGTGTGGGCATGGGAGGGAGACCTAACGTTTCCTGTTTACTTTTTTGTGCCCATTGAATATTGTAGCATGTACATCATTATAAAAGACAATACAATTTTAAATAACAATAATAAATGTTATCAAATGCTACCAGTTTTTCTGGCAGAGACTTGATGTCTACTGACTTATGGTTCTAAATTCTGTCAACTACAAACAAACAATACAGAGAAGTTTAAAAAAGGAAGTAGAAAGAGACTATAGACAGAAGGTCTGTTTTTATTCAGGGGCTTGGTTTTTCTAGGCACTTAGTGATGAAGTAGTGCCTGTTTTCTCAAACCACAGGAGCATGAGAAATGGCTCTTCCTCTCTCTTGAGAGAGAGCTACGTGCAGCTTTGGGCATCAGGTCTCCAAGATGACATACTGATCAGTGAGAGCCAGTGCAGGTTGGGGTCGGGGGCAGGCAGGCAGTTGGGGGTCTCTAGCCAAGACAGTCAGCAAGGCCAGGGGGAAAGACCTGAGCACAGGGGTTGTTGATTCTGCAATCATGCCCCAAGTCAAGGGCCAGAATGCCTGAGACCCCTCAGGAACACCGGCACCAAAAAGAACCAGCAGCCTTCTGGCATGGAGAAGGGAGCACCCAAAAAATAAATGAGGAGCAGAGGCAGAACGCATCAGCTTGAAAGGGCAAAGACCTCCAGGGTATGGAGTAGGAAAATGAAGGAGAAGAGAAAGGCAGCGTTTCAGCATGGCTGAGGTAGAGATTACCAATCTCTCCGTATTTTGCATGTCTGGTAATCACATCAAGAGATAAGGCCTTCAATAAGTCCAGCGCAGGTTGAGTTCACATTCAAAGTAATGATAGTGTGTTAATATTTATCCCCACTTACAGAACACTCAGCACAGAGTTCTAAGAGCTTTGACAGATGGGACTTTCACAGAAACACCCAGCACATCCAGCATCGAGTTTTCTCAGTATTGATGATGTGCTACTGTTTAATTCTTCCTTACCCAGACTTGTATGACCCTGTCCCTTTTTGACATTCATTATTCGTTCATTCACTCATTCATTCATTCGTTCGTTCATTCGATGAGAATTCATGGACTACTTATTATGCCAAGCACCACATCAGGCTCAGAGAGACCGTGGTTTACATGACAGACATACAATCCTACCTCCACGGAGCTTATGGTTTAGGGAGGAGACAGATAGTTAAAAAGTATAATCCAAATAAATATATAATACTAATATGTTTCATGCTATGAAGGAAAAAATGGGCCCTGAGAGTGAGAAGCCTGCAGCTCATTTTAGAGCTGGAGGCTCTAAAGTGAGGTCAGAAACGAGGGGTGCCTCGAGGCACAGCCCCAGGTGCAGATATGGCACCCCCAGATGCTAGCCAGGCAGAGTAGGGCCCAAAGACTTCCAGAAGAGGGAAAGGCATGCTCAAAGGCACTGGAGTAGGAAACATTTTGGCAAGGAGAAGCCACTGCCAGAAGTACAAAATAGAGGCAGCGTAGAGGAAGGGGTGGGGTGTGAGATGAAGCTCAGATTCCTAGAGAATGTGGAAGGCCATGAGAGGAAGGTGAGATTTTCATTCCAAGTTCAATGGGAAGATCGAGTGTATTAAGCAGGTGAGTGACATAGTTCAATGTATACATACATTTAAGACATTGTCTGGAGCATAGATTAGAAGAAAGCAGATTAAGTGGTAACCAGTTAGGAGGCCGTGGAGTCGACCAGGCAAAAAAATGAAGGTGACTTGGCAAATGATGGTGGCTGCAGAAAGAGAGAAAAATGGATGGAGTCAAGACATGTTTGCAGATTGAACTGACCACAGTTGCTGGTGGACCGGGTGTGAGACGGGAAGAATGACTCCAGGTTTCTAGCTTAAGCCAATGGGTAGTAACATTTATTGGGGCAAGGGAATATGGGGGAGAACAGATGTAGTGGTTAGACACAGAGTCACATTTTCAACATGCTAAATTGAAATGTTTGTGATAATTTAAGTGTAGATGACAAGTAAACAGCTGGTTCTATGAATTTTTATTGGTATCAGAGATCTGGCTGGAGATAAAATATGGGTGTTGTCAGCATAAGGTTGCATTTAAAGTCCTGGGAAAGGGTGAGGTCCCCAAGTTGGTGGGAGGAGGTGGACAAAGAAGCTTTATTTTCAAATGTGCTTGGCATTTTTCAGTCTCCCACACACATGGACCACACCACACCTCCGTCTTTAACAGAACAGGCAGTGAAGATAACTTCACTCCTCACCAGCAGATGTTTGCCTAACTTGGTGTTTGTGGTAGCCCTGGGCTGGAACAGAACACCTCTCTCTCATGCTCACATGGATGTGCAAATCTTTGATTTACTCTCAACCTCTGCATGTAGGCACGTGTTGATTCAAAGGCCCTTTATTTATTTCAGGGCATAATTTACACTGTAATATTTCAGGATGGGTTCAGATCAAGGAATGTGAAGACATGCAGGGTCTGTTTATTTTTTCTTAACTCTTCAGTTTGTCTGGGCTCAAGGAGAACTGGAACACCAACAGTTTTGTTTACTAGGGGGATGCCAACATCTCTCTGTGGGTCTGGTATCTGTAGTCTTCAGTAGAAAGGATTTGGTTGAGCTTGTTTGCCACATCCAGTATGGCTCCCCTGTAATGAGTTAAGGTTTACTCCAACCCCCCTCTCAATGGGTTGAGCTCCATGATGTCCTATCTATACCTAGCTGCCTTTGATCTGGATAATGATCCCCTGTTTAGTCAGTCATCGTAATGGAAACAAAGTAAGTTTCACTCAATGTACAGGCCAGGGCCACTGCAACAGGGTACAGCCTCCCCTGGAGCCCTCTCAGCTCAGAAAAGGCTGAGGATACGCCCACTCCCCTTTAGAGCATTGACTTCACCTGGTCCCATCTTTGGGGCTGGTGCTACAACTTGTCTTCTTCTGAAGGTGCCAGAGTGTGAATCTGCAGTCTAGTGAGATTATAAAGACTTAGAAGGACCTTCAAGATGTAGAAGCCTACTCTCTTTTACTGCCCCCTAAAATCTTTCATCTGGGTATGTCAGCTGCTCTATTTTACAACTCTTATCTGCAAAACTCTTATATGCATTTTATTTCTCTCAAACTTGAGGAAAAAATTTAAGAGAGTTTCTTAACATTCCTCATACATCTCTTAATTATGAGTTTGGCACTTGGGTCCAAGTAAATAAGACTGATCCTGTTTTATAAAATTTCAAGCTAGTAAGGGACTGAGAACTTTGAGGTAAAACAAATCAAGGAAACTTGAAGACCCAATCGGTAAAGAATCATTACACCAACTGTGTACACCCAAGTTGAACTTCCCTTTTAGCACTTCAGATAGCTAGCAGACAGATTTTTGAGACATTTTAAAAAATGTCAGTGTAATAGAAGGTTTGGCCTGTCCTACCAACTGGAGAGTCACCTGAGCATTATGGATCCAATGGAGAAAAGAGGGAGTGAAGGAAACTTTTATCATTGTCAGAACCCAGTCATGTTGAGATTCTCCACATTTCTCTGGCATTTCTGCAAATCTTGGGGGCAGATACCACTGTGCCTTTATTCCAGACTACTTTTTCAAGAATGCCACTATAGCAAACAGCCTTGGAAGATACAGATAGTGTATCCCTCCAAAGCATGGGCAAGTGTGTTTACTATTTAGTATAATAAAGATAGTGTATCCCTTCAGGCCAACGTTCCGTTCAAGTAGGCTTACTGAACATTAGAAAAGACTCAAGTTCCCTAAACCTGAGGTTTCTCTCTTGTAATGTAACCAACTACTTGTGCATGCATTACCTGGCTTTATCTTTGGCTTTGTTTGGGGTTTTTTTTTTTTAAGATTTTATTTATTTATTTTTAGAGAGGGGAAGGGAAAGAGAAAGAGAGGGAGAGAAACATCAGCGTGTGGTTGCCTCTTGTGCACCCGCCACTGGGGACCTGGCCTGCAACCCAGGCATGAGCCCTGACTGGGAATCAAAACAATGACCCTTTGGTTCACAGGCCGGCCGGCACTCAGCCCAATGAGCCACACCAGCCAGGGTGCATTACCTGGGTTTTTCATGTCACCCTGTGGAAACTGAGGTTTGAGAAACCAATGCAAAAATGATGTCATTCTAGCAAAAATAGTGTCACTCTGCTATTGGCGTAATAAAACTGTCCTTTTCCTCTGACACAGGAATCTTGTGTCTTCTGCCAGCATCCATGAGGCAGGGTTGTTAGTTTGCAAGTAAGGTAAAATCTCAAAGCCTACACAATTCTTGACAGTCAGAAACCTCTATAGATAATTTTAGCACAGGACTCATGATCAGTGTTAGCATTATTAAGAACTGTATTGGATCTTTCAAACAAAATTAAATTCCCTGGTAGCCGGATGGAGTTCTTTTACTTCAGATTGTCACACTGTATGAATAAATGCATAACATTATAATTTTTATAAGACTAAATTTGGAAGCTTCTTACAGAAGTTCTTCTGCAAAGTCCCAGCACCGAACAAAGTTCGGGGGACAAGCAGTAATGACCATCTCTGACAATGGCCACACAAGCAGACCAGATGTTTTCAAGTTCCTCTCCCTGATGGCAGCCCAAAACCTCACCCCACTACTACCACCAAGAGCTCTCCTTCCTCCCTCCGACTGAGGTTGAGCTCTTCTCTTCCGTCCCTGTTGCTTCTCCTTCCAAAAACCTTCAAATCTACCTGCTTCCTCATCTCTGTTGTCTCCTCCATAATCCACACACTCCCACCAGCTCTTCCCAACCCTGCTCCCAGCTTCCACCCTCTTCCCTGCCAATCCAGACCCTACATGGCCATTGGAGTGGACAACTTCCTCGTATCCCCGTCACCTCAATAGCGGCTTTTTTGGCCAGGCAAACCTGATGGCTGATTTTATCTATTTGATATATCGGACTTCTGCTAAGATCATTTTGAACAAAGTGTTCCACTGCTTTGAGACTTTTTTTAAAAAAATGCTAGCCTGAAAGATAAATGCCAAGCCTTTGGTTTATCATTCACAGCCTGTCATAATATTGCCCCATCCCCTAATCTTCCCAAGACCCTCAGAAGCTCTACATTTCAGACACTCTTCCTCCAACCATACCACCTAAAGTTGTTTTGTTGTTGTCTTGTTTTTTTTTTGTTTTTTACCATATTACTTCTTTTATCAAGCCTACTGCCCACAGGATCAAGTCCAAGTTACTTACCTTTGTATTCATCACTCTCCTTGTTTCACACGTCCTAGTCTTCTTCCTGATACAAACTCTCCTATCCCTCAAGTTTGGCCTCTTCCTAATGAAACTGGAAACTGGGCCCCCATGAGCCTTCTCTGAACCTTTGTCACATTCTAGCTGCACCTTTTCTCCTTGCTGTCCTCCTTCACGCTGGTCTCCCCCTCCCCCAGCACTGCAGACACATGACACATATAGCTGCAAGGGACAATCCCCAGTGTGTGAGCTTGTATGTGTGCGTGTGTGTGTCCCCAGCTTGTTAACTCTGTGAAGACAAACACACCTCACTCCACCCAGCACTGCACCCTCTCTCCCCTAACACTCATACACAGGCTTGGAGCCTGGTAACAGCAGATTCCCAGTAAATGCATGTTGCTTTATGGAATTCAAGAATCACTCCTTCTATTTTCCCTACTGTCCACTCAATAATATAAATTCCCGATGTACCACATTGTCTCTGATTCTTAACTAGTGCTATGTGCTACCCCATCCACCTACTCCCCAACCTGAAATGCCCTGTCCTCTTCCTCCTCTGTTACCTACCCAATTCCTGCTTCTGCTTGTTCTTTAAGATGCAGCTCGATTGTCACTTTCTTGTTCAACCCAAGTTCTGTGTCATCCTGTACAGCTTCAACCATGTAGTTGACTCATTCTAAGTCTGGACCCAACATTCCTTGATCTTATAGTTGATTGACTAGAATCATATCAAATTTTGTATCTTATAGGCAGATAATACATTGCTTATCATCACGGCACTCATCACATTGTATCATAAATGTCTGCTTTCATTTCATCTCACTCTGAGGATGAGCTGCTTGGAGGAAAGAAGGTAGGTTACACCCATCCTTGTGCTCTCATCATAGAGTCATACTCGGTGTTCATGAAATATTTCCTAAATGGGAAGTTGGGTTTCTCCAGCTACTCAGCTGTGATGTTTAATTTTATGTGTCAATTTGACTAGGCTATGGTCCACAAATATTTGGTCAAATTATTTTTAGATGTAATATTACATTTAAATCAATAGACTTTGAATAAAGCTCATTACTCTTCATAATCAATTAATTGAAGTCCTAAGAAGAAAAACAATGATGTCCCCCTGAGGAGGAAGAATTCTGCCTCTCTGGAGGACCCTGATTAGCCCCTCAGGCATGAGGAAATAGAAGTGAAGACAGCAATTGGCTAGGTTGATCCAGTGTTGGAGACTGACTGGCAGGACAGTTGAAGCAAAAAGAGAAGGGGAAGGGAGTAGAAATTGGGGCATACGAGTGACTGAGATAATGGATTGTAGAAGCTTAATCTGGATGAGGACAGAAGAGAGCTGATGGATGATAAGAAAGTGGCAGGGTGACAGGACTGGAGCTCTCAATGAGACTGAAGACACAGATTTCAGACGCAGGTGTAAGAGTCAGACAGTGGCCTCTAAGGTTCTGTGAGGGCATCAGATTTCAGAGGCGGTGAGTCTCTGACCCTGAAATGGCTCAGATGTGATCCTAGAAATGGCCAAGTGAAGAAGAGAGCAGGAGGGACCTTGTACAGTCAGGGTTCTCTAGAGAAACAGAATCAGCAGGATGTGTATGTATAAAGTGAGGGATTTATTTTAAGAAATTGGCACAGGCAACAGAAGGGCTGGCAAGTCAGTAATCTGCAGGGCAGGCCAGCAGGCTGAAGACCCAGGGAAGAGTTGATATTGCATTCCATTATATTCCATATATATTATGTCAAATTTTTGCTATTTTAAGAAGTATAAATAAACATCCTCATCTAAAATAGAATCAATTTTTCTGAATATTTCATGTATATATAACTTTGTATCTTAAGACAATACATTGTCTTTCCTAAAACATATCTCTGGACTGTGGGTCAATCAAGTGAATGTTGACATTGCAGTGCATGATACCAGGTCTGAGGGTGGAGAGAAAGTCTGCGGGTCATGGTGTAGAAAGTCTATAAAGCTTTTTTTCTTTCTTCTATGTTCTTCCTCTTGACTTGTCATGATGTTTTAATTTGCTATGGAATGTTGTTCTGCATAAAGAAAAATCAAAATTTAAATTACTGTCATGAATTTTACTGTTTAATGTTGTACAATGCCAGTTATAAATGCACATAAGAACATTTAATTCAGTTTCATAGGAGAATTCTACAAAGCATTTAAGGAAGAGCTAACCCCTATCCTTCACAGACTATTCCAAAAAATCCAAGAAGTTGGAAGACTCCCAAACTCTTTTTATGAAGCCAACATCATCCTAATCCCAAAACCAGAAAAAGACACAACAAAGAAAGAAAAATTCAGGCCAATATCACTGATGAACATAGATGCTAAAATCCTCAACAAAATATTGGCAAACCGCATCCAGCAATACATTAAAAAGATCATACACTGTGACCAAGTGGGACTCATCCCAGGGATGCAAGGATGGTATGATATTTGCAAATCAATAAATGTAATACATCACATAAACAAAAGCAAAGATAAAAATCACATGATCATATCAATAGCTTCGGAAAAAGCATTTGATAAGGTACAGCACCCATTTATGATAAAAACACTCAGAAAAGTGGGAATAGAGGGAGGATCCCTCAACATAATAAAGGCCATGTATGAGATACCTAGAGCCAACTTCATAGTCAATTGGCAAAAACTAAAAACTTTCCCACTAAGATCAGGAACAAGACAAGGTTGTCCACTTTCACTACTTCTATTCAACATAGTATTGTAAGTCCTAGCCACAGCAATCAGACAAGAAAAAGGAATAAAAGGCATCCAAATTGGAAAAGAAGAAACAAAACTGTCACTGTTTGCATATGACATGATAGTGTACATAGAAAATCCTATAGACTCCACCAAAAAACTGCTTGGCCTAATAAATGAATTTGGCAAAACAGAGGGATAGAAAGTCAATATCTAGAAATCAAAGGCATTTTTGTATACCAACAATGAAACATCAGAAACAGAAACCAGGAAAAAAATCCCATATGATATAGTGACAAGAAAAATAAAGTACCTAGGAATAAACCTAACCAAGGAGGTAAAAGACCTGTACTCAGAAAACTGCCCAACACTGAAGAAGGTAATTAAGGAAGACACAAACAAATGGAAACATATACCATGTTCATGGATCACAAGAATTAACATCATCAAAATGTCCACACTACCCAAAGCAACTTGTAGATTCAACGCAATACCTATTAAAGTACCTATGGCATATTTCACATATAAAACAAACATTTCAAAAACTTATATGGAACCATAAATGACCCCGAATAGCTGCAGCAATATTGAGAAAGAAGAACAAAATAGGAAGGATCACAATACCTGATATCAAAATGTATTACAAGGACACTGTAATCAAAAGAGTCTGGTACTGGCATAAGAACAGACACATAGACCAATGGAACAGAAGAGAGAGCCCAGAAATAAACCCAAGTCTCTACGGTCAATCAATATGCGATAAAGGGGGCAGCAGGATAAAATGGAGTAAAAATAGCCTCTTCAACAAATGGTGTTGGGAAAGCTGGACAGCTACATGCAAAAAAATGAAACTTGAGCACCAACTTACACCATACACGAAAATAAATTCAAGGTGGATAAAAGATTTAAATATAAGTCGTGACACCATTAAAGTCCTAGAGGAGAACATAGGCAGGAAAATCTCAGATATTCCACACAGCAAGATTTTCACTGATATGTCCCTAGAGCAAGGGACATAAAGGGAAGAATAAACAAATGGGATCTCATCAAAATAAAACACTTCTGCACAGCTAAAGAAAACAGCATTAAAATGAAAAGAGAACCAACTGTATGGGAAAACATATTTGCCAATGATACCTCGGACAAGGGTTTGATCTCCAAAGTATATAAAGAACTCACATGACTCCACTCTAAGAAGACAAGCAGCCCAATTAAAAAATGTGCAAAGGACTTTAACAAACACTTCTTCAAGGAGGACATACAGAGAGTCCAGAGACATATGAAGAGATGCTCAATATTGCTAGCCATCAGAGATGCAAATTAAAACCACAATGAGATACCACTTCACACTGGTCAGAATGGCCATCATAAACAAAGAAACAAACAACAAATGTTGGAGAGGTTGGGGAGAAAAGGGAACCCTAGTGCACTGTTGGTGGGATTGCAGACTGGTGCAGCCACTATAGAACACAGTATGGAATTTCCTCAGAAAACTAAAAATGGAACTGCCTTTTGACCCAGCAATTCCACTGCTAGGATTATATCCTAACCCTGAAACACCAATCCAAAAGAACCTATGCACCCCAATGTTCATAGCAGCACAATTTACAATAGCCAGGTGCTGGAAGCAACCCAAGTGCCCATCAGTAAATGAATGGATCAAAAAACTATGGTACATTTGCACAATGGAATTCTACACAGCAGAAAGAAAGAAGGAGCTCCTACCCTTTGCAACAGCATGGATGGAACTGGAGAGCATCATGCTAAGTGAAATAAGCCAGGCAGTGAAAGACAAATATGATCTCACCATTAACAGGAACCTAATCAACAAAATGAACAAGCAAGCAAAGTATAGCCAAAGACATTGAAATTGAGAACAGGCTGACAGTGATCAGAGGGGAAAGGGGAGGGAATAATGGGGGGAAAAGGTAAAGGGTTTACAGGAACAATTATAAAGGACACATGGACAATAACAAGGGGGGGTGGAAATGGGGGAGGGAGGCGGTGTAGGTTGGGGTGGTGGGGAGGGGTGGGGGAAAGGCAGAAAACTGTACTTGAACAATAATAAAAAATATGTAAATATAAAAATAAGTTTAAAAAAAGAATATTGTAACTGATACAAAATGAGGTTTCTTCACATATTTGATTATGTAACCAAAATAAAAAATATATTTTTGGAAAAAAAAAAAAGAAAATGTAACTCATATGCAGAATCCCTGAAATCACACAGTTTGTATTTTGTAGCTGCTATGTGCATGTGTTTCATTCTTACCAAAATAAAACCCTTTCACCTGGGTTTTGTTTCACTTCTCTGTGCATACACATTTCTACCAACGCTTTTACTTCAGGCTTACTGACAAGTAAGGCAGAACTGAAAGGAAAAGGAACTATGGGTTGCCCAATCTTTCCCTTTCCTTTCATGTCATCATTTTCAGAGTAAGTGGTTGGCTGACACAGTTGGAAAGGATAGGAGAGGCTTCCTTGATTGTTTTTATTTTTTAAAATGCCTTATTTCTGCAATTGATACATGTTGTTGAATAGAAAAGTGTGGCCTATGGGGCTACAAATGCCATCACTTATTAGACATCCCACACGTACCTTGTGCCACTTGAAGTCTCACTGAGCTTCCACACGTCACGAGCCCACCAGAACTCTGTGCTATGGGGCCTCGTAAATGCAGAGCAGATGAGGCAGCAAGGAATGGCGGCCACTGTGGCACGTATCTCCTCTGTTCACAAGCATGCTCCCTTTGTCCCATTGGGTTTCTCATATTAAACCAAGTTTGGGACCCTTCTGGGTGTGAGCTCCTGTGTGACTACCCAGGTCACATGCCCTTGAATCATAGATGTCAGTGTTGAGACCAAATGGCACCTTCAGATGGCATGGTCCTCAAAAGAGTCAGCTTCTGAAAAACAAGAGGAGTGGAGGAGTGATGTGTTAGCTAAGAGTTTGGAGAATAGTAGTGACTTCTGCTTGCTGGTAAATATCCCAGCAGTGCTGGAAAATGTCGCGTATTCTCTATTTGTAGGGTACAAAATTAAATACAGATCTACTAAATCAATCATGGGATGGGGAAACTTTGAGTCCAGGTAAAGGGTGGATCAGCCTCATGGCTGAAGTTGTCCAGGATAACACGGAACTTGGGCTGGGCAAAAACACTACGACCTGAGTCCTTGGGCATCAGGGATTAGGGAGAAGACCCACAGAGCTTACTGTAAGACAAGCTGGTACTGCCACGAAGGTGAAAGGGTGTCAGAAGAGGGTGGAGGAAAATTTGGGGGGAGGAGCAACAAGATGTAAGAAGAATTCTGACGACCTTCTCCTACTCCCTAGATGGGAGCTGGTGAATAAACAGCCTAGTGCTCTCCCGAGAGAACCAAATTTTGTTTGTTTGTTTGTTTTTAAGGAGATTCAGGCTATAAGGAGGTTTGTTTACTACAGCCAGGGTTTCAGAGATATGCTGAAATGGGACTTGAATTCTGAGTGTAACGGGCATTTGAAGTTTTAAATTATCAGCTTGAATTGTACTGTTCATTTACTTGAAGTTTGGTGGGACTAGCTGGGCTCAGGCCCAAAGGAAATCTTGCTGTTGGAGTCGCCTTGAGACCAGCACAGACTGAGACCTGGAGATGCTCTGCTGAGACTCTTATGGTTGTCACCTCTATCCCTACAGGTGCTCCCTAACCAGTCTCCCTGCTGTCAGGGCCACTGTATCCCCATCTACCAACTACTCTGCTATCAGTTATTATATTTCTAAAATACAAGCCCCGCTACCTTTGCAGGGCTCACAAGGGCCCTCCAATGCAGCCTTCCATTCTTCACGCCAGCCTTAGCGCCTACCACTGCCCAGTCAGCCCCTCTCTAGGACAGCCAAGGGCTGGCTTTCCCAAACAAGCCAGGCCCTTCGGGTCGACCTGCCTTGTGTCTTATATTCTCTGCCTAGATTTTTCTTCTCTTTCTTCTTTGCCAGATTAGAATCTGCTGACGTGCTAGTAAATCGGTTCTTCTAAAAATAAATGTTAAAAAACCCTGATCTGTATGTAGCATGTGCCAATTTCTATAGTGTGAACATTCCCACCACAGCTGATTTCAAGCTACCGACATAAGGTCACTGAACCGGAAGTCAAGATGAAATGGTTGTCGTCTCCCCTTGGGAGGCAGGACAAACTGCTCCAACACCTGTAAAAATTTCTTTCAGGAAATTGTATATATCTAAAGATCACCATTAAGTAAAATAAATACCTAAGCTAAATCTATGCATAAAATACACCGGACGGGTATCCTGAAGTGTTAACCAATGTTTGCCCTAGGTAGCAGAAGCATGGATGATTTCTTCTTCTTTTTACTGTCCTTTAGTGAGTTGAATAGTGCCCTTCCAAAATTCATATCCAGTCGGAACCTCAGAATGTGACCTCATTTGGATAAAGGGTCTTCACAGATGTAATTAAAGATCTTGAGATGAAACCCTCTTGGATTTGGGGTAGGTCCTAAACCCAGTGACTAGTATCCCTATAAAAAGAGAAGACTGCAGCACAGAGTGGAAGGTGATGTGAAGACATGCAGAGATTGGAGTGATGCATCTACAAGCCAAGAAACACCTTGGATTGCTGGCGGCTGGGAAGATAGGAGAAGCGAGGAGGGAGGCATCAGAAGGTTTTTCCCTCGGAGACCCCAGAAGGAACCAAGCCTGCCTACACTTTGATTTCGGACTTCTGGCCTCCTGAGCTATGAGAGAAGAAATTTCTGCTGCTTTAGACCAGTTTGTGGTTATGTGTTACAGCAGCTCTAGAACTAATATGGCTGCGCATTTCAAATTTTTCTATATAAATTATGTGTTACCATATCTTAACATAAAAGTTTTGTGGCTTTTCTTTGGTCTATCAGTTATTTATTATACTCTAACCTGTCTTCCCAACCTCACTTCCAGCCCCTCCTCACCTCAGTGCTTACTCTTACTCTTCTCTAGCAGCAGACCGTCTTTCAGTTCCACTGACATCCCACATCTTTGCCTACTCTGTCCCACAGAACTGGCCTCATGAGTGTGTGCCCAGTGCAGTCACGCAGGGCTTCTCACTCAGAGGGCCCCGTGCTTTGAGTTTAAAATGCTGTGATCACTGTCTTGAAATTCTTCTTTTCAAAAAAACTTTACTTATTTATATATTTTTAAAGAGAGGGGAGGGGAGGAATAAAGGGAGGGAGAGACATGTCAATCAGTTGCCTCTCACACGCCCCCAACTGGGGACCTGGTCCACAACTCAGGCTTGTGCCCTGACAGGGACTCAAACCAGCAACCTTTTGGTTCACAGGATGGCACTCAATCCACTCAGCCTCACCAGCCAGAGCTTGAAATTCTTAATAATTGTGTATTTGAACCTGCAAGAGAAGTCCAGTGGGACAATGGGTCATGCACTGGGGGCTTGGAGCCTTGGCTCATGTGTGGTCTCACTCCCTCCACCTCCCTGGGCTGAGTTCTTGACCACCTGCTCCCTAATCCAGAAGTCCAATAACCCCTTCCCACTCCATGACAGCTGCTGCCCTCTGTCTTGGTGACAACTGGGTCACTCCTCATTGCCCTCCAGCCCCAGCCAAGACTTGCATGTGTGGGGGGGGTCAGGGTTGGGCATGCTCCCTATTGGATGTGGTGGCAGTCATCCCTGCCCTGGGCTGGCACAGTCTTGGTGATGGTCTTTGGCAAGTGACTCTGGGGAACTCTCTCCCACCCCAATCCATGTCCCTCCACAGAGGTTGCAATCTCTTGGCATCTCTCATCAGACATGGGTTGGGGCAGCGGGCCCATGGAAAGAAGAGATCGATTTCTTAGCCCCCTAACCAGGCCTCACATTTCCACTTCACACCAGGCCCCTCAAATTCTGTAGCCAACCCTCCTGCTCCCTCAACGTAGGATGCCTTTACCTCTTCTCCCCGGTTTAGCACAAAATAATAACAATATAAAACTACCATTTATTGAGCTCTGTAGTATATGCTGAGCACTTTAAACTGTAAGGAAGACAAGACAAACAGGGATGGCTGAAATTCCAGGTAGTCTGAGTGTAGAGCAAAGGTGGCAAAAACACGGCCCACGGGCCAAATGCAGCCTTCCACCTTGTTTTACCCAGCCCAGCACTTAGTTTCTACCCAGCAGCAGCCCCGAGCTCCTTGCCCCTAGTTAAGGAGTAGTTACATTTATACAGTCCTAAAATTACATTTGGCCCATTGAAGGCAACCACATGGCTGATGTGGCCCCCAGTGAAAATGAATTTGATGACCCTGGTGCAGGTGAAGCAGAGATGGCTTCTAGGTGAGGGATCTCAGTCTCCAATTCAATGCACCCTTGGCCTCCTAGTTCTGTGGGATGCCCAGGTGGGAGGCTGTGTCCTTGGATAATGGGAACAAACAGGAACAGCCACAGAATCTGAAGAACCAGCAGGGAACACATTGTAACACTCCAGAACTAGATGACCCAGTGTCTTCTGAGAATCTCTTTTGGATTATTTCCAGATCTTTTTAACCCAGAGAAAAGCAACTAGATTTGAGCAAGCACCATGATATCTGTCCCTCACAGCCACTTCTCTGCCTGTAAATAAAATTCCAACTAATCATTCAGAGGCAAGTCCTCACCTCACTGCCATTACATCAGAGAAGAGGACTTCTTGCGGGCTTGGAGAACCAGCCCAGGGAGCCGCACACATGAGGGTGGTCTAATAGATAACCGAGGCCCTGTTTTTGCACCTCACTGGGGGCAGAGAGCATTGTCCCAACTTGACAGCACTTGTTTTTAATTTTAATTTTTATTTTTAGAGAGAGAGGAAGGGAGGAAGAAAGGGAGAGAAACATCAATTGCCTCTCACATGCACCCTGACCAGGGACCAAACCTGCAACCCAGGCATGTGCCCCAGCTGGTAATCAAACTGATGACCTTTCCCTTTGCAGGACGAAACCCAACCAACTGACCACACTGGTCAGAGACAACTTGGGAACACTTTAAATCAGTTATCTTCAGGCTTCAACATGCATCAGTCATTTGGTGGGCTCATTAAAATAGAGCTGGGCTCTACCCTCCGATGCAGTATGTCTGGGATAAAATTTTGCATTTCTGACAAGTTCCCAGGTGAGGTCAGTGCTGCTAGTCTGGGCACCACATTTTGCGAGCTCAGGCTTTGAACCCACAGCAGAGTGGTTGGATGGCCTTTGATGAAAGGACTCCACAAGCAACACTCCCTATGGCTCTCGTGGAGCTCCTGCCCCATCTCCCACTTCCCCACATACTCCACCTTGCAGCCACACCTGAGCTCTTCTGGTTCCCCACACTGTCCCCACTATGTCACATGTCCATGACTTGGTTATTTGTTTTAGTGCAGAACCCTATAAAAATAAATAAGAATCAACTCTAATTCTGTGACCCAGAGATAACTGCCACCAACGTTTGGGTGTGCCTAGTAAGAAAGAATTGACTGAGTTGCCTGCCAGTTACTTCAGAGCGAAGCGTTCAAATAAATCTCTTAGGTGCCTGCTTTTAAATGTTCAAGTGTAAAACAGCAGCATCCTTTCCTCAGGAAGACATTCTCTCGTGTTCAAGGATTGCCCTCTTAATGAAAGATTCCCAATTTTTGTAATAGCATCTTGTTTTTGTGTAGCATTTTACAAAACACTTTGTCATACATTGTCTTGTTTGAGTTAAATGTTTACTGAATGAGGGCTCAGGACTTGCTCAAGTTCCAGTAAACAGAATCAAGACTGGAATCCTGGTCTTCTGGCTGCTGGCTCTGCTCTTCCCGTGTGGTGAGGTTTTCCCACCACGGCCTCATTGTTGTCACCACAACAGGATTGACCTCTTCCTGAGGTGGACTCTTGACCATAGCAGTCACACTGTCTACCACTTCTAGCAGCTGGTGCCAAATACCCTCAAGCGGAAACTACCAGGAGCTCAAAATCCTCGCCCCCGAGTCACTCTCTCCTGGTCACCTCTGTTCCCTGTTTCCAGTCCACCTTGCCCACTGCCCCATTTTTCTCCTCACTCTGAGAGGTGGTCACAAAGGAAATATTCAGAATGAGATTCTTGGATGGCAAAAGGTAGTGGGGTTTTATGGGGGCCGCCTGGCCCAGGGGAACCTAGAGCTGGAGGCCTGGAAGCCGTTCCCTTACCCACTGGGTGATTTAGCAAAAAAAAAAAAAAAAAAAAAAACCTGATTTTTTATCTGTAGAATGTGGATGACAATAAGGGTGTAACATGGAGGAAGTGAACAGTAGATTTAAGCACCTCTCAAGCTTACAGCCAATGAAAACAATGGAAGGCTCCCAAAGGTCCAAGAAGAGATGAGCCTATGAGGCAGGAGAAGCTTCGGTGTCTTAGGGGTAAATGGCCAAGACGGAAGTTGGAGCCAAAGAAAATGATTATCAACAATTTTGATAAATGTGTACAATCGTATAAGGACAACCATGGTTATATAGAACAGTTCTATCACCACCAGCCCCGCCCCCCAAAAAATCATCCAGACTCCTTTATAGTCAATCCCCTTACCTACTCCAGCTCCAGCAACCACCGATCTATTTATGTCTTTTTAGTATCCAGTTTTATATGTCCTTTTCTTTGCCTTTCTGAAAATATCATATAAATAAAGGGAACGTACAGTGTGTGGCCTTTCGTTTCTAGTTTCTTTCACTCAGCATAATGCTTTTGAGACTCACCGTGTTGGTATGTATCAATAGTTCACTCCTTTTCGCTGCTGAGGACTGTCCCATTGTGTAGATATGCCAAAGCTTGTGCATCCGTCATTCACCAGGTGAGAGAGACTGAGTTGTCTTCAGTTTTGAGGTATTATTAATAAAGCTGCTATAAACATTCACATACAGGTCTTTCAGTACATGTTTTTATTTTTCTTGGTTTAATACTTAGGAGTGGAATTGCTGGGTCATGTGATAAGAGTATGTTTAAACCTTATAAGAAACCACCAAACTGTCTTCCAAAGCGGCTGTATCATTTTGCATTCCCACAAGCAGTGGATGAGCTTCCCATTATTCTGCATTCCTGTCAACATTTGGTATTGTCAGTTTTTTAAGTAAGCTCTATGAAGACAAGAGTTTTTGTCTATTTTATTCACAGTTGTTTCCACAATGCTAAAATAATGCCTGATCCAATAAACATTTGTTAACTAAATGAATAAATAATGTAGTAATTTTAGTTCAACAGCTCATTCATTCCCCAACTATTTTTTTTCTTTTATTCAGCTAGGGTAACTGGTTAAGAATCACAAAGTTGAGCCCTGGCTGGTGTGGCTCAGTGGATTGAGTGCTGGCCTATGAACCAAAGGGTTGCCAGTTAGATAGATTCCCAGTCAGGGCGCATGCCTGTGTTGTGGGCCAGGTCCCCAATAGGGGGCGCTCAAGAGGCAACCACACATTGATGTTTCTCCCCCTCTCTTTCTTCCTCCCTTCCCCTTTCTAAAAATAAATAAAGAAAATATTTTAATTTTTTTCAGTTTTCATAAAGGTCTATTTCATTATTGGTGGGTAGCTCTTTGAACAGTTAAGTACATTTAAATAATGTATAGGAAGCTGCACGACGGCAGCATTGGTAACTACACAGACAACCAATTCAACTAGAAACCAGCTAACAAGTAACTGTAAATATTTAAGACACAGCTCTTGTTTAGCTCATCCTTTGTTTTGATCACCTTCTTGGAAGGAAAAAAGCCTGCTGGTCACACTGGAAATATATTAAGGCCAAATCTTCTGATATCCATTCCCAGAGGTTTCTTTCAGCTGGATTAAGCCTCCAACTCCAGGGCAAGCCCAAGTTTGTGGCCTCCAGCATTAATGCTCTTCCCATCTACCAGCGCAGACAGTGTGAGCTTCACACCAGGCCTCAGAGTCTGAGTGTAGCCCACTCCAATTAAACTAGAATTGTTGACTTTTGCAGAAATGGAAGCAGTGGGATCCAACTGATAACTTAGCAGCAATGCCAAAGCGAGTGCAGTTGGTACCTGATGTCCAAGCAAGGTTTACTGAAGTGTCAAGATCTTCACATACTTTCTGATAAATTGAGCCTCCAAATTCTGACCCATCATTGACATTAGTGTGTAGCTGGAAGTCCCTAGTCCTGTAGCCCACTGCGAAGTTATTCCTTGTCTGCTTTGATTTGGCACTGTCAAAGGTCATCTGGTATCCAGCAAGCCAGCCCTCGTAACCAAAGACAGCTGAACCATGGATTGCAGGTCCAGCAAAATCAAAGTCAACATCGCAACCAAGGTTTATACATTCCCTCTTGTAAGAAGACTTGATTTTACCACTTTTCTTTCCAGTGTTTGGTGAAAAAGTAGTATCAAATGTTAGTTTCAAACCCTGACAAATCTGGTCTTCAATTGTGATTTCCGTTCCCAGGGTGTTATCAGTGTTCCATTTCTCTGTGAAAGTCAGACCATACTCACACCATTTATATTTGGTCTCCAAGGTCCCAGTAACTTTACCAGTGTCTGTATTCGATGAACCAGATGTTGAGAATTCCACGCCACTGCATGACTTTGTTTTCACGTCCAGTTTCACCAACCCAAAACCAAATCCTTTGTTGAAAATATCTCTGGCAGCTTTGCCAAGGTCAGCATATGATGGAGGGATACACATTGGCCGCGCGCATGTCTGTCAGTGGGTTGCCATGGCGAGGCTGCGGGAAAAGGTGATCTAGTGGTCTCCAGAGGGGGGCCGTCGCCGTGGTCCTGCACGCTCGGGGTTGGGCTGTGGCTGCCGCGACTGGAGGGCGAAGTGAAGGAGACACCGTTCTGCCCGCCGCAACCCTGCCCTCCAAATAAATAAAATATTTTAAAAATAAAAGTCAGTCTTTAAAAAAATAAAAGAACCACAAAGTTGAAAGATGTCCCTACATTTCTGTATACCTCGTGCTCTGTTTAAGAAACACTCAGACTTGAGCAGTCATCGGAATCATGGGAGGGTGTGTTAAAACAGATTCCTGAGCCCCACTCCCAGAGTTCCTGATTCAGCAGGTCTGAGCAGAGCCTGAGGTTCCACGTTGCTAACAACCTCCCACGTGGTGCAGATGCTGCCAGACCCAAGGCTGCACTGTAAGTAGCAAGTGTCCAGATCAGGGAGCTGGACGGTCTAGAAAGCCAGCGTTCTAAATCTCACTGCACAGTGTCTACCTGCACTTAGTCTGTTTCCAGCTCAGGTCACTTCCATCTTCCCACCTGCAGAATCGGTTTCACCCTGACCCCCACTTAGACCCCCCTGTCGAGCTTTCCCTGACATGCCCTGGCCAGTGTGGAAGGGCATCAGATGGTCGTGACCTGGTCCTCGGGCTTGCTTTAGTTCTGGCTGAACCGGCTCCCAGATCCTCTGAGCACTGGCTCTTTGCCACTGTCACCAGCCTCTTTAACAGCCTAAGCTACACTCCTAATTCATTCTCCCTCCCTTCGTTCTTTTCTTCTTTCCTTCCCTCACCCACTGCTTTTAGTCACTGGAGTCCTGCCTTCATCACTTTCCTGGATTTGCCCAACAGGCTCTTTGGGTCCATGGCTAGTTCAAGTCCAAAGAACAAGTGGAATAGTCACTGGTCTCAAACAGCAGCAGTGGGCACCACCCCAGCCCCACTAAAGAACCAGGAGGCTGGAGGGAGGCTGATGAGCAGCATCTTCCCAGGGCCCGGTGCGAGCTGAGTCCTGAAGGTTCTGCGGCAGAAGCAGGGAGTGGGGTGGAAGCACACCAAGGAGAGAACTGGAATAGAGAGTCTGTGACGGGGACCAGTCGCATAGAAAGGTTATAGAAGCAAAGAGAGGGTCAGACAGGGCAGGGGATTAAAATGCAAAAGGCAAAGCTTGCCAGTTACAAATGATCCTGTGAGGGACACCAAATTTTCATTGCCAACACAAGTAGAATGACAATATTGTCTATTTCTGATCCATTCCTGACATCTTTTTTATCTTAACCTCTTCCATTGCTTGACTCAGAGAGCCAGCTCTCCCTCTCTTGGATTCCTGCACAGAAGACACACCCAGGATTCAGGTCTTATAACAGAATATACACTGGCTGTCCTTTGGCATTTGTGGTTGGGAGAGTGTGACTTTTAATTCTGCACAGTCCTATTTTCTATCAATGGTCTGTTTTTCCAGGTCAAGTATAAACTTGTTGAAGGCAATATCAACTATAACATGACCCAACTTTTTAGCCTAATCTCCTTTTGTTTAATCTTTACAACATCCAATGAATTACTTAATGAGATTTAAGCTATGAAATCTTAATGTTAAAATAAAATAAAGTGTTTGTGGGTGAACTGTTAAATCCTTGTGATACGCTTAAAAGTATTACAAAAAAGTCAAAGGAGTATATAAACAAGAACAGCAAAAATTGATGGGTGTTGAATCTCGGTTCTGGATTCAAAGGAGATTCATTATTAGATTCTCTCTGCTTTTTAAATGTTTTTCAATTTCCATAATAAAAAGTTCAAAAAAAAAAAAAAAGCCAGAATGGAATCAGCCCGTCAGTAATGCTTTGGAATCCCCACCCATACTCCTTTTAGAGGTTTAAGGGGAATTATTTAAGTGACCCACGTCCACACACAGACTGGCCTTTTATGACATCCTTTAGTCCAGCCCAGTGGTTCTTTTTCGGGGGAGGGGTAAACTATACATAACATAAAATTTCTCATTTTTAACCGTTGCTAAGTGTACAATTCAGGGGCATTCATTACATTTGCAAGGCCATTCTACCATCATTAGTGGTTTGTTTGGGGCGGGGGGGGGCGGGTGGTTAGTGGCTCTTAAATGTTAAATGTTAGTGTGCAAAAGAATTCCTCCACAGGGTGGCATATGCCCATCATGTGCTTTGGACCTCACGGGCAAAGGCAGGCCATTGAAAGGAATTTTGACAAAAGGGACATTTTACTTTAAGAGATGATACCACTCCCACCCAATCCCCCAACCCCACTACGAAACTCCTCTCCTCCCCAGAGTGTCTAGCTCTGAGCTGAGACCCTGAACTCACCCCACACCCCTTACAATTAGGAGAGGAAGGTCCTGAGGTGGAAATTGCATTTTTCACTTTGCCCACTAGGCTCTGCCTTCCCGGGGCTTGTCCCATCTTCCCCCTCACTCTCGGCAAGTCCAGGCTAAGCTCACACTGCTGCTAAAACACCAGCTTCCCCACCCATGGACAACAACTCTTGGCTTCATAGAGCACCTGCCTTTTACCTCACTTGGCAACTGTCTGGCTTTGGAACCAGGTTAGGTCTGAGCCAAGCACAATTTGCAGACCTTTTGGCCCATCAGAGCCAGTGGGAAAAGCACCCGTGCCTGGGCCTAACTTGAACCCACTGAAGCCAAATTGCCAGAGGTGGAGGAACTTTAAAAAGCCAAAGTGGTAGAGTTTGGTGAGCCAGGGGTAAAGTAGGGCAAGATCAGATTAGATTTAGGCAGGGGCTGGATCACTCAGGTCTTGAAAGTCATGTTCAAAAGTCTGGATTGTATTCTGTTCTACTTTCCTCTTTCGTGAACTAGGGGGCAAGGAGATGGTCTACACTTCCAGCTTGCATACTTATATCAAAGCCACTCTGTGATTGACAATTGTGACAATAATAACAATAACAAGGACAAAGAACTATTATCATTTATTTTGTTTTAGCCATTAGGCTAAATGAATTTTCCATCACACTGTAGAGCATACACTTAGAAATAGATTCAGCCCTGGCTGGTGTGGTTCAATGGGTTGAGTGCTGGCCTGTGAATTGAGGGGTCATCAGTTCGATTCCCAGTCAGGGCACATGCCTGGGTGGCAGGCCAGGTCCCCAGCAACTGATGGATGTTTCTCTCACATTGATGTTTCTCTCCCTCTCTTTGTCCCTCCCTCACTCTCTCTCTAAAAAAGTAAAGTAAAGTCTTTTAAAAGAAAAAGAAACAAAGATTACTTTAAAAAAAAAATCAAGAAAAGAAATAGATTCAAAATCCAGCCTTTATTTGGCCATATCTTTGCCTCTGAGACCAAAATAGAAAATATTAATGGTCAGGGGTTCTGAGCAGTATTTATTGGGTTAGCCAAAAAGTCTATATGGTTTTTTCCATAAAATAAAAGACACATTTTTCATTTGCACCAATAGATTTATTTACTTGGATATTTTGAGTATGTCAGCTAGCTCCCGTGTGGTATAATATTGATTGTTGTCAGTTAATGTCTCAATTTGATTGCTATCAACCTCAACTGATTTACCCAACCATGGAGCATCATCTTCCAGCGAGAAATCTCCAGCACAGAACTTTGCAAACCGCTTTTGACACATTCGATCAATCACAGCACCTTCTCCATACACTGCACAAATCATTTTTTGTGTTTAAGTTGCTTTGCCTTTCTTGAAATAATAAGGCATAATATGCCAAAAATGTTGCATATTTTCTTCCATCTTCAATATTAAAATGGCTACACAAAAATTCACCAATTTTTGATAAGTTTTTCCTAAATGCACACTAATATGACAGCTGTCACAATACAATCTAACAAAATTGTTTTGAATGAAGTTAAAGACAGCTAAGTGCTACTAGAGCTGTCTTACAGAAAAAAACAAACAAAATTTTTGGCCAACCCAATATTTAGAGCCCGTGCCTTACAGCCACCTCCAGGGTGAGGGTTGGTAGGAACAATCCAGCACATGGGAGACTAGCTTCAAGCAAGTTAATTCTGGTGTGGTTTAGCCCCGATACCATAGACTTTATTTTATTTACTTTGAATCTATTGACATGGGAACACTTTGGGATGTGTAGCTGAATAGCCTCCTGCTACTGAGAACTGAAAGGAACATACTAAAGACAGCTATTCTGGTCTATGCTGCTGATCGAATGCTATCATCTTTTACCAAGAGAGGTCTTAACAGATCAACCCAATTCCTGCTTGTCAGAAAGCATGACCCAGGACCAACCACTCTAGAATCAACATAGTCATTAATGGCTTTAAGTCCTGCAATATTTAGTTGGCTCACTTTGACAATTTTATTTGGTAAGTTTTATCATTTCGTTATTCAATATTTCTCAACCTGGAGCAATTTTGTCCCCCAGGGGACACTTGACAATGTCCAGAAACGTTTTTGGCTGTTACAGCTGGAGAAGTGGGGGGTAGTGGGGTGGGCAGAGGATGCTCAGGCACCTGGTACGTAGAAGCTGGCTGAGGAACTACTAACATCCTGTCACGCACAGGAAAACGCCCATGACAGAAAGTTATGTGAGCCAAAATATGAAGAGTACCAAGGCTGAAACACCCTGAGTCACCTAGAAATACTTCTCTAAGATGACTATATTTCTGGAAGGTTCAAGAGGAGGTTATATTGTTTAATACAAGTGCCTTGGATTCTTTGTTGATGATTTTTATGGCCATATTAGGAAATCGGCCACAACTCTTTAAAGTTTTTCTAGACAAAATATGTGACAGTCATGCTTTTGAATGAAGAACACTGAAGCTTTCACCTGCATGTTGGAGCTGGTACTGGACACACCCAGAGTGGTTTTCAGGGCAGAGTCTTGGCCTTCTGTGCATACTATTAGTAGCTTTAACTTTCAAAGAAGAATGCCCTCTCCACGCTCAGTGTGGTTTAAGAGCCACCCTTCATCAGCCTCATGATCTACACTCAAGTTCTTGCCCAAGAACATCACTGTAGCAGGGACAGCTGGCAAACCCAACTCAGACTAACACTCCCTTACACAAGGGAGCATCATTACCAGACAGCGGCCAGCTCCTGTCTTTCTCAGCAACCCCCCTACTAAACATAGCTGATGGTGTGTGTCACTTCTGGGTTGACATGGTTGAGAAGCGGGCCCACTATTATCTTGTCCTCCCCCATCTGCTAACTGGAGGTGGAGCCACAAAGTGGCTGGAGCCCAGGTCCTGAGTCACCCTCTGGAGGAGAGCCACCCACCCGTTAAGGATACCTGCTTGGATGTTACATGAGCAGAAATCCACTCACAGTAAGCCACTGAGATTTTGAGGTTTGTCTGTTATAATAGTTAATGTTACCCAACCTAACCTCAAACACTTCACTTCCCACTTTCTTCATCAGTTATAAAAATCACTGTTTGTAGAAGATCCTTTGAAGCAAACTATGGTCAGCAAACCATGGCCAGCAAACCATGGCATGTGGGCCAAACCCAGCCTGCTGCCTGTTACTGTGTGGCCACAGTCCTCAAGCTAAGGGCAGTTTTACACCTTTAAATGGCTGGAGAAAAACAGACTCTAAAGAATAGCCATGACCGGTGTGGCTCAGTGGGTTGGGCATCATCCTGCAAAGTGAAAGGTCACTGGTTCAATTCCTGGTCAGGGCACGTGCCTGGGCTGTGGGTTTGGTCCCAGGTTGGGAGTGTGTGAGAGGCAATCGGTAGATGTTTCTAATGGTTTTCTCCCTCTCTTTCTCCCTCTCTTTCCCTCTCTCTAAAGTTAAATAAATAAAATCTTCTAAGAAAAGACTAACAACATTTTGTGACATAGGATAAGTATTAAAAATTCCAACTTTAGTGTCCCTTAATAAAGTTTTATTGGACCCCAACCACACTCACTTGTGTAAGATGCTCTGTGGCTGCTTTTGCCCTACGATGACAGCACTGGGTAGTTGTGACAGAGACCTCGTGGCCCTAACGTCTAAAACATTTACTCACTGGCCCTTGACAGAAAAAGTTTGTCAACCCCTGGCTTGAAAGATATGCAGATCATCCATTCATCCAAATGTAATGTTTAGAAATTGTCTCCTGCCCCTTTTCTGCCAAGAGAGAGTCTGGATAGGGCTGAGGAAGCCTGCAGCTCCTGCTAGGTCTACTTTGCTTTAACCCCTGCAGGACAGCTTTTGTTGAATAGTTCCAAGGCACTATTGCAGGGATGCTTTTGAGAATCCCAGGAGATATTTCTCTTAGGTCTCTAGACCAGGATAATCTGTGCCAATCCTTTGTGACAATACTTATCACAAAATATTTGCTTGGGCTCCAGGGGTGCTTTAAGCCAAATCTACAGCCCTGTCTTCAAATGAACAGGCTCTTAGATGAATTTCTTGAACACTGACACTACCTTGGAATTATTTTATTGCCCTACATTTTTCTCTTTGCCTCCATCATGCCCTTTAAAAATTCCACTCAAGCCCTGACTGATGTGGCTCAGTGGATTGGGCATCGTTCTGCAAACCGTGAGAGAGGCAACTGATTGGTGTTTCTCCCGCACACTGATGTTTCTCTCCCTTTCTTTCTCCCTTCCTTCACTGCTCTCTAAAAATAAATAAATAAAATATTTTCTTAAAAATATATACTTAATTGCAAATGTTTCTCCAGGATGCTTCAGAAATCCTTTTTGAAATGAGGCCAAATGGGAATTAATAAAAATATAAACAAAAAGACTATGAATTGTATTACATCATTATAAATGTGCTCAACTCTTCTATCATCAACTCGTCTATGCTGGGAACTATGCCTCACAAAATCCTTCTGACTGTATGATTGTGGGTCTCAGAGGGGAAGCTGAATGAGATGTGGGGCAGAAGCAGCAGCCTTTGGGCTTTACAGGCCTCCATATGTTAGAGGTGAGAAACTTGCAGAGGTACAGGCAGGTTCTCCTCACGACTAGCTCCTCTTCTTGCTCTTTCCCAATTGCCAGCTCTGCGAACTGGTAGTGCGCCCAGGCCCCAACACCAGATACTTTGCTTCAAACCTGCAGAGGCACTAGCCACACTAAACCCTCCACCTCCCACAGACTTCTACACCAGCCCCATTTGCAGGGTAACGCCAGCTGCATGCAGGATGTGCCCATGCCCCCTATTTCCCTGCAAGTTTCAGCTCAGTTACCAGCGGTTATGCTGGTTAGTGACTCTTCTGTGATCCTTCAAATCCCCTTCTTAGACCTGTGCTCTCCCAGATGCTCCCACAATTGTGTAAGGTATAATTCCGCTGAATTACCCACAATACTCAGAGTGATTCAATTTCCCTGATTGAACGTGGACCAACACAAATAACATAACATTTTATTACAGGTAGGATTAATAGTGAAGAACATCTCTCTCCTCTTAACTTCTGTTATTGGATGCACATGACCTCATTAAATGAAAATGTCCTCATTTCTAGATCCCAACCTGGAGAAGAAGCATTTCTAATTCTGCAAGCTTCCATCCAGTGCTGTGAAAATTTCTCAAGTCTCAGACCCAAAGGAAGGTGCAAGCTGTTACAGGTGGATAGACTCAGCATCACTTTGCATCACCTCCTCCCTCCCACTCTCATAAGAGAGTAGGTGTGGCCATCTCCCTAGTGTTTCTTTTTTAGCAAATAGAAGGTAGCATTTTCACTGGCTGCTTGGAACCAAGAACCACCCTCCCTGCTCGTACAATTCTCCTAAATCTTCCCACAGGCCCAGCACAATAGCACCTGGCCTGAGACATGAGTGACATCGATTGCCTTCTTGGTGTATTTTGGAAGATACTGGAATTCAGTCATCGATGATTCATTCTTTGGTCTGTACCCAGTCATAAATGCTTCTTTTGTATTTAGAGTCTCTTTTAAAAATACAAATACTTCTCAAAGACACAGTAACAATAGCAGACCACTACATAGCTCTTACCATGTGCCAGAGACCGTTCTGGACACATCACAGATATTAGCTCATCTAAACCTCCCAGAAATCCTTTGAGGGAGTTACTTTTACTATCATCCCCTTTTTCAGGCGCAGAAACCAAGGCACAGAGTGTTTAGGCAGTGGCACAGGGTCTCCCAGCTAGTCAATACCAGGATATGAACCCCGACATCTGGTTTGGAGTCTGTGTCTCTAACCAGCCCTTTTTACTGTATCTCTACAGGGATAAATGACTTCGATTTGATTTTACTTACTCATCTATTTAGTCAATAAGTATTTATTGAGCACATGCTATGTGCTGGATAGTTTGCTGGGCCCTGTGGATATGGTGGTGAATGTACCCCCACTGTCCCAGCCACCATGGATATTGTCCCTGCTATCCTGGCCTCGTTTGCATTCTCGTATCTACTAAAATTTACAGTGTCTGGGATTTTCAGTATACAGAGTGCTTTGAAAAATAATAGTGTGCAAGTGGTAATAATAACTATTTATTAAGTGTATACTGTTGTACCAGACATTGAGGTTATTTCTGCAAGTTCCCCACTGCCTAGTTACCCTGGCAGCAGCACCACCCTGCCCCACCCTGCCATGCCTCAGCCAGCCTTCCACAGCTCCCCAACGGGGCCCTTTAACCACCTGTCTGCGCAGGACCTGCTCAGACCCACCCTAAGTTTTGTGCTTATTCTTGTGCCTGGCTTGGAGGGAGTAGAGGGATTGGGGTAGGACCCCTATTGGACCTAGAAGTCGGAAGCTGTCATACTAGAATTAAGTTAGGTGATCCTTTCTTTTATCTGAAAAAAGATTAGAATTTCTTTAAGAAGGATTTTTTTTTTAAGTATTTAC
Organism: Desmodus rotundus; assembly: GCF_022682495.2. Taxonomy (NCBI): domain Eukaryota; kingdom Metazoa; phylum Chordata; class Mammalia; order Chiroptera; family Phyllostomidae; genus Desmodus; species Desmodus rotundus. The sequence continues at coordinate 115,920,791 of NC_071391.1, forward strand.
TGAGGGCTTTTTTAAAAATTAAAATTACCTTTCAATTTTTTTTTAAGATTTTGTTTATTTATTTTTACAGAGGGGAAGGGAAGGAGAAAGAGCGGGAGAGAAACATCAATGTGTGGTGGCCTCTCGCACGCCCACCCCCCCCACACTGGGGACCTGGCTGGAAACCCGGACTTGTGTCCCAACTGGGAATGGAACCAGCAACCCTTAGGTTCACAGGCCCGTGCTCGCTACTGAGGACTTTTATGAACAGACTTTTTAAAAATTTTATTGCTGTTATTACTAGTTACCTATACCACATCAAAAAATGTTTATAGAACTTAAAATAAAAGAATGATTCCATCTCAAATTACCCTTTCACCAAAGAATTCAGAACCGAGGTCATGACCTCCTTCCCCAAATGCATCATTACTCCTATATTCTCCGTCTTGTTTAATGGTCTCTTCAATCATCACACTGGACCCTGGAGAGCAGCCTCACCTCCTCCCTACCTTTGTCCACCCCTCTCTCCACACTCAGTTAATCCATGTCTTAGCCTGTCAGTTTGGGGCATTGTAATCAATGGCCAGAGCTTGCTGTGTCCACGTGGAGGTCCAGTCTAACCCACCTGAGACCAGCTCCAAAAGCTACTGCTGAGATTGTAAGAGGAAAAAATGGTGCTGAAGAAACAAATTCTTCCTTCTGCTTTATCTTCAGCCAATCTGGATCCTGCAAGAATCCTGTTCAAAATGCTGCCAGGAAAACACAAAAGGCAATTAAGTGTTATCTGTCATCTTATCTAGATGTTTACAAAGCCCACATTAAAATTCTGAGGTGGAATGCATTTACCTTCCAAACAAGGGAAGGCCAGGCTGCTCCTGTGGTGTGCTCATCCCTCTCTCCCCAGAGCCCAGTCCTCTTCTGGGTGTTTAATCGCCAGAGGGCTGAAACTGTCCAGTAAAAGCCACTTAGCAGCAAGTGAAACCACCAGTCTCTGGGAAGGCCGGAGGCAACTAAGGGCATGACCTGGAATTGGAAGAATGGAAGATGAGGGATAAGAACTTTTTCTTTAAATAATTAAGTTCACTTCCTCTTTAACCTCCTGTGATGACTCCTGTTCTCACCACTCTCCAGAAATCACCCTCACCAAGTCACGCTGACCTCCTGCTTACCTCTGATGGTCTTTCCTGGCCTCCTCCCAACTTGGGCTCCTGAGCTATCAGGACCCCTTATTCTTAAAACTTCCCTTCTCAATAGGTTCTCCTAGAGATCCCCTTTCACCTCTCCTTTCCCTTCTCTAGATCTGTCGAAGGTTCTACTCTCTCCTCCCATCCTCTAAATGCCGGTATTTGTCAAGGATCAGTCCCTGGGTCTCCACTTGTCTCTCTCCACACCTCCTCCCTCAAAGAGACCACTACCTCTGCCCTAAATGACCCCAACACTGTCTCCTGCTAGATAAACTGTTCACAGATACTGTCATCACCTCTACCCGGAACAACTCTTCTCAATTGCCACACCTTTCTCAAGAGCTGTGCTGTTGTTTTACCATCCACAATTAAAACTGAGGGGTCCTCTCTGTCTCTTCTCTCGTCCTTGTCCTCCTCATTCAGTCAGACCCCAAGTTGCCCCTCCAAAATGAGACCTCAACACATGCCTACATAAAGACCTCAGTCTCCTAACTGGTCTCCATCATCACAGTTCCGAGTACTGATTCTGGGCTCTATGAAAGAAAGAGCCGTATTTGCTTCATTTGAGTTCAAATGAGTCATTTAGAGTCATTCTTATCACTTCTACTTTGGATTCACTTTTAAGTCAGGTGCAAAGAATGAACTCACCTTTCATCCCTTCCTATCCCAGTGAAATATTAGGATTTTGGGTTAATCTTCCTGTTGATCATTTAAAACCCTAGACAAAAAAAAATTTTTTTAAATGTTAAAGCACTGGAGAACATTAATGAGCAGGCAGAAACTGTAGAGGATTTGACCTTTAAAAAAAAAGAAAACATGCTAGATTAGATCCATATTTGCCCTCTCTGCCCCCTAAGAATTGTGTGCTGTGGTGCCTGGGAATGGAGCCCAAGCAGAGAGCATCATCTTACTCTGCTCTCAGGCTCAGGAGTCAGAGGTCAGGGTTTGGGTAAGCAGCTGGACACTGAAGGGGGAAATCCTGGAAAAAGAGTCACAGAGGAGGAGCCCCCAAATCTATGTGCAAACCCCCTCAAGTCCTTGTATGACTTTGAACTGAACATGTTCAGGGAAAAAATCCAAGAAACCCAGCAGAAAGAAATAACTGAGAGGCTAAAGCCTATATTAAGAGTCTATGTTAAGTCTATATTAAAGTCTATATTAAGAGAGGCAGATATTTTAAGAGCAGTCCGATACTGAGGAGACTGAGTTTTAAATCAAGTTTGAACTTCAAACTAAAAGAAGCCCTTACTTTTCCAGTGAAATTCCCTAAGTGCCATATCTTAGGAGTAAGAAATATATCCCAAGGCTAAAGGTTAACCCCTAGGATTAAGGGAAAAATAGCCCTTCCATAATAGAACCAAATGAAGCCTCTATAATAATTGAGTGATCCACCAGTATTTTAACTACTATCTAGAACAAAATTCAACCTTCTTTGGAGTAAGACAGCTAAACCCAGCACCTCTGCAACGTAACATCCAATACTGAATATATTCATTGGCCAAAAAGTCCTGCTTACTTTTTTCTGTAAAATATAAGACACATTTTTCATTTTCACCAATAACTTTATTGACTTGAATATTTTGAGTATGTCCGTTATCTCCCGCTATTGGCTTCTAGTGGGTAGAGGCCAGGGGGGCTGCTAAACACCTTCCAATCCATGAGACAGTCCCACAGCAAAGAATTATTTGGCCAAAATGTCAATGGTACCAAGAAACTTCATACACCACTTTTCACACGTTCGATCTGGCACAACACCTTCTCCACACACTGCGCAAATCTTTTTTCAAATGAATGCGTTTTGGTTGCATTTTTACCTTTCATGAAGTAATAAAGCATAATATGCCCAAAATGTTGCATATTTTCTTCCAACTTCAATATTAAAATGGCTGCACAAAAATTCACCTTTTTTAAATTTTTATTTTTTGCATTTTTTATTTTTTATTATATTTTATTGATTATGCTATTACTGTTGTCCCAATTGTTCCTCCTTTGCCCCTTCCACCTATCACCCCCCCAACCCCCCAGGCAATCCCCCCACCATTATTCATGTCCATGGGTCATGAGTTTAAAATTCACCAATTTTGATGTTTTTTAAATGAATGCTGATATGACATCTGTCACAATACAATCTAACAAAATTGTTTCAAATCAAGTTAAAGACTACTAAGCACTACAGAAAAAACTAAATGAAATTTTTGGCCAACCCAGTATTACAAAAAATTATCAGACTTATGAAGAAGCAGAAAATTGTGACCCATAGTCAAGAGAAAACAGTCAGTGGACACAGACATATTAACAACCAGTAAGCTGGAATTAAAAGACAAGATTCTAAAATAACAATGATAAATATGTTAAAGCACCTCTGGGTGGATATGGTAGATAAAAGGATGAGAAGTTTAAGGAGAGAAATGAAAACGATTAAAAAAATTACTAAATGGGGATTATAAAACTAAAAATTCTAACATCTGAAATTATTAAAAAATTCATTGATAACATTAACAGTAGATTAGACAATGTAGAGGGAAGGATTGGTGAATTTAATAATAAGTCAATAAAAATTATCTGAACTAATGCACAAGTTTAAAGAAACATTAAAAAAGAAAACTCCAGTTATCTGTGAGACATGCATGATCATGAAGGGGACCTCAAGGGAGAACTTGGGGGGCTATAGAAAAAGGGGGTGATGGACCCTCACCCCTCAGCTTTGACATAGCCTGAGTCCTCATTCTGTTGTAAGGAATCTCCTGATCTCTTGGCTGCCTTACTTCCCCTGCCTGCCTTAAGCCTGAAACAATGCTGGAGGTGGGTGTGGCCCTGTGCTGGAAAGGGCAGGTTCCCTGGGGCAATCAGGCCTAAGAAAGAATGCATAAAATCCTATGAAACCTACTTGGCTAATACCCTCAACTTAAATGATAAGTGTCCAAGCATGAAATGAGTTTTTTTCCCCAAAGTTTTATGGCCCTTTAGCTATCTGACCCTGACTCAGAATAAGCCCTCATAGTTTTTTGAGTGTTATCTATTGTTTGATCATTTCTGTCTGACAATAATTGATAAGCTTTACATATATGCCCTGTATTCCTATGCAAATTAAACCCAATAAAATCCTGTCCAGGCAAGGGACTGGGCCGGCCCTCTCTTTCACTGAGATAGCGGCCGGCTGTGTCATCCCTTTAATTCCACAGGATTTCTGTAGTCCGTGTGAATTTGTCTCGTCTCCTCCATAACGCCACGGACACTGCGGGCTGGTGTCTGCATCAATACATACCTTCGTGGGAGTAAAATATCTAACTACAGCCAAGTATCTCCTATTTCCTTTCCTGGCACCTAGCTATCCCTAAGGGATGAAGAAGGGCCCTTCAAACTGGCCACCTCAGGACCCTCAGATCAACTGCACAATGATCATTAATGTTCTCTTTGCTTAGGGAGAAAGTTCCTCCCCAAATTCCATCCCCTTTTCAGGCTTCCTGATGTCTCCCAGGGCCTAGCCTATCTCCCAGTTATGTGAGGTTCCTGGGCTCTTATTCATTCTCCATAGAAGAAGAGCCCACTGATTTTATCCAAGAAGTGGGCATTGATAACCTCTTCCCTACAAGGCCTTTGCATTTTGCTTCCTCTTCTTGGAATAATTTCCTCCTCTCCTGTCTAGGCAATTGCTTATTTACCCTTCAGGTCTCAGCTCAAATATCATTTCCTCAGGGAACCTCTCACTGACCTTCCCTTGACCCCCATCATGCCCCACGTGTGTGTCCATGCCTGGATGTCATGTTTGGTCTCTGAGTTCCTCTGGACAAGGCACCACCATAGTCATTCCCCCAGAACCCTGAGGCTGAGTCCACATGACTACTGCTGCTGCAGGAAATGTATACCTACCTGTCTAGTGCTCACCTCCTACCAGGATATTCATCTCTTCTGATCTCTTTGGACCTTCTTGATGCCAATCGACCTCCAGTCCAAACTTCTCATCACCAACTGTTAGATTTTTCTTCCCGGGGCCACCTTCTTTTCTTCAATCCATCCAGTTTGCTGGTCATAGCCAACCTCATTCTGCTCCATCCTCCTGCCGATAAATGCCATGTTATGTCCATATAAAACTCGAGGAATGCCCATACCCCGAGGCAGGGGAAGGACAAGAAGATGTTTTGGGCCAGCCTGGGTTGTGAACCCATCCTAGGTACTCCTATGGCACCTTCATGGCACTTACGACATTATATTGTCATTGGCCTATAACCCTATTCTTTATTGTCGCCCAGTGCCCAGCACAGGGTCTGGCTGCATATATGCATTTGATCAATGTGTGTTGAGTAAATAAATAAAATTTGAAGAGTCTGGAAATACCCTTCCAATGGACTTACTAAAGTGAAGAAGAAAAGTTTATTCCTTCAAATGGAATGATCAAAGTAAAGGGAGAAAGTATTGTATTAGGAATCCTATTCTTCCTGCCCCTACCCTCCACGCCACCTCTTGCAGCACTAGTGGGACCGTTGGTAGGTCACAGTCACCTGGCAGGGCCTGGATGAGTGCCTATCCAGCCCTGATGCCAAAGTACACCCTTGAAGTCATGCTGGCCTAAGAGCATTTCAATTCTGGGCATTTTTTCTTGTACTAAAAGACATTACATAATGACATTACTGCCGTAAGGCCTGGGATTCATCAGGTAACATACTCTTAGTGTATTCTCAGCAATTATCTGAGTGTACTTGACATTTACCTCGAAATCAGTGATTCACAGTCCTGGTGTGACTGTTCTTACGGTGTCTTTAATATCTCAAGTAAATCAACAGAGTCTTCAAATAATTTTAATTTATATGCAGCTTAATACAGATTTCCAGGCCCACCCCAGACATACTTAATAGGACTCCCTAGAGTTGGGCCTAGAAATCTGCATTTTTAATAAAGATTCTCAGATGATTCCGATGTAGCACTCTGGAATCATTGCTCTATTTCAGTCCTCTTGTCTTCTGGATGAGCAAACTGAGCCAGGAGGATGAAAATGACTTGCCTAAGATCTCACAGTGCCAGGATGCAGGCCAGAATCCAGGCTTCCTGACTCCAATCCCAATGCTCTTTCAACCATAGTGCGCAGTCTCAAAGTCCCCAGACCCTGGCTCCTGACTTCTAGGAAACTGAGCAAGCCTTAATTACAGTAACCCTGCTTTTTCTGGCCTTGCTCCTAAATGCCATGCAGCCTGAGGGGACAGAGAGAGGGGTGGGCAGATGGTGTAGGCTGATGTGATCAGCTCTGAGGGGCTTTTCCAGACACAGTGGCAGAAGCTGAGCTGGCACATGAGCCACTGTCCCATCGGGTTGCTAGGAGCCCCACCACCCACCAACTGTTCTCCTGCCCAGGCTCTACTCAACCTCTCCTCACCCCGTTTGTCACCAACTCTCGGAGATGAGAAAAAGGAGAGACAGCTATGCATGTTTCTCCCTGGAACTAACGGCACAAAGACCCCTAGAGGTTGTGACTGGAAAGGCTGCCTGGGCCGTTTCCATAGCAACTCTGTCATCCCTGCCCTAGCAGCTACGTGCTGCATGGCATGTGCACTTTCCCAGGTCCTCGGAGGACCCTGCTGCTCTCACTGGCTCAGGGTTCAGGAGTGGGTTGTTAATCCTGGTACTTAGATAACAATATCCAAATACATCTGTGGGACCGTGAGCCCACAGGAGCTGAGGGCACATGTGTGCAGGCCATCCAGGGAGAGATCCAGAACTTGGGCACCCTTATGTTACAGAGCAAGGGGGGTGGTAGTTCACGATAAATTATTACAGAAAGGATTCCCCCTTTCTGTCTCTGGAGGTTCCTTCCCCCACCCCCACCTGCTAGGTTCGCAATGCCCGCCGCCAGAGGAAAGACGTCTCTCAATGCCAGAGACCGGTGAAAAGGAAAGGAATTGTTTATTTAAAAGTTACACAAACTTAGAATAATGACCTAATGTCTTCAATAAGATACTAAAGTCCTCTAGAATACCCACAGATGCACAGTCCTTCCCTCTCCCTGTGCCCAGTCCAGGGTACCGTGTCTCAGGAAAAGAAGTAGAAGTCCGTGATTCAGGCTCCCGGCACCATCAGCTGTGTGGCTGCTGCGATCTCCAGTTAATCCAAAGCCATGAGGCACCTTCTCACAGCCCACCAGCAAGAGTCCTTTCTCCCCTTTTCTTCCCGGCAAAGTCTCTCCTGCTGCCTAAGCCGCGTGGCAAAAAGAAACACTCCAAAACCACACGGTCCTCTCTACTCTCCTTCAGAACCGTGTGGTCCTTTTCCCCACTTCAGAACCACATGGACCTCTATCTATCTACTTGCTTCAGAGCCTCGTGGTTCACTCCTTCCTTCAGGGCCGCATGGTCTACTCCCCATTTACTTTTGGAGCCGTGTGGTCTCCTCCTTCTTCCCCAAAACCTTGTGGTCCTCCCCACTACTATGGAGCCGCGTGGACTCTTCTTTTCTATGGCTGCCGGGCCTAGGTTTAAATCCCAGCGCCCATCTTCCTTTGCAGCCCCATTTCTGACTCCTCCTACAGTCAGCTACACCTGCCAGCATCCCTGTACTCTTCCAGCTTTACTGGGCTGCCATAGTAAGTCTGGGCAGGTGTGGCCCCATGGCGTGGAGCCAATCTTCTCCACGCTCTCACGCAGGCCCTGTAACCAGGGGGAGTTGCTTCCCAGACCCATCCTGGGTGGAAGTCACTCCCATCTCCCTGGCTCAAACCAGGGCCACAGCTATTTAACACATCTATGAAACCAGTTAAAGGTTATAGATATGTTAAATGACTGCCAGGGGTTAGCTGCAAAGCTGTTGCTACCCAAAACAGCTCTGAATGGCCCTGTTCCATGTGTCCCATCCCCCCTGGCTCAGGCCTGTGGGGGTGAGGACATCCTACATACATTTTTCTAATATTTCCTGGACACCCTGAGTCCTGGACCCCATTACAAATCCTTTCTTGGGGCCCTCCTCTTGGCTGCACCCTGCTTCACTTATATTCCTTCTGCCACCGGAACTGGCAGGTGCTTAAATACCCTTGGATGAGTAGCTGAACAGGGGTAAGCTCTTTTGCTCATGGAGGTGAGACAGAACCGGAATAAAGTGTGCAGCAGAGTCTGGAGGGGAGGAAGGGTAGGCCCTCCCCAGTTATGGAGTTCACACATTGATCTCCAAATAGCTTCTAAGAGCCTCCCCTCTGCACTCCTCACACACCAAGTGTCTGCTGGCCTCTCCTAGCTGCAAGCCACCAGTACTGAAGAGTCAGTAACACAGTGTAAGCCTGCCCAGGGGCATGTTCCGCAACCCCCTACAGAACCCTCCTCCCACAGTCCCCACCCCCAAAGCGCACACTCTTTGGGAGAGGTATGCAGCAATGGATCACCAAGAGTGGAATTTCAAGCACCAGTGATGAAACAGTCTTTAGGAAAAGAGAGGGGACGCTTGGAGTCCTGCAAGTTATTTGCCATCATAATCATAGCCTGGAGCACATTTAAAAACATAGATCTTCAATATCTTCTTCCTTTGAAAGTGGTTTTCACACGGTTAAGGGAGCATTTTATTGCTGCGAGCAGATGGGCATCCTTGAATGTTTCTTAGGAAAGGCACCAAATACAACCTAGTTCCTTGGAAGGCCCACGGTACTCTGCCAATAGCACTGCATTACTGCATGTCTACTGGGCCTGAAAGGCTCAGTTCTTTGAGTATACATGCAGCTACTCAATTTATTTTAAAAGGTGGTTTTCATATTTGGAAATAGCAACCAAGTCTGGTTAAGAATTAGGTAAATAAGCTGGATAATGCCATTTGGGATAAAGGACTCCTTACACCTTTAATCAAGTTGTTAAAGTCTTTGGGTTTATTTGTTTTGTTTTGTTTGTGTGGTTTTTGCTTTTTGGCAGAGTTGATGAGTAATGCAGGAAACACTCCAAGGTGTGTCTCCTGATCAGGCACCATCTCACGCCCTATGGATGGTGAGAAGTGGGCCTGGGATGGGATGGGAACCCTGCCCTGGAGGTGAAAGGGGTAGAGTCCAGTGGGGAGACAAAGAGGCAGCCACAGGACATAACCACTTCCCCTCACCCCACAGGGCCTCAGACCTCATTCCCTCTGAAACCCCCAATCTGCCAGGTCTTTCCCTTCTTTGCTGTCTACTCAGTGTCCTCGGGGACTGAAAACTGCTAGAGAAATTCAGCCACACAGACTGCTGTCACTGAAGGTTCGTGGGGCCCTCAAAGCTTCCAACTCTTACCTTCTGAGCCTCCCCAGTGCTTGCTTTACTTTCACACAAGAGCTGCTTTCCATTTTAACCACTGTCCTTCCCCACCCCACCCCCTTCCCTGCTCCCTGGGGCCAACCACCTTCTCCCTATCTAGCAGCCGATAACTTATCTTATAATTTCCACAGAAATAGAGGTCAGGAGGCTGGAGCTTCGGGTCTCCCATTCCCTCCCGACAAGGCACCACCCTAATCAAGCCCTAGCCAAGGCAGGCTCCAGGGCAGTTAGAATTTCACCTTTCCGAGGTGAAGGGCCTGACCTGACAGAGGCTTTGAAACCGTGGTGCAACTGTTCCCAGCGCACACCTCTGGACTCAGCTCCCACCCAAAGGTCTTTCTGAAGATCTGGTGCAGACGTTGACCCCAGCCTGCTAGCAGACCCAGATAGACCTGGAAAGGCTCTGGATGGTGGCTGCAGCTGAAGTAAAGGCCCCGCTGGGAGGCTGCAGCAAAAAGTGGACATGATATTCAACTACCCAGAAGCCACTGAACCAGCAGAGTCCACACAACCACTGCTGGGTTCAAGAAACACATACCTACCTGTCTGGTTTTTTGCCTGCCTACCAAGATGTTCATCTCTTCTGAGCTTTTTGGGTCCTTTTGCCCCTGTTTCGTCTTTCTAGGGACCAATCCCCCCTTATCTCGGAAGGAGATATGTCTGCTCCTGCCCGAAGCTAAGGCTTCCCTCATGATCCTGATTTCACTCCGCAAATAACTGACTTCATCAGGCTTTTCCTTTCTTCTGATGTTATCCCTGCATCACGTGAACATACCGGAGTCTTCCCCCAGCTGTTTAAAAACCAAGGCAGACAAAACAAACCCTTAACCCTCTGTCCACCAGATTCCATTTTGTAGTGCTCTTTTCCACCCCAGTGAAGCTTTATTTAAAGAAAAAGAAGGAATTATTTTGAAGAGGTTAAACGTGCACAACGTTTTCTTTAAAAATCATTGTTAAGAAAGCACACAGTGAAAAATGTGATTTTCATATCCCAGTCCTCTTCCCAGAAGCCACTTTTCTTACCATTTTCTTACAGGCGTAGAATTCTAGCTATTTCATATCCTTTCTCTGTTTTACACTTGTGCTTTTCACATAGTGACCATCATTCCACATAGCGTATATAGGCCTGCCTTATTTTTTTTAACATCCTCCAACATACTCCAAAATATAATAGACATATCAAAATTTATTTGATAATTCTTCTATTGACAGATGACAAATGTTTGGATCGCGATCATACTATTTCAAAAATACCTATCTTATTCACATCATTTATATAAATATTTCTGTAAAATAAATGTCTAGGTGTGGAATTATGAGATCAAATTGTGTGCACATTGAGAACTTTAATTGATGTAGCTCACCATAAAAAATATGCCAATATACATCATATCCTATTGCCACCAGCAAAAAAAAGAGTAACTTTTTCCTAAGGCCCTTATCAACATGTTGTTAGCCAACTATTTTTATCCTTCTCAGTCTAAATGATTTTTAGACTAAAAATGATTTTTCAGCATAGTTTTAATTTTATTTTCTCTTACAATTAGTGAGAATGGTCTTTTTTCATATGTTTAAGAACCTTTTGTATTTTATTTTCTATAAACTGTCTTTTTATATCTTTTACCCATTTTTGCATGGAATTGCTCTTTTTCTTATTGATTTGTGGAAGCTCTTTATATAGAAGTTCTTTTCATGATAGGTTGCTTATGTTTTCCAATCTGTCGCTTGTGATTTGATTGTGCTGATTGCCTTTGTAACACAGTTTTTATTGTGGTAAAATAGATATGACAGGAAACTTACTTCGTTAACCATTGTTAAGCGTGCAGTTCGGTGGCATCAAGGGGTCCACACTGCTGTGCGACCGTCACCACCACGTCCCCCCAGAACTCGCGCCTTCCCAAACTAGAAGTCCGTGACACAGTAGCCCCCCGCTATTGAATGTATCAGCTTTTTCTTTAGACTTTTTTGAGTTTTATGTAACATATAGAAAAGCTTTCTCTTTTACCAGATTTTTTTAATTTTACACATTTTTTTCTTTTGGTCAGTGCTTCTCAGCACTGTCTGCATTCTAATCACCAGGGAAGGGGGCTTTTATAAAATACCAGTGCCTCCATTGCAAACAGAGGTTCTGACTTAAATAGATAATTCTTAAATAAATTCCACAGGCGATTCTAAAGCCCAGCCAGCATTGAGAATCAAATGTTTTTGCGTATTTAAGATTTCATCTTTTAGCCCTGGCTGGTGTGGCTCCGTGGATTGAGCTCTGTGGATTGAACGCAAAGGGTCGTGCGTTCAATTCCCAGTCAGGGCACATGCCTGGGTTGCAGGCCAGGTCCCCAGTAGGGGGTACACGAGAGGCAACCACACATTGATGTTTCTCTCCCTCTCTTTCTCCATCCCTTCCCCCCTGTCTAAAAATAAAATGAATAAAATCTTTTTAAAAAAGATTTGATGTTTTACATTTAAGTCTTTGATTCATCTAAGATAGTGAGGTAAAGTGTGATATGAAAATCAACCCATTTTTTCCCCAGATGGCTATTTAATTATGCCAATACCATGTAATAAGTGTAAACTACCAAAACTGACTTTGGAAGAGAGAAAAACTCCTGTTCCTACAACTTATATCTGGGTGATTCGGAGCAAGTTATTTAAACTCTGATGTGTCAGTTTTTCATCTGTAAAATAAGAATAATAGTGCCTCATAGAGTTATTTTGAGGATTAAAACATTCATAAATGTGAAATGCTTAGAACACCTGGGCCTTAGTAAAAACCATACTAATATTTGCTACTGTATTTGTCATCACTCGTTTTGGCTCAGCAAACGAACATGCGCAGAGCCCCAGATATGATAGAATGCTATGTAGTCATTACAAATTACACTGTAAAAGACTTTAGTTAAAGTGAAAAGAGATATAAAATTAACTCATCTGGATATGAAAGTGTACACATTAACCAAACACTGTAAAAATACATTAAAATATTAGCAGTGGTTATATTTGGGTGAACGGAGTTCATGATTTTTTTTTCTTTTTTTCCTTAATCTTTTCTATATTTCTCAAATTGCCTGCAATAAACAGGTATTTAGGGGGGAACAAGAGTTTAAAAATTGCTACATAAAGTCTGTTGATCTGGATTCCATCCCCCAGCATACGTTTCCCTCCCCAGCTCGGTTGCAGGAGCCTGTTCTCCACATGGCGTCCACGTCACAGAGAATTCGCTGGGAGCGCTGGGCGGGCGTCAGGACTCTGCCTCCAGGCTGGCGTGCACGCAGTTTTCTGGGCCACTCCAATCCAGCTAATTGTCCTTGCATCCAGCCTGCATTGTGCTATCACTGTATCAGCCGGCTCATTAAAGACCTTATCAAAAGCCTTGCAAAAGTCTCTATTTGTTCAGTCAACAAATATGGTTTGAGGCTTTATTAATTTCCAGACTTTGTGTCTTTCATGTTTCCTTAATAGATGACTCAGAAACAACATTAAGAAAAGAAAAAGGTCAGGCTGACATATTTTGTTTTTAAGCATCTCAGGCTAAATTCCAATGACTGCTGCTTTCCCAAAAGTCTCCCAAAATTTACTGTTATTATTTTTACCCCAAAAGCACTGTTTTTATTTATCTAGAATCCTAACTGCTTCTGCAGCAGGAGGAGCAGGAGAGGTTCCTGTTTCAATCCAGGGCCTCCATAATGTCCGTCTGTTGTTACCAAAGACACCGGCAAGTGGCATCACGGATTGGGTGAACTAACCGCATGTTAGTCTCTCTCTGCCAGAGCAACAGGTAAGTGTCAATCTCTGCTTCTGTAAGAATCCTGAATTTGGGATTTTCAAGTATAACTACTCCAACTTCTATTCCTGAAGGTTTGAAATCAGTTGATAGAACAGTAGACAGGTAGGTAATCACAGTTTCCACTGTCCAAATGTCCAATCAAATTTCTCCTTCACTTTTTTTTCCCCAAGAAAACTGGCTGACTTGGCTTGTTCAACTCCTGCTGCAGTGGCTTTAAACCCACAGTAGAAACTTGTGGGAACACACCTGTGCACCTGAGGGCCTTGTCCTTCATCTGCACCAATTAAAATCATACAGCTACCAAGAGGCCTCATTTCAGCCTCATTCTGCCTGTAGACCTGAGAAACATCAGCCAGTTTTTTCACACAGTGTGTCCACAGGAATCTCATAGCCATACTTGAATTTCCAATGAGCTGCGTCAGAGCGTGCCTCTGTACCTGGGATCTGTCATTCCTGCCACCACACAGCCCGTGTTTTTGGTTTTCTGGAATAAGTGAGTCACTGTGCTAGAATCCAGTAATTTGTCAGGCACTTTCTTCTGGATGAAGGAGAAAGTACCTGACGAGAAATGTGCCGTGTGACAATTACTGCACAGTTTTTCAAAACCAGCGCTAGAACCATGAAACATGCAGGTGTGCCCACTGCTACTTCAAGCATATCTCTGGGCCCGCAGCTCCTGCACCAGGCTTATTGTTGTTGTTGTTGTTGTTGTTGTTGTTGTTGTTGTTATAAATAGTCCCGTCTAGAACTTCTCAGGGACTGAAGCCAAACTCAGCCAGTATTTGTGCAAATTATGTTCTTCTCCCCCTGAGCATCCACGTGACTTTTATCCAGCTCTCTTCTTCCAGGCCTTCTGTCACTGTCCTAAAATGGCACCATTGGGACCAGTCCTCTATCCTGTACACCCTCTCGGACCTGGGCTGTAATTTCTTTGTACCTGGAATCTAGAACTCAGTGAAAGCAGAAAAGTCCTGGACAGTCTTCCCTTATCGCGGCATCCATGTGAGAGAAGGTCAAGGGGATTCCAGGCGTTTTTAAAGTGCTGAAGAAAACGTCTCCAAACTCATTCAAATTCTTTACATGTATAAACTTTCAAATACCATTGAAAATGTTTGTTTTGAAAATAAGATCTGAAATAAAGCAGATCTGTTCTTTCCTCATACGTAAGAGACTGCTGTGAAGTGGTAGGTGATAAAGCAACACTTCAAAGAGCTGAATTGTGACTACTTAAACGAAGGAGTGCTCTGCAGCAACACAGAATCAGTCCACCTAACACAAACTACATACGGTAGGTGCCAGCTATATGAAAGCACTTTCCACTTTAGAATTTAGAAGGTAATTAAATATATGATCCAAAGTTCTTGGTAAAAGTGCTCCAGAGACATTGAACAAAATGCTGTTTTCAGTACGGTGTCTTAGTGGAGCAAGCAGAAGGGTTTCCCGGGGGTCATGATTTGTGGCAGCATCTATTTCTCATACATGACTCAGAGCTTCTGAGAGCGTAGACAGCAAGAGTGACTTAAACAAGTGATTCTAGACATTTGGTCTCTGAGAGTGCCTCAAGCTGCAGTATGCTTCAGAACCCTCTGGAAGACTTGTTCAAATACAGATGACTGGTCTCCATCCCAGGCTTTCTGACTCAGCAGATCTGGGATGCAAAAAAATCTAAGAGCTAAGAAAAAGAAAGAAAGGGGTGAGGGACACCCTTGCTGGAGTGCTTGATGCTTCTGTCACTAGATGCAGAAGGAGCAAGAGGGGAAAGCATGACGGTAACAGCTAACATTTGTGAGCAGTTCCGGGGTGCTCTATTCTCATGTGCATCGATTCCTCCACGCTTCCAGCAACCTGAGGAAATGGGTATCCGTGTCATCATCATCATTTCAACAGATGAGGAAACCGATGCACACGCTAGTCATTGGAAAAGCCAGGATTTGGACGCTGAAGTTTCAACTTTATGTTCGCATGTCCAACCCCACAAGAGGAATCTTCCTGATAAGTGTGAACCTTTACTACCTGTTGTGAGGCTGGAGGCCCTCACCCCAGGAGCACAAACCCTCCTAGGCTGGTGGGACTTCTTGGCAGACCGAGGACAAGACCACACAATCAACAAACATTTACTATAGGCCATGTCGCCACAGGCATATTACAACATTATCTCTTTTACAAACACCCTTCGAGGTAGATTTTTGTCATTTTCCCCATGTCACAGCTGTTGCAAAAATTAAAAGAATGTACCCAAAGTGAGCACTGAATAAATAGAAATTCATTTCAGTATTCCCCCTTCTATAGATATCATTTGCTGCCTCTGGATATGTTCCCAACAAGCTTCAGGTAGTTTACAGTGGCTTTAGGCCTTTACTTCAGGTGCTCACTGGTTTCCTAGGTTGTGCTGAGGCCCAACACTCATTTATGTCTGTGGTTTCAAATTTGAGCTTCCAGGTGTCCCCCCTCAACACACACACTTGGGACCTGCTGATGATAGGGGGAGCTTAGGGAGTGTAGAAGGCAGAGAAGGAAGTGAGCTTCAAGGAGCAATCTCATTTGAAGAGAGTTTCATAACTTTTTTGTTTGTTTGCCTTATTTTTAATTTGAAAACCACTGAAGTGTAGCATTGTTTTTATGAGGGCAAATGTGTTTCAAGTCCCAGATCACATACCTAGGACACAATCTGTTCCTACTGCAGGTAACAAAATGACATAATCGATAAACCAGTGTCAAAATGTTGCAAGAGGCAGTGAACCAGAACCAGGCCTCTCAACCCAGACATCAAAAGCATTCCAAGTTCAGCGTAGCTCATGTGATGGCTCCTTTTCTCCTCTTTCACCTAAACACACCTATTTATTCAACAATGATTCAATGATTCATAGCAGCCCCTGCTGTGGACCAGCAGCAGAAGCCAGCACTGGGAATACTGAGATGAGTAAGTCCTGGACCCCACCTGCCAATAGCAGTTAACCTGCTGGGAGGGATGCATGGGGAGGCCATTGAGTTCCCTTAAGTGGGGCAGCAGTGAAAAGAGACAGAGGAGGGCTCCAAGGGAAACAGTCAAGCTTCGTGAGCAAGGTAATGCTCGATTAAGATGGAAAAGATGAATGTTAGGAGTGGGACGATCCTATAGCATGGAGCACAACAGGGAAAGGCAGAGAGAAGGCACAAGTACCACACAGGTCCACTGGACACATGCCACCTAAGTTTTTCAGACTGAGAGGGCCAAGTCCACCATCCCCTAAACTGGCAAACCGTGATAGCTGGTCTTCAACAAGAGTGGCTACTGATTGGATGGGTGTACACCTGACCCAAAGGCTCAGGCTAGCTACAGTGTCCAATGAGGCATGCAGTAGAGGTGTTATTAACTAATTCAGCCAATCACTCTGGATCCCTCTGGAAGTTACACAGGAAAAATAGCAGAGTCAAGTGCAGAGAAGCAAGGATACCAGACTAGACTAGGCTCTACACACATTAAAGCTGCCTCTGGCCCATTCCAAACTTTGAGTTCTCTTTCAAGTCTGTCCTGCATAATAAGTCATCCCCAAACCTAGTGACTTATCACAGTAATGACCCTTTTATCTCTCACAATTCTCATGAGTCAGGAATTTGGGAAAGGGTCAGCTGGGTGGTTCTGGCTCACGGTCTCCCAGGCAGTTGTAGTCAGGTTGAGTCGAGCTAGAGCAGCAGGGAGCTGGAGCCCCTGGGGACTGGCCTGGCCACTCTCTCTTTATGCCACCTCAGAACTTCTCCATGGTGTCTCTCCCCGTGAGCTGGTTTGGGCTTCCTCACAGCATGGTGGCTCCAGGACAGTGAGAATGCTTACACGGCAGCTGAAGGCACGAAGAGGAAGAGTTCTAGCAAGCCAGGTGGATGCTGCATCACCTTTCATGACCTAACCTGGGAAGTCATGCAGCATCATTCCCACCTACTCCCTTGTTTGCACTTGTCACAGAAGCCCAACTAGTTTTCAAGCCCACCACCTGATGGAAGGAATGTGGAAAAAAGTTGCGGACATATTTCAGAATTTCCACACAGTCTCGGCTCAGGCTTCACTTTCCTAAGTGAAAATGACACTTCATTTTCCTAAGGGTTTAGATTAAGGCTGAAGTTGCCTCTGGTCCTTGTACATTAGACAAGCTACAGTTTGCTCAGCAGGGCTAAACCGTAAAGTAGGAGGTGAGCACAGGGGAAGATAAGTCTGAAGAAGTAGGTGAGGGTCTTTCACGTCATACAAGGGGGCTGGACTTTTTTCCTACAGGTATCTACCCTTCCTTCCAGGACAAGTGAGGACAGGTATAGGTGACTTCCAAAAGTAGATAATCTCTAAGGCAGAGACAGGAATCTGGAGGTCCATGGCAGAAGGCACCTCATACAATATTCCTTAGATTGAGAAGTTTATTACAAAAAACCTTAGTGTTTCTTGCTTCTCTTGAAAAATTAGAAAGTCTGGTCACAGTGGGGTCTCATCCTTGCACAGACACAAAGCAGGGAAGAAAGTAGCAGCTGTCCTCTTTAAATGAGGTGTGTGCTCTCCAGTTAGCCAGAGTTCCACCCTGTCCTATTGCATCCCAATTGTCTTGGTTCATTATTTACATATTCCCAATACATGTTGGAGTTTGTGAGTGCCGAGCTCAGGCTTCTCATGGGTAAGAGCTTGTGTGGTCTCGGGCTAAGAAACCCCCCTCTCCTTTTCTTTTTTATCCATGCCCGAGGACATCTTCTCATTGCTTTTAGAAAGAGAGGAAGGGGGAGACAGAGAGAGAAACATCGATGTGTGAGAGAAGCGTAGATTGGTTGCCGTCTTGTACACGCCCCAACTGAGGATCAAACCCACAACCTAGGCATGTGCCCCAACTGGGAATCAGACCCGCCATCTTTCAGTCTATGGGGTGACGCTCCAACCAACTGAGCCATACTGGACAGAGCCCCCTTCTCATTTTAACGGTCATTCAAAGTATAATTTGCTTATACTTCATATAGTAAACACTACTTTTTAACTTTTTTCTCTTTTTAGAGAGAAACCTTGTTTTTCCTGTTAAAGACATCGTCGAAATTATTTCCCTTGCTGAACTGGACTTGACCTATTTGTTCAGCAGGAGTACAAACAATTGTGCACCCTGTAAAGTGTAAATCAGGTACAGTAAGTCTTCATTTAATGTTGTGGATAAGTTCTGCAACTTTAAGTAAAATGACATATAACAAAACCCAAAATGATGTATAACAAAATAAGTTTTACCATTGTTTATAATTGATATAAACAAGAGTTAAGTTCCTATAGTACTTCATCAATCTTGTAACAAAGTGACGCTAAAGAAACAATGTTATGAGAGGACAAGGGGACTTTCCTGCGGGAGAGTTTACCTCAGCTGCCCCTGGGAGCCAGCACCCCAGCCTGATGGCTGAGCTCTTAGTCCTCAGGTGATTTCAGCCAATCAGAACATGGAAAAGCCCAGTTTAGGTGCAAATCACTGAGTGATGTGTGTTCTCACCTCACAGGAAGTACATCAGCTTGTCACACTCTTTTTCAACTCTACAAACTCTACCCTTTCTTCAAGCCCCAAATCCAGTCCCACTCCTTCAGAGAGCCTTCTCCCCAGATTACTCTAGTTGAGTCAACAAGGCTCACTACCTAGGACAGCCTCTATGGCCTGCTTTATGCTTGTGTTTCCAAGTCCCTCCATCTCAGCTCTTTTATCACTATGCCTCATCTTTTCTCAGACTCCCTTTTGGCCCATAACCAGCCTGTACTTTATCCCAATAGGGCTGCAACTCTCTTTTGCCTAGAAAATTGATGCCCTGCTAAAACCTCTCTGCCTGGGTCAGCTTTCCAAAGCCTGCTTCTCCCTACTAGGTATCTCTAGGGCCAGCACTGCACCCCTCCCCACCTCTCTTTACATAATGCCTATTCCTGCATCTACCAGAGACACTGAAGCCATTGAGAGGGTGAGAAAATGAAAAGATCAAACAGAACAGATTCTTGGGAAGCAGACAAAGAGACGACCAGAGGAAACTCCAGCTAGGAGCTAGCTGACATGGAACCCTGATGGTGACTTCACTGAGAATTAAAAATAAACCACTGGAGACATGTAAGCATAAGAGTGTCCACCACTGGTCCATATATATTTTTCTATTCATTGTATCTTTGAATTTGAGAAGAACTTTCTAAAAAGAAGAGGTCAACATGAGAAGGACAGTCTGGGCATACCAGTAGGGGAAGCGCCACTGTGAGGAATAAAGACAGGAGCGAAAAGACACCGAGGGTCTCAGAAATGTTCATAAAAGGGAACCAAAGCATTAGAGAAGGAGAGGGACCGGATTCTTTTTGTTGGATGGTAGCTGTCAATAGACAGTTGTGTGTGAAACACAGGTATAATTTCGGGTATATAGAGGGTACAGCAACAGGAGAGCATGAGATAGAGAATTTCATGCTTGGACTAAAGGACTTGGAAGATTTAATTGCTACAAGAAATGATCCTCATTTGATTCGGGTATCTAGTATATGATATGCATTGAATAACATCACAGGCAGGTTGAGATTATACAGACCAGATGCCCATGAGATCAGATTCGATAATATCCAATATGATGGTTAAATGCTGCCATCTGTTTACCATCACACATTTGTGCAGTAAGTGGCTTCCTGATATTTACTGAAGGCCTACTCGGAGCCAGACGCTAGGGTTGCAGTGCCGAGGATAAAAGACACAGACCCTGACTTCATGGTAATTATGGTCCAGGGTTAGTTATTCTCAGCTGGAGGCAGTAACATTCACATCACCAGGGGACATTTAGACATGGGGTACTCTTCGTTGCACATTGACTGGGGACTCTACTGGCATTTAGCTGTCAGGGACCAGGGATGCTAAACATTTTACACTGTACAGGCCCTGACTATAGGCCAACAGTACCCTCTTGGTAAACACTAGCAGTGCAAGATAGGACACCATGTTTAGAGACAGGTTTTTTTCATAATAACAAGACCCAGTATAATGTTTATTTTAGAAGCATAAATTTTTCAAATTTATTATATTATATCTTCAAGAGTGAATTCATGTTGCTCTGTCATGTGCCTGGAAGCACTAGTAACTCGGGATCATCTTAATCCAATTTCAGAGACTTAATTAATGCGGAGTTTCAATCCCTCTGAAGGCCTATTTACTTCCGGTTCAACCTTACTCACGTGGTGCAGGCATCCTTGTGAGGTATCAGTCAAAAGAGGGGAGGGTTTATCAGGCTTCTTTAGTGGTGGACCTTGGACTCTAAGTCTTGTGACCCAGCCCCATCGGGCTATAACGGTGTTGCTCAGCCTCCTAGCCACACTCTCCAGGATTGGCAAGCACCCTAGTAAACTGTTTATTGTTAGGAAATAAAAAATCGTTACATTGACATATTAATTTTAAACTGGTCATGGTACCAAATTTGGTTATTAATTCTGGGAATTTTTTTCTGCTGCTTCTATTACAATTTCCAGGTACATAAAAATAATATCATCAGCAAATGATCATGCTTCTGTGTCTTCTGAGCACTTAGTACTACAGAGGAAATGTATACAGCCAGTCTCACTTTTGACATGCCTCCTCCGACTGGATGCCTTATGTGTTCTGCTTGTGTGTGCCCAAATGTGAGTCTCTTTTCATTGATTTGGTAGGGAAGGAGTAAACCATTTGCTTCAACAAAGAACGCTCTCTCTGGCAGTCTGAAAATATTCTTTTATTCCATAATGAAGTATTCTATCCCATTTGTTCTGTTCTCTTCTTCAGAGACAATGATTTATATGTCTCAATGTTCTGTTCGCTATATCTATTATATTCTCTCACATGATTTTTTTCCCCTTTCCTCTGAATTCTCTGCTTTCATCCTCTCTGTTATCTGTTTTGGTCTTCATGGCTCATTGTGCCTTTTTAAATTTTGTTGTCTCATTCTCTTATCTCTGTGTGGGTTTATGTCCTTTCTCAAAAAGTCCGCACCTCTTTCACTACCAAACAACTTCCTGAAATTTTTTTCTGGAGCCTGCAGTACATTATTTCTCAAGATATATGCAGATTCTGAATCTTCAGCCTGCTCTTCCCTTTCCCTTGTTTCTGTAATTTATTTACAGGTTCCATGTTAAATTGTTTTTCTTCCTCATCACGATACAGCGCACACTTACTGAGTGCTTACTGTGTACTGTCCTAAGCATTGCTCACCTATTGACTTGTGTAATACTCACAATAGCAATGAAGAAAAGCATTACTAACCTCATCTTATCGATGTGAATGCTGACATACCAAGGTTAGGCAACTTGCCCAGGGTCGCAGAAGTGTAAATGGTGGAGTCAGGATTTGAACCCAGACTGTCTGGCTCCAGCGTGTTGACGCTACACTGCCTCTTAGCCATGTTTAAATAATAAACGTTTACTTTTTAAAGGCAAACGCTATTTAAACTTGCTATCTGGCAACAGGCACTCTTGTGTGGATTCCCCCTGGCTCCATTTCTATGTGTGAAGTCAAACTCCCTTCTCAGTTCCACAGCTGAAGGGCAAGTTGGGGTACATGACATCTGGGCCAGTTCTGTTTCTAGGTGGGTGTTCACCCATTTAACCCTGCACCTGATACTCTGAGCCAACAAAATACTGGAAAAGTACCTTTCTGACTGGTTTCAACAGAGCTCTTTCTCTCAATGCCAACCCTAATAACTCTTTACCTGCAGGGATTATATCTCTCAGGATGCAGGTACTGCTGCCAGCTCCCCACCCTGGTGTCTCCCAACACACACACCCCCCCCATCCCACTACTTACTACCTGGTTTACTTCTGGGGAATTGTTGTCTTTAAAAGGATACAGATAGATAACATGGAAGGAGGAGGAGAATCTACCTTGATTACCTCACAGGACCTTACAGCTGAGGGTCAGCTGGGTCTTTGAGTCGACAGGTAAACAGTGGGCCAGTCTGAAGAGTCTTATGTTTTTCAAGTGTGCTCTGTTTCGGATCCAGGTGAGGAGGTTTGTCTTAACCTTCATGCATCTGTGTTAAAGATTCCCCCGAAGTTCTGGGTTTATCCTGTCCATCAGACTTAGTTTAGGGGATGGGTATAGGCTTCCCCCTCGCTGCTCCCTGCCGTGACTTTATAGATACTTCACTGAAAAGGTGGGAGACGCTGTACAAAGGGCTGTTAATCCAGAATTCCCCTCAGTTATTGTCTTTTTAAAGCTTCCCAAGCAGATCAGATCAGATACCCATCAAATGCTTCGGTAAAGGTATTAAAGAGCCACATCAATTTCTAAACCTGATTACAGCTTCGGCAATGGTCTTTGTGTATCGACAGATACTTTTCCCCTCACTTAGCATCTTCCAAACCCTCAACAAATAAAAATAACCAGTCAAGAGCATCTAAAAGCACAATTCTTGTGTTGGACATAACTAGGCAACCACTACTGTTTGCCTATCCAACCAGGACTACTCTCCTCTTCTTCCTGAGTACCACAACCCCAATTTTATCTGGAGTGACTATATTTTTGAGCCTCCTAATCCATATGGTCATGTAACATTATTTTAGCTAAGGAAACGTGAATAGAAGCTGTTGGGAATAGGGTGAGGATGGGAGACAGTGCACAGAAAATACTCCCTAAAAGGGGACAGGCAACTAAGGATTCCTCCTCTCTTTTTGTTCTTCCTCAGTTCTTCCTGCTTCCTGCCTGGAACACATATGTGATGGCTGGATTTTCAGCAGCTATATTAGACCATGAGCAATCTAGAGATGGACGCCATGCATTATTGATGGAAGGGCAGTTGTAAAGAACGTGTGGTATGGGTCCCTCACACAAGTTTTGAATTTCATACCTCTAGACTTCAGTATGGAAAAACAACAAAATAAAGCTCACATTTTGTTTAATACATGGTTATTTATAGTCTTTTACTAACAGTCTTATTCAATTTCTGGAATCCTTCTCTAAATAGTAGCAGTAATAAAAATCTAGTGCTTGTTAAGTGCCCACTATATGCTGAGCACTCTTCTATGTGATGTTAATTCCTTTAATTCTCAAAACAACAGTATTATCTCATCGTACAGATAAGGAAATTTAGATCAGAATGTTTAAGTAACTTGCCCAAGAACACACAGCTAGCAAGCAGTAGACCAAGAATTTGATTCCAAGCAGGGCTCCAGAATCTTCACTCTTAGCCACATGCTAACTGCCTTTAACATCCCAGCCCAAACATCAAAAATGGCCCAGAAAATACATTGGGCACTGCGATTGGGCTACAGCAGTCCCAACGGATTCAGTCGAGTAGTTTCCAGACTCGTGTGTGACTTTCATGGAATTCTTTGACTTTTCTAAACATCAAATCACAAATGCCATGTTGACAAAAACCCCAAATGACAGGCTGCTGCGCAGGCTGAGCTGAAATCCTGGGTTGGAGGGACCCAGGTGCTGGCCTCCCGCTGCCCTCAGGCAGCCCCACTGTATGTAGTTCCACATTCCAGTCTCATTCAGGAAGCTCGCAGTATGAGTCATCCTTTGGCAAAACCCTAATTTTCCCCCAAGTGAAACAGAAGCAGAACAGTTGTAGAAATGGCTTATTGGTGATCCTTGAACATTTCTGCGCAGTTAGGAGCATGCGTTCAGATCCTCAGCATATTATCAGCCGTTTGGGAGTGGCAGCCCCAGTTTTCCTGTGAGCAGCCATGTGCACTCACAGCTGACCACGGAGGAGCGATCGAATTCATTTACACGAATTTGTCCGGGTTCTCTGAGACATATGTATATGCATTCATATAAGCTGTTTCCTAGCCCCTTCTCAGTCGACCTCAAGTTAAAACAAGTTAAAAGCAAGTTACTCTCATGCTTACAGAAAGGTGTGGGTTTCTTCTCCTCTTCTCTTTCTCACCTACAACCGGTTAAACAACCAGAACGAGAGCATCTGCCTGAAAAGGTAGAGTGGGAGATACACTGATTTCAACAAACAGGGGAAACACACTGAAAATTTCATCAGACCTCAAACTTACACATGAGCTAATATTGCAAAAGGACCCCATTCAAACACAGGCATTGCCGGCATCAGGGTTTCAGAAGCCCGCAGAGATGGGGCGTAGTGAAGGGGCCAGTGGGCTGCTCCTATGCAATCTGGGTAACTCCCTGGCCTGTGTTAGGTCTGAAATCCTACCTTTGTAAAGCTCTTCCACTTTTCTTAGTGAGGGAATGCAGCTGCTCCTGGAAGGATAGCAACAGACAACAGATGATTTTCTTCCCCAGGTAGAGAGACCTAGTTTGGCAGTGCCTTTCCAACCTAACAGTCTGTGAGAGTAAATAAATCAGGACGCCAAAAAATGCGTGCAGCAGGGTGGGGGCACACGGAAGAGTGGCAAGGGGGAGAGGTGAGCCAAGCCAAGTGAGCGAGGGGGTGAGAGAGAGGGTGAATGCACAGAGAGGACTGTTTGAAGGGGTGGGGTGAGGAGGCAAGGAGGCACTAGAAGGTGAAGGGCTCATTTAGGGGGGGGCCTCGCAGAGAGGTAGGGTGCATGGACAAGTGTGGTCCAGTGAGTGAGCCAAAGAGAGGAGAACTGGGCATATAATCTTCCTCACCTGGTGGGGACACCTTGGGGATTGAAGGGCAGAAG
Organism: Desmodus rotundus; assembly: GCF_022682495.2. Classification (NCBI taxonomy): domain Eukaryota; kingdom Metazoa; phylum Chordata; class Mammalia; order Chiroptera; family Phyllostomidae; genus Desmodus; species Desmodus rotundus. Next base: position 115,945,573 of record NC_071391.1, read on the forward strand.
CAGATGGGCCCCAGGTTCCAGAGCGAAGTGGGGAGGGAGGGGAAAAAATTAGGGGAGTAAGAGGAAACAGAAAGCACAGCTCATTGTCTCCTATTTCATGCAAACACCCGCCTCGGAGAGCCCAGCACCAACACGTGGTGTGTGCTGCTCCCACTTAGCCCCAGTCCGCCTAACTGTTGCTCTTGCCAAGGTCAATCTCAAAAACTTGGTTGCCCAATGATGTGGGCATGAGTCAGCGCCCTGCCAAGCTAGGTGGGTTGTGGGTGTGGGTGGGAGCCTGAGAGACTTGCACAACCCTGCACTGCTGATGTCACCAGAAGGACCCAGCTGCTACCTCACTAGGCCCCAGGAAGACCCCTCTAAAGACTTGGAGAGGAGGGGCACTCCTCGGACACTAGGGTTTCTGGCTTCCCCGCTGAGTTGGCCCTCTGATGTGCCCTGTCACTTCCTGGGCCAGAGTATCAGCAGGAATACTGAGTCCCCTTCCTGTCTGCCTCTGTGGGTAAGGGGAGGGCTAGGAGGTGTTAGAGCCAACACTGCTGACATCCCCAAGCTTCACTTTCTGTTCCAGTTACTGGCACCAGGCACTCCTGGGCTGAAGAGTGGGGTCATCACATCTCAGGGGGAACTTTCCTGAGCTTCTGATAGGGTGGAATGACACACCCTTCCAAGGGCCACTGGCCTTGGAACCCCCAGCCAGCTTGGGTCTAAAGGGAGGGGGATAAGGGATGCTGAGTTGCCAACCCAGGTCAGCTTAGTCTTAGGGACTTCAGAGACAGCCCAAGCTTGTGGCAAGATTCTTGTACAACCACCTTGGTTCCCCCAAACCACCCGCTGGGCCAAGTAAGGGAGCCAAGCTAATGGGAATAAAGGCCTATTACTGAAAATGATACCGAAAGCAACAAGTTAGCAATGGAGGAATCTCTCCCTTCTCACATCTAGAGCTTGTCACAACAGAGCTAAAATCAACAAAGAAACTCCAGTGCAATGATTCTTAGACAATACGCCTCTAAGGGGATGGTGGGGGAGAGGGGATATGTGATTCTTAATAGAAGACTGATGATTTTTAAATTCTCTCCACACCCACCTACAGAAATTCTGAATCATCTTCCAAGTAAGAATAGCTATAGAATCAACAGCCTAAAAGGTTCAGTAACCATGGAGCACCTCCTGTATTCTGGCACCACATGTGGACACTCAGAGTACTGAGGCAGATGCAGATGAAGGACCACTGCCCCACTGGGTCATCACTCTGGATTTATCTGAATATGACAGTTTATTTACTCACAAGACAGTCCAGCAGGGAGGGCATGAACCAGACCAACTTTACCTTTGGGGTGGGATAGGTACTGAGAGAAGTGATCCTCTGGCCCAGCTTGATCCCAGATGCTCAGCCAGGCAGGTGAGGCTGGGTGTTGCCATGGTGGGCAGTCTCCAGCTCTGGAGGAAGCAGACAGTGAATAGTGGGGGACGAAGCAGGGGCTAGACTCAAAGGTGGGAGGAGTGCAGACAGTATCAACAGAGCAGCACCTGGAAGTCTGGTCAAGCAGGTTATCCACAGGTGGGAATGAGCAACTGAGCACCGGAACTTAAGAGAGTTCTCTAGTCTAGGGGCTGGGGAACTGGAAGGTACAGGCAGGGAGGCAGGGGTTCTAGGAGGTTACCAGAAATAGAACCAGGAACAGAGACTGAAGGAGAAGCAAATGGTTCTGGCCCTGGATCTTGGAAGTGGGCCCTGGATCACCTTCCTGGATCAGATGAGGGAGGGAAAGGGGAAAGTCGCGGGAGAATATGGATTGGACGCAGAATATGGATTGCATCTGACTGAAGCAAACTGAGAGCTGGAGGTGGGGGTTGAGTTCCTGGGAAGAAAAGGAATCTGTCATCTGTCTCTTTAGGGTACACAACCAGGACACCCACTTGCCCACACACAGCCTCATGTGAACTGAGAATGGTGCCCCTCTGGGCAGACCAATTGAGTAGACACACCAGAGGCGCTCAGGGGGCACCTTTGTATGGAGAGACAGGCTCTGCTTCCTCCTGCAGGTGCAGCCCACACCAGGATGCAATTTGCTGACACAGCGTGAGCTGGATTTCAGGGCTAACTTCCTCCCTTGGCAGGGATCTGTGAGCAGTCCACAAACAGCGCACCCGCACAAGGATGCCCTGGGAACTGCCAGGCACACGATGTGTGAACCCTCCTGCTCTCCCTGGCAGTGGGCAAGCCTGGACCTTCCAAAAGGGAGCAACTGTGGGTGGGCTTAACTCTGTGGTGGGAGGAAAGGGTGTTGAAATAAACTAGTCTTTGTGTCTTTGAAAATGGGCCCCACACCTCAGCTACCACCCCACAGTGTAGGGTCTAATCGATTCCTTGCCCGCACCATGTTGGAACTTCAAGAATCAGTGCTAGTGACTGACACCTCCTCCCCATCCAGCAGCCACAGCGCCATAGCTGGAGAGACACTGACAAGCGGGGCAGCCTCAGCCTGTGGCTTCAATGTGGCTTGAATTCGGGCTTGAGTCCTGATCTGCAGGTTACTGTAATTATTAGAAACAACTAACATTCATAGAGCACATTGCAATTTACCAAGTGCTTTCATGCACATGATCTCATTTGCTCCATGTGAGGCAGGGATGACTGGAGGGCCTCTCACAAATGAGAAGACAGGCTCACAGAAGTCTGACATGGCCGCATGGTGTAGCAGGTGGTTGGGAGTATGCTCTGGAGTCTGGCTGCCCTGGTTCCCGTCCCAATCCTGCCATTTCCTGGCTGTGTGACACAGAGGAAGTTACTTCATTTTCCTGTGCCTTAGAGACGGAGATACAGTAGCTACCTAGTGCATGAGTTGGTTCTGGCAGCTAAAATACTTAGCACAGTGCCTGGCATGGAACAGATGCTCCCGGCATAGAAGGGCTCACTGCTTTCATAGCCAACTCTGGAAAATAAGATCCACTAATATGTACAAAATCTCACATCTTTTGGCAGCCTGTTCATAGCACAATTAAGATTGGTTATATTGCAGTGTCACATTTGGGAAATTTAATTACCTGTAAGTTTGTTGAGCACACCCTTAGCCCCCACATAGCTGGACACAGTGCCCACAAATGCAGGTGATAGGCATGAGGGAGGCAGGTGGAGTGCGCCCTGGGCTCGACTGGATGGTGCATGCCCCCTAGGAAGGGGCATCCGGCCTAAGGTGGCCACGTGGGAAATCAGGCTCGGTGGAACCCCTTCCTATTTTTCTACAAAAGCCCAAGTTACTGACTTTTAATGTAAAATATCCTGATTTTCAATTTTAGGCACTATTTTTAATTTCTTTAAAACACTGTGGGGGCCAAACCAGACCCAGCTGCAGGCTGCCCTCTCTGACTGCCACCCTCTGGGGCCTTCAGTGCCTGCCAATCGACTCTCGGCAGGCCTGTCCTCACATGTCCCCTTGACGGATGCCACCCTGCTTATTTCTTCTCTCCCTGAGATCCGTAGATAGTAAAACGTCTGCCATGAGAGCGGTGAGGGTTCTGCCTGGAGCATATCAGAGGGAAGGTGCCATAAAAAATTAATTACTCAATTACCATGTAGTATAAAAAGTACTGTGCTGTGTAAAATAAGATAAACTGAAATGCACTTCTGAATGTGAACATGCAATGGGAAGTGTTAAGGAAACTCCACACATGTGTAAGACACTATGTGCTCATTATAATTTTTCAGTAATACTCAACTCAGGGGAGAGAGTTGATGCCACATGAAAACCCTTATTAAGGGGAGGAACCTCAAAGTCATCTCCCCCAACCTCTCAGATTAAGATGGAGAAACAGAGAGAAACCTACTCAAGATCCCAGAACTAGTACCAGCCTCCCGACACCAACACAGTGCTGCCCCTGTGCTTACTAAACCCACTCTTCCAACTACAATGTGCAAGTCCTGCTTTCTAGAGCCTGTGAGTGCTCTCCTCGGGGTACATCCTCATACGCGTCGTCCCAAGCACATTCACTGGAAGCACTTCTGCATGTGCAGGGCAGCACTGGAGCCTCAGGAAGGTGATAGTATGGTAGCTTACGTTTGCAGAGTGCCTTATATGGTTATCGAAGGCCTTTGTGTGTTCCTCTACTTTTCTGGAAGGCACACAAGATGTGAAAGAAAGAACCTGGGCTCAGGGTCAGGCAGACCTTGTATAAACACCACTTACGAACCAAGTGATTTTGTGTGAGGCACCTGGCCTCCAGGAGCCTCCTATTTTCTCTCTCTCTGGATATGCATAGATACTAGCTACCACTTAGTATTGGTGTAATTCTCATGAGATTTCCCAGACCCCAGTTAAAGCATATTGCTGAGTAACTGTGACACCAGATCCCTGACTCTGGGCCAGGAATGTTACTTGGCTAACAAATGACATCTTAAGAATTGGCACAGGGTCCCCGAACCTACCAAAGGGCGAATGACACACACAGACACACACAAGCATGCACACACATGCATACTGCTGAGTGTCCACAGGCAGAGGGTTGCTGAGGAGCTAGCTGGCCCTCGGCAACACACCCCTGGCAACTAAAAGCCAGACTTCAGGTCACCCAGGTTCTCCTGGCACCAAGGGTCAGCAAATGCCTTGGCTGGAGCGGGAGATGCCTGTATCCGGCTGGCCACTGGCACTGAAACACCTTTTTCCTGACTTCTAAATCCACTTGGCAATCCAGTGCACACTGAAACTAGTTTGTTTTAGTGGCAAATTATAGAGACAACGATCTCAGCAAGATTGAGGTGACAGAATTAGAGCTGAACAGCACCTATACTCACACTTGCACCAACAAAACTACACAAGGTAGTTAGTGCCTAAACTCGAGGGGGTCGACATTCGGGGTAGAAAGGACTTTGCACAGAGGAACAGCCCTGACTGATGAGAGACTACAAGGTCTGTCCGGAAAGTACCCAGCCATGTAATGTGAAAAATAGAGATGTTTACCGAAGAAGATACAAATTACAAGAAACATTGTACATGGGACAATGATGCCTCAGTTCCCTTCAAAGTAGGCACCTTGGGACCTCACACAGTTCTCCCAATGCCAGCACCTGCCCCATTGTATTTTCTTAAATCTCATCAACAGTCTGAAATCTCTTCCTCTCAAAGGTGATTTTAGTTTGGGGAAAAGCCAGAAGTTTCAGGGCACCAAATGTAGGCTGTAGGCTGGTCACTTGGGTGATTTGAAGTTTCGCAAAAAAACTCTGCATAAGACATGATGCATGACCAGGTGTGTTGTCGTGATGAAGCTGCTAGTCACCAGTTGTCCATAGCTGTGGCCACCCGAATCATCCGAATAGTTTCCACAGAGCAATGTCCAAGCTTAACGCAAAATTTGATGCAGATTCGTTGCTCTACTCACTCAGTCATTTTGAATGTAATGGCCACACAGTACACATGCTCACTCAACGGCATCTACTGTCCCAACTGACTAGTACAGTGAAGTCGTCATTGTTCACACATGCTCATTCCAGTCCACTCTCCTTGGCTTCCAGGTTACACTGATGTCGCACAAACCATTCTCCTTATGTTAGAAATGGCTGGACTTTTTCTGGACAGACCTTGTATATAGGCAGAGATAGTATAGCCTGTGGCCCAGATGAGAGGAATCAGAGGCTTAGTCTAAGCTCCACCACTGGGATCCTAATTAACTTCGGAAAATAGCTTAGTCTTCCTGGCTATTGCCCTCTCCATTTATAAGGGAGTAAAATAGCTAGTTTTCAACATCTAGTAAATGCTTACAATAATACATCAAGCACTGTGTCAAGCACTGTGTTTCACTGATTCGCACAATGAAGCAGATTCCATCATTATTCCCATTGTCCAGATGCAGAAACCGAGACTTAAGAAGGGATAATTATCCCAGAAAGAGGTGGGGAAGGCTTCACAGAAGCGGTGATGTTGAAACTCTCTTTAAAAATGAGCAGATGTGTGTGGAGTGGGCAATGAGAGAAAGAGGAGTGGACATAGTATATGTGAAGCAGATGGATTAGCTTGCGCCAAGGCCCAAAGGCAGGAAATGAGTTGGAAGAGCGATTGAGATCCTACTGCGACAGGATAAGCTAGGGAGTTGGGCAATGATGTGTCATCCATGGCTTGTGGTGGGAGAGTCACATGATTGGATTTGTTGGGTGGAGTAATGATGTTACAGTGTCTTTTGGATAAAGTTTTGTCTTCTTCATTTATTATGCCTACAATTTATTCTTAATTTCTGACCACTTCCACTTGTTCCATTTTTTACTATCCTAATGTCTCACATATTTCTGTCAGCTGTTTACTTTTTGGAAGGAGACAGGAAATCAATACCTGCTTACCTACAAATACTTGTGTGTATATACACATGTAAGTGGTATTCAGGCCAGGGGGGGAAATGGCAGGAGAGATTAAGAAGGCAGTGATTATTTCTGAGCGGTAGATAGAGCAGCAAAGCAACGGGGCACAGAAGCCAAGGGGAGAGAGAGAGAAGAGGGAGCAGCTGGTCACCATGTCACATGTTGCCAAGAGGTTAAATTGGATGAGGACTAAAAAAAGGCCATGGGATCGAGCGATGAGAAGGTCACAGGAGACTGCAAGGCCAGTTCATGGCTCTGCAGAGTCAGAAGACACAAATGGGAGATGAAGAAGCAGAAGCAGCAAGGGCAGACTCACCCACCCACTAAATTTGCAAAAGGAAAGACAGAGACAGAGTGAGGGGTTAAGTAGAGGAGGAGCCTCATATTTGCTTGTTTTGTTTTGTACTTTGTGGGAGTGGATAAGGAGCACAGATGGGAAGGTGGGCATCAGACAGGTGAAGGAACACAGGAGAAATAAACCTGGAAGTAGAACAAATCTTTGACAAGGGAGATACCAGGCAATGGAGATGGGGAGAAAGCTAAAATCTAGGCTATAGCTTTCCCTTCGAACGGCAGCTGAGGTTAAGTGTGCAGTCACATTGGAGGAATCTGAGAAGCCCCAGCTGCAGAATCCTGGCATTCCTATTCCTGTGGCCCCCTTTCCCCAAAGCACACACATTTACTCACTGAATGACACCAGGGACAGTCCCTTCTCTGGGCCTCAGTTTTTCTACCTGAGGCCCCTGGTGGGAATGGGGCTACCTTGGGGCATCTGGGGAGAGGAGGTGGACCACACAGGTAGAAGGGAGGGGAGAGGCAAAAAGAGGGGTAAGTCAGAACTTGGTGATGCCAGCTCAAGGCTCAGGGACTCCACATCCTGATTCCAGCTTCCCAACAGCTGGGTTCTCTCTGACTGATCCGCAACTCCTGTTCTGCCTGTTTTCCAATAATGCTTCTGTTTCCATCCCAAATATGAACTCAAGCAAAGCTTCTATCTAAAAGAAAGATTTTAAAAAATAGTAGCAAACAAATGGCAGAGGTCTGTGGCTACCGGCACGTATGTAATGCCGCCTGTTCCTGGGTGCTTACATAATCACAGTTCAGCAGTGAGTCACAGCTGCCTGCAGAGCTGAGACGTGATTAAGTCTTTACAGCTCCTCCGCCTGGAGCAGGGCGGGGCGTGCTACTTAACCCCTCCGCCCCCACGGCCTGGCACAGGGGAGGGCTGCCCTTGGGTAGACAGCTGCTTAAGATTATTGAGTTCAGGGCATTGGAGAGGACCCTCTGACCTACAAAATACCTAAGACAGCAGCAGAAGGCCTTCCATCCCACGATACAAAAGCTCCTGGGAGAGAGAAACATATGGACTCCCAGCATTTTAAAATTGAGTGGAACTTTAGACTTGTCTAGTTGAATCTTCCCCCTTACCAGATGAGGACAGTGTTCGGTGGAGATTAGCGACCCCTCCAGTGAGAAGGCAACAGAGTGGGAACTTGAAGTGGGGTCTTCTGACAGCAAGCCCATGACATGGTGGACATGAGGATCTGCGGAAAATATCGCCCCTCTGTATTTCAGGCAGGGAGCCAAGTGGGCACCTGCTTTCCTCACAAAGCCCCAGCAAGAATGACACCGAAAGAGTTCCCCTCTCACTCCTCCAGCTCTACTTAGTATTCTTAGAGCTGGAGTTCTTGAGGGAAGAGTGTTGGATTCAGACGGAATCTCCAGCTCTGGGGCCTGTCTGTTTGCCTGCCTGTCAGATGAGTTCTGTCTCAGACACTTCCTATCTCCGTGACTTCGGGCATGCTCTCTAATTTAATTTGATTCTCAGGAGCCTCATCTGTGAAATGGGGATAAAAACAATAGGATTATTGTGAAATCACTGAAATAATTTATGAAAAGCACTTAGCATGGTGCCTGGCACAGAGTAAGTGCTCACAGAGGGGTCACCACTATTAAAATGGCAGCAGCACCGGTGCCGTCACAAAGAATGGAGAGTCCCTACCGGGAGCATCCAGGGAACGATGACCCCCAGGTCCTTGGAAACCTCGTGATGATCTCTGTCCAGAGCCTTTCCATGAAGACCTCAAAGCTCTACCACCAATGTAGGCACCATGTAACCTGAATTCTTCCAGGTCCCTGCACTGAAGTTGCTGAAGTTCAAGTGTGACAACATCTGAATTGCTACATCCTACCTGGTGTTGTCTCTGGCAGGGGCAGCAAGGGATTGTCTGACGGTGAATGAGTTGTCTTATCAGCATGCTCCACAAAAGGTTAAAATGTCATCCATCTACCCTACCTGTCTGTCCGGGTCTCACTCAGTAACCAACTGATTCTGCCACCCAAGAATTATCTAAATAATTGCCAGAAAATCATTTATTTATTGTTCTATTTGAGTGTGTTTATTTAAAGCACATTCTGGATGAAGGGAACCTATAAACATTAAGAGAAGCAAGAGTTACCCCTGACTGGGGGACAGAGGGCAGAGCACAAGACAGCATGAGGAGATGAATTAAAAACAAGGGATTAAGTAAAACTCTACATGCTGAATGGTGAGACCACCTCACCCTACCTCTGATTAGTTCCAAGAATTCCAACAGCCAGGTTTGCATCCCCCAGGAAGGAGGCTGAAGCGCCTTGATCTAGAGAACTGAACCCCATTTGGAGAAACACCTCAGATCCTGCAGACGCTGACACTTGGAAGCACCTCAGTGCAAAAATCCCATCGTCGCTGAACTGCCCAGAACAACGGCCTCAACTCTATCAGACCCAACACCTTTTTTTAAAAAAACAGTTTTATTGGGGTGAAGTGACATACAGTAGGTTGCTCTGATTTAAAGTGTACAACTTAAAAGTGTTCACATATGCATCCACTCATGAAACCATCACCACAATCAAGTTAACAAACATTTCCATTCCCCCCAAAAGTTTCTCCTGCCCCTTTGTAATCTCCCCCTCCTGCCACTTCTTGTCCCTTCCCCCGTTCCCAGGCAATCACCAATCTTTCTGTCGCTATAGGTTAATTTGTATTTTCAAGAATTTTAAAGGTATGTACGCTTTTGCCTGGTTTCTTTCATGAAGCATACCAGTAATTATTCTGAGATCTGACCAAGCAGTAAGTAATAACATCTTCTTTTTACAACAAATATTTTGAAATACCCCCTTTACTGTGCAAAATAAAATTCATAGTTAAAATAATCAATCTACACATAATTTTTACAAAATACATTACAATGTCCTTACAAAGGAGAAATAAAAGGAATGTAATCATAATACAGCAACATGTGTCTCGCTGTGGCAGCATGTGGCGGAGCACCCTGGGAGACATAATAGTTATATGCTTTCACCTTACAGTGAATACGTTTGAATTTAAGGGCCGTTAGACCATATTCAACCGAACATTGTTGACACTTTCTGCATTGTATTTTGTTATATTTCTTATAGTTGTCATGTTAAAATAAGGTCTAAATTAGTATATTTGAATCACCACGATAAGACAACCACATTTGCAGACTCATGTCAGTGTGTTTGATCACAAGTCAGGTTTGTGTCAGTGATACATCTTTCTAAATGGTGAAAACCTTTGGTTAAATTCTAAACAAAATGAAGTCCAGTCTCCCTTAGTTTATAAGGAAGTTGCATTCTTAGAAATACAAATCTATAGAAATCCCAAGGTATATTAAATCCATGCAAAAAATATTTGTATTTATATTACCAGAACCCCAGCATTTTTTCCTTGAGTCTGCCTACCTGTGTGCACAGAGAAATGCACAAGCAGAAGTTTGCAGTATTAAAAAAACAGTTTAATATTGAATTGCCCAATATGAAGACAAGGACCTTATGCTCTAAATACCTGACTCCCCAGTGGAGCATAGGTTACAGATTACATAGGGCAAAATCACAAGACACCATGAGTTAGGGAGTACAGGGTCTTGCTGGGAGCTGATTGGTCAGAGGTGATGTGAGAGTAATAACTCATTTCTTTGGGCCTTGAGGACAGTTCTGAGGTTTTTTCTGGTGTCTCCCTGGCTGGTCTCATGGGACAGTAGCCAAGGAGTTATTCTACCTCAGGGCTCAGGAGCTGAAACAAAGCTTAGGTCAGGATGTCACCTTTAGCCTGCCAGAGGTCCTGACCGTGGGACCATCAGTCAGGTCCGGCTACTGCCTGTCTGCTGCTGCCTCAGGTGCTGCTACTTCTCCTTCCTGGGGGAATGGCTAGGTGTCTGAGGGGAAGTTGGGGATGGGGGTATCAGAGATATGATTCTAGAGCTAGGATTTAAAAGTAAATGGCAGTTATAAGGGCCCTCGTTTTCACTTGTATATAAGGCAGAATTGATATCCTGGATCAATCCATAAAAATGGTTTTTCACTAAGTAACTGTCCAGGAGGACATTGAAAGTGGAGTAGAATACAGAGTCACCAGATCAAATACAATATTTGAGGCATACTGATGCAAAGTAATTTGTTGTTTATCTGAAATTTGATTTTAACTGGGTGTACTATATTTTATCTGGAAACTCTAGACAATGGCACTCGTTGTTGTATGGGACCGTCCTGCACGTCAACTAGCATCCTTGGCCCCCACATAAGAGGTACTAGGAGGACCCTAAAGGAAAACTTGGTTCCTCTGCACTCGCAACACCTCTCAACCAAATGTGTGGGATTCTTCCTCACACCAGCCAATTCTCCAGCTCTTCAGACACCAGCTGGATGTCCCACAATTTCATTTTGACACTACTCTGAACAAGTGCAGACCCCACAGGTTAAGGACTTACTCTACAACACGGTCCCCTATCTCAGGTGCCAGTCACAATAAGTCAGGTTGTCACCTGCCCTTCTGACCAACTGGCTGTAAATCAGGCTTCCCAGAATCCCCTCCTCAGGTTTGATAATTTGCTATAAGGGCTCACAAAACTCAGGAAAACATTGACTTTATGTTATGACCAGTTTATTATAAAAGATATGATAAAGGATACAGTTGGACAGTAAGATGAAGAGGTACATAGGGTGAGGTCTGCAAAGATCTGGAGCACAGGACCTTCTGCCCCCATGGAATTTGGGGTGTGCCACCCTCCCAACACCTAGATGTGTTCACCAACCTGGAAGTGTTCTAATGCACTATAGTTTATGGATGTTTATGGAAGCTTCAGTATGTAGTCCTAACTGAGTATTAACAGAATCTCCAGCCCTTCTTTCCTCCCCAGATGACAGGAAGTGGAGCTGAAAGTTCTAAGCTTCTAATCATGGCTCCCATTCTGAAGCTATCCAGGGGCCCACTAAGACATGCCTCATTAGAACAAAAAAAATGGTTCTATCACCAGGAAATAAATCAATAGCACCCTTATTACTCAGAAAATTACAGGGGTTTTAGAAACTCCTTGCCTAGGAACCAGGGGAAAAACCAAATATATGTATTTGTTATTATGTCACATCCCCTCAATACCTATGACAACTAAATATCTTCTAACTTTCCAAAATGCACCTAAGAGCTATCCCTATTGAGAATCACTGGCCTACAGTGAAGATCACCAGAAGCACACCCTATCCATGAACACAGAGCTCCCATTAGCTTTTTAGTGATAGACTCAAACATGCATGAACAGCTAAGAATCCACAGACATTTGAAAAAGTCCCCCAAGGTGAAAAATAAAGACCAGAACAAAGAGATAGTAAAAGGGGAATTACAGAAAAGATCAAGATGAAAAACACTTCAGGGAAAAAATTGTCTGTAATCTTTGAAGACATAATAGCAAGAAGATGTTATACAAGGAGAAGGAGAAAACCTATAAGAGCATTTGAAATTAAATAGGTAATAGCCAAAGCTATTATTTTAATAGGGAAAACAGGAAAAAATATTTTAAGTTAGAAAATTCAGTAGAAGTGGAGGAAGGTAAATTTAAGGGAGTCTCCAAGAAAGCAGAACAAAATAACAAAAAGATAGACAATAGGGGAGAATAAGCTAGAAAATTAGAGGATCAATTCAGGCAGTTTAGAATTCTAGAAAACAAAAATTTGAAAAGGTAAGAAATTTATCAAAAAAATAATTTAAGAAAAAATCTTAGTACTAAAAGACTTGAGTTTCTAGATTAAAAGGGCCTGTCCAGTACCAGCACAAATAATATGATCCATATTATGATAACATTTCAGAACACCAAGGGTGAATAGAAGTTCCTAAGGAAGAAAAAAAAAAAGTTACATCAAAATAACTAGAAATACGAATGGCCACTTCTCAGCTATAATATAGGAAGCTAGAACACATGAAGCAATCCTTCCAAAATTCTCAGGTAAGCAACTATTTTCATTATTAAATTCTATACCCAGTCAAATTATCAATCAAGTGTGATAAAGAAATATTCAGGCGATTTTATTTATTTTGGAGAACCAAGATGGCGGCGCAGGTGGACACACTGAGCCTCCTCACACAACCAGAACTGACGAAAACCGAACAGCAAGGAAGTCCAACACCAAGTAAATAAAAAATAAACACTCATCCAGACCGGTAGGAGGGGCAGAGACAGGCAGCCGGGGCGGAGAGGACTCGAGTTGCTGTGGCGGGATCGAGACTGGCGGACTGTGGGACGAACGGCGCAGGCAGTCTGACCACTAGCAGACTCTGCGGCCCCACATTTGCGCAGATAACAGAGAGGGCTGGACTCAGAGTGGCGGAGAACAGGGCAGGCAGAGCACGGGTAGCACACCATGGCCCCACACTCGCACACAGATAAACCGGGCGAACGGAGGGGAGCGAAGCAGTCCGCGTAACCCAGGCTCCAGCATGGGGAAATAAAGCCTCAAACCTCTGATTGAAAACGCCCGTGGGGGTTGGGGCGGCAGGAGAGACTCCCAGCCTCACAGGAGAGGTCGTTGAAGAGACCCACAGGGGCCTAGAGTGTGCACAAGCCCACCCACTCGGGAACCAGCACCAGAGGGGCCCAATTTGATTGTGGGAAGCCGAGGGAGTGGCTGAAACCCGGTGGAGAGTGGAGCGGCCGCCATTGCTCCCTCTTGGCTCCTCCCCGTACAGCGTCACAGCGCAGCGACCAGCGTTACCCTGCCTGGGGGAACACCTAAGGCTCCGCCCCTTAAAGTAACAGACGCACCAAGACAAAAAAAAAAAAAAAAAAAAAAAAAATGGCCCAAATGACAGAACACTTCAAAGCTCCAGAAAAAATACAACTTAGCAAGGAAGAGATAGCCAACCTATTGGATGCATAGTTCAAAACACTGGTTATTAAGACGCTCACAGAATTGGTTGAATTTTTTCGAAAACTAGATGAAAAAATGAAGCCTATGCCAAGAGAAACAAAGGAAAATGTACAGGGAACCAATAGTGATGCGAAAGAAACTGGGACTCAAATCAATGGTGTGGACCAGAAGGAAGAAAGAAACATCCAGCCAGAAAAGAGTGAAGAAACAAGAATTCAGAAAAATGAGGAGAGACTTAGGAACCTCCAGGACATCTTGAAACGTTCCAACATCCAAATTATAGGGGTGCCAGAAGGAGAAGAGGAAGAACAAAAAATTGAAAACTTATTTGAACAAATAACGAAGGAGAACTTCCCCGATCTGGCAAAGGAAATAGACTTCCAGGAAGTCCAGGAAGCTCAGAGAGTCCCAAAGAAGCTGGACCCAAGGAGGAACAAACACACCAAGGCACATCATCATTACATTACCCAAGATTAAAAATAAGGAGAGAATCTTAGAAGCAACAAGAAAAAAGGACACAGTTACCTACAAAGGGGTTCCCATAAGACTGTCAGCTGATTTCTCTAAAGAGACCTTACAGGCAAGAAGGGGCTGGCAAGAAGTATTCCAAGTCATGAAAGGCAAGGGCCTACATCCAAGATTACTGTATCCAGCAAAGCTATCATTTAGAATGGAAGGGAAGATAAAGTGCTTCTCAGATAAGATCAAGTTAAAGGAGTTCATCATCACCAAGCCATTATTATATGGAATGTTAAAGGGAGTTACCTAAGAAAAAGAAGATGAAAAATATGAACAGTAAAAATGACAGCAAACTCACAGTTATTAACAACCACACCTAAAACCAAAACAAAAGAAAACTAAGCAAACAACTAGAACAGAAACAGAACCACAGAAATGGAGATCACATGGAGGGTTATCAATAGGGGATTGGGAGGGGGAGAAAAGGGGGAAGGGTACAGAGAATAAATAGCATAAATGATAGGTGGAAAATAGACAGGGGGAGGGTAAGAATAGTGTAGGAAATGTAGAAGCCAAAGAACTTATAAGTATGACCCATGGACATGAACTATAGGGGGGGAATGTGGGAGGGAGGGTGTGTGCAGGATGGAGTTGAGTGAAGGGGCGGAAAAGGGACAACTGTAATAGCATAATCAATAAATATATTTTTAAAAAAAGAAAGAAATATTCAGGTTTGAAAGTCTCAAGAATTTTCTCCCTTGTGCTCTTTCTCAGGAAGCTATTTGAGAATGAGATCCATGAAAATGAGGGAGTTAATAAACCAAAAAACAAGAAAGACTTGAAATCCAGGAAGGGGAATCAAACACAGGTGAAAGCCAAAGGGGATTTTTAGGATGATGACAGCAAGTCCCAGAGCCAAATCTGCACAGCTGGCCCAGAGAGCAACAAGTCTGCTTGGAGCAAGATGATGCAGGCAGAAAAGTTATCTGGTAAGTTATCTGACACATTCAACATTGTGAACAATCATTTAAGAAGCCATCTATCAGAACTGAGATGCACATAGGGAAGGAAACAGCAATTACTAACCCTAGGAATATCAAAAAGTTTACAAAAAATAAAGCACAATACAGTCCTTGGGGCTACAATGAACAGTATGTATATCACTATAATAATAGAAATACTGAAAGAAAAAAAAATAAAAAAAAAATAATAGAAATACTGAAATCAGATTTAAGCAAAAATTGTAATACAGCTATATGGGCAGAGTGCAAAGTGGAGGAAAGGGACAGTCAGAAAGCTCGACCCCATTTAACCTACAAGAAAGCCAGTACTTAATGTCTAAAATTCATGACTCACCCTGGCCAGGTTGCTTGGTTGATTGGAGTGTCATCCCATAGCCAAAAGGCTTCGGGTTCGATCACCGGTCAGGACACACACCTAGGTTGCAGGTACAACCCTGGGTTAGAGCACATATGGGAGGTAACCAATTGATGTTTCTCTCTCACATCAGTGTTTCTCTCTCATAAACATATCCTTGGATGAGAATAAAAAATAAAATAAAATTTATAACTCAAACCAACAATATATGCATATCATATAGAAAAAAAGATATAATGAAGGAAAAAATAACTAAGAAGTAGTTCAAGAGTAAATTAGACAGGAGACAGCTGCTTTTCCTTGTAAGCCTTTTGGCATTTATAACTTTTAAACAATGTGAAAGTTAACTAAGTAAAAATCAATAGATAAAAGTAAATATCTTAAATGTACTTCTTGGATAAAAGTAAAACTTGATTTCAAGAAATTATTATGGCTGTGGTAGGAGTGGTCTGGGGGGACTCCGGCCAAGATGGAGGCGTAGGTAGAAACCTTTTGCTTCTTCTCACAACCAAAAGGAGAATAACAACCAATCTAAAATCAATAAGCAACCAAAAGCACCAGAAAATCAAACTGCATGGAACTCCAACAACCAAGAAATTAAAGAAAAAATCAACCAGAACACCCAGACGAGTAAGGCAGTGGACCTTGCAGGCCAACTCAGAAAAACTGCAGGAGGGGCGGACTGTGGGAGTGGGGCTGGGTGCTGAGCGGGGGGAGGGGGGGTGGCGGCTGTGAAGGCGGGCGGGGCTGACTTGAGGGGAAACTGACACTCAGAGTTGACTGAGGGCTATGGCCATGGGGGGAGGCCATGGTGGGAGAAACTCCCAGTCCCTTGGAAAGTGAGCTAGAGGCACACAGGCTAGCTGCAGTGTTCCCTCTCTGACCCCTCCCCCATAGCAAAGAGGGTTGCCCTTCCTAGGTGAATACCTAAGGCCCTGTCCCCTTACAACCTATTAGCTGTGCCAAGACAAAGAAATAGTGCCCAAATGAAAGAACAGAGCTAAACCTCAGAACTAAGCGATGAGAAGATTGCCAACCTATCTGATGGAGAATTTAAAGAGCTGGAATCAAAATGCTCACAGAACTGATTGAGCTTGGTCGAAAATTGAAAAAACAAAAGAAGGATACCCAAAGTGAAATAAAGCAAAGTATTCAGGGAACCAACAGTAACGGGAAGGAAACCAGGAGTCAAAGCAATGATTTGGAACGAAAGGAAGAAAGAAACATGCAACCAAAACAAAATGAAGAAACAAGAATTCAAAAAAGTGAAGAGACTGTTACAAACCTCTGGGACAACCTGAAACATTCCAATATCCAAATTATAGGGGTGCCACAAGGAGAAGAGGAAGACCAAGAAATTGAAAACTTATCTGAAAAAATAATGAAGGAAAACTTCCCCAATCTGACAAAGGAAATGGCCTTCTAGGAAGTCCAGGAAGCCCATAGAGTCCCCAAGAAGTTGGACCCAAAGAGGAACACACCAAGGCACATCATCATTAAGTTACCCAAGATTAAATATAAGGAGAGAACCCTAAAAGCAGCAAGAGAAAAGGAGACAGTTACCTACAAAGGAGTACCCATAAGGCTATCAGCTGATTTCTCAAAAGAAACCTTACAGGCAAGAAGGGGCTGAAAGAAGTGTTCCAAGTCATGAAAGGCAAGGACCTACATCCAAGATTGCTCTATCCAGCAAAGCTTTCATTTAGAATCGAAGAGCAGATAAAGTGCTTCCCAGATAAGGTCAAATTAAAGGAGTTCATCATCACCCAGCCCTTATTATATGGAATGTTAAAGGGACTTATGTAAGAAAAAGAAGAT
The DNA here is from genome assembly GCF_022682495.2 of Desmodus rotundus. Classification (NCBI taxonomy): domain Eukaryota; kingdom Metazoa; phylum Chordata; class Mammalia; order Chiroptera; family Phyllostomidae; genus Desmodus; species Desmodus rotundus. The sequence continues at coordinate 115,962,776 of NC_071391.1, forward strand.
AAAAAATACAAACAGTAAAATGACAACAAACTCACAACTATCAACAAATGAACCTAAAAGAAAAGAAAAACAATGAAAACAAAAACTAAGCAAACAACTAGAACAGGAACAGAATCAGAGAAATGGAGATAACACAGAAGGAGTTCAGTGGGGAGGGGGAAGGGAGGAATAGGGGGCGGGAAAGGTACAGGGAAGAAGAAGCATAATTAGTAGGCATTAAATAGACGGGGAAAGATAAAAAGTGGTATAGGAAACAGAGGACTCAAAGAACTTATATGTACAACCCAAGGACATGAACTATGGGAGGGGAATGCTGGAGGGTTGGGGGGACAGGGTGGAAGGAGAATAAAGAGGGGAAAACTGGGAAAACTGTAATAACATAATCAATAAAAATACTTTTAAAAAATAATAAAAATTTAAAAAAGAAGTGGTCTGGGAACTTTCTTGAGAACAGGGAGACCTGCATTCTGACCCTAAAATTAATCATTGAACTACAACCTCTGCCTTGTGGTAAGCGAAATAGACCAGCCCCTTGGAAAAGGGAAACCAATGACTCCTCTGGTTAGAAAAGAACCACAGAGGAGGCTTGGGCAGGACCCTGCTGTGCACACCTGTGCACATGGTGTGTTCTCACTCTCTCTGTCTCTGTCTTTCTCTCTCATTCAGAGTTTTGCCAAGTCATCAGGAGCAGGAAGCTGTTTTCTCTGTTTCAGGGAGCAACAAAGGGGGAATGAGTGGTTGGATAACTGTCTCACACAGAGAAGGCCTGAGCCTCCCAAAAGCTTTAGATTACAAACTGGACGGCGCTCACCAGGGTTCCTAAAATTGCAGCTGGGACATGGAGAAGCCACAGAAGATGCAGGGTGAGTGTTTTCCTCAAACACAAAGAAAGACCTATAGACAGGTTAAACAAAGGGTCCCAGCTATGAAAGCAAAATGGGGGGGGGGGCAGAGAGCGGTGTTTATCTCTTTAAATCTTGCTCTAAATTGCAGGTTACCTTTTATGTAGAGTGAAGATTATAAATTGTTTAATTGCTGTTGAGTTTTAATGGAGAGTTTTGTTTTGACAGGGAAAAAACCAAAGGGGTGAGGTACTATAGTTTGTGACTCAGTTATCCATACTCAGGAAAACCCTGTAAGCTTGGATCACGAGCCCACAATTCACATGGGTGGCAACTTTACCTGACGTGGCAGCTTTACCTGGGCCACAGACCTGGTGAAGAGAAATCCCCTTTGGCCTCGCCAACCTGAACCTGGGACTTCATAAGAAATATTTTGAGCCTGTATTTTCAATGGAGGCAATCTCAAGCCAGATCTGATTATTTGTATATGTTAGTTCATCACAAATTCTGGTGAGACACTGACATTTACTTGGCTCTGTAGAACAGACTGCATTACATCCCAGGTGTGTTTTGATAAGTATCTCATTAGGAGCCTTTGAATGTTTAGTATAAATAGTTGAAGATCTACAACTAGAGATCAAGGTAATCATTTCTGAGGAACTTTTTACCAGACTTTGTTTGTTTTTCTCGTTTTTACTAACTAGACCCTAAATACTACTCCGCCCTCCAAAAAAAAAGAATTTGATTTCACCCCAAAAGACAAAAATATGAACATAGGACATAAACCCAATGTCTAAGTGGACCCATGCTAGAAGGAGCAGGCCTGAACTTTCAGAGGTGTCTCACACAATTTTCTGTGTCCCAGTGGATCTGAAATCTTCTCCTCGAACTGTGGAGCTCTCAGCTCCCCAGATAGCCTATGGTAAAACCTCTCTTTATCATTGATGAAGTTTGGAGTTCGCCTGTTAGTCAAGAAATAGGACACTGTGGGGGTTCCTGGGGAACTCACGGGGAAGAGGAGGTCAGCAGCACAGTCATCCACACCAGCAATCCTTGCAGAGGGTCACGGTGGACTTCTCGGGGGTGCACATGTGAGAATGCAAGTTCCTGCTTCGCTCCCCCTTCTTTCCTGCCTTCCAACTTCCCCGAGCAACAGCATGCGAGCAGCACAACTCTCCCCGCTCCTGAGGAGGCCAGATACAACTGAATCCCTGCTGAATCTAGCTGCCATTTATGGAGTGGGTACCAGGTGACAGGAAGGTGTCTTATTTCTTTTAATCCCTGTAATGGCCTCACAAGAAGATGGGTACCATTTTCCACATGAGAAAACAGAAGTTTCAAAGGTATTCGCGTGCTAAAGACCACACAAAGCCGGTATTCAAACATCTACAACCTGAGCAGACGTACTGTTTCTATCTATTTTTATAAAAAATAAATGTGAGTTGGGTTTGTGTCACTTGCAACCAAAACAATGCTGTCCAATACAAGATTAGTGTGACAGTGACGATCAGCCATGGGGAAAACATGAAACCACCAAGCCACAAGAAGGATAGTTATTGAGTCTCAGAAGCTTCTGGAGCTGAAGGTTCACAGGCCTCAGTGCCTCCTCTCTCACTTCTGCTTTTGCTTTCTTGTATTGAGTCGCTGATATGCTGCACTAGGGCAGCGATTTTCAACCAGTGTGCTGCAAGAATTTTAAAACATGCAATACCTGTCTATTCAGTCAGGGGCACTAATCTCTTTTCCCTTAGATTGTCAAATTAAAAAAATGAAAACAACCAACACAATAATAGCCATCTGGTGTGAATGAATCAAAATTATACCTATTTTTTGTCAGATTAGCCAAAAATATATATTTTTGGTGTGCCACAGAATTTTAGTACTTATGTGTTCCATAAGATCAAAAGGGTTGAAAGTCGCTGGACTAGAGTGATTATTTCTGAGATTACCAGTAATTTAAAATAAATTTAAAATGTCATTTATTGGTTTTTTTAAGTTTTTCCACAATGCATTTGTATTTCTTACATAGTATTTTTAATGTAAGAAGAAAAAATAAAATAAAATGAACTTCTGAGTGCTCAGTGCTCATCACCACTTAACTGCTCACAATCCCAGAAAACATACCATGTAGACTCCTGGGTGCCAGAAAAGTAAACTAATTTTTTCTCTTCCTCTCATTTTCTCTCTCCTTTTCCTTTCACCCCAACTTAAGGGGCAGCCTGCTCCACCTCAAGGGAAGTATGTAGTGGGAAAGAAAACAAAAATAGCATGCAAAATAAAGTTGACCTTTGAACAATGCAGGGTTAGAGATATCTGTGGGCAATTGAAAATCTGAATATGAATTTGGACTTCCCCCAAAATTTAGTCATCCTTTGATATCCACAGGGGATTGGTGTCAAGATCCCCGTCAGGTGCCAAAATCTGTATACACTCAAGCTTCTTATATAAAGTGGCATAGAACAATGCATACAGTCAGCCCTCTGCACCCATGGGTTCCCAACCATGGATCGAAAATACTGTCTTCAATCCACTATTGGTTGAATCTATGAATGTGAAACTGTGGAAACAGAGGGTTAACTTAATATTTATTGAAAAAAAATTCATGTATAAGTGGACTCATGTATTTCAGATCCATGGTGTTCAGGGATCAATTGTACTTTCTTTCCTGGCTTTTGTTTCCAAAAGTGTAAGTACCAGAGAGAGGAGAGAGATTATGTGTGGAAGCAGAGTATGTGGAAAAAGCATGAACAGAAAAGGATTTCCTCAATTCTAGAAAAATTCTCCCCAGGGAGAAAAGTAAGAGGCTGATAGTCTCATAGCATTGGCACCAAAAATTCAGCTTTTCTTTGCTAAAATTAAATAATGGTCTAAAAATTTTAAAAACAACTTTCTACTAACTTCTAAAGTGAAGAGCATAGAGTACACGTGGAAAGCATTGACATAGGCAATATTTTAGCATCAACAACAGGATCACTTAAACAGGCACCACCAAAAGGTTTTAGAAAGCTTTAAAGTAAGGAAAAAGTCACTGAATCAAGGGTCTGGGATTATTTCTACTTTAAAGCCACTCCTTAAAATTTACAGCTTGCTAGAGATGGAGATTAAGCAAGAAGTGAAGTCTTACGAAGATATTTTTTTGTATTCTGCTTTCTTAAAAACTTAAGGAATTGCATATTCATGTTTTTTCTTCATAAATGCCTCTGTCCTGGTTCTGCTTCTCAGCTTCTGAATGTCATCCATCAAGGATCTGTGGTGGATGACAAGGATCAAGGATACTTCATCGATGTGATCCACAAAGTCTTCCCTGCTGGCCTTTTCTTTTCATCTTGGGATCAGCCCAGGTCTACGGGTAAATCGCATCCTTCTATCAGGTAAATAGCCAACTGCTCAAACCCAAGAAAGAGTAGAGTGTTGGGGTGGGGGGAGGGAGACACCAACATCTTACCACCAGATTCAGTTTCCTGTTTATTTCTGAGATTTTTTTACATTAACTTTTCATTTTAGAATAATTTTAGATTTACAGAAAACTTACAGAAAGATAATACAGAGAGTTACTCTATGTCTCTTGCCCAGTTTCTCCTAATGTTAACATTTTACTTTACCTAGTACATTTGTCAAAACTAAGAAAATAGTATTAGTACAGTATGTTAACATACAAAAGGCTGGTTAACAACCAAAAGGCTGGTTGACGGTACAGTGTGTATGGGTGGAGAATGCTGAAAATTAGCCATTTATTTGATAAATCCTTTCTGTGTTTCCTCTTAGACTGCTCAGTTTCTCCAGATAGAAGTGATTTAGGTTTTTGTTTTAGGTATTTCTTTTTTGTGTTTGTTTTTTTAAGTATATTTTATTGATTATGGTATTACAGTTGTCCGAAATTTTTCTCCCCTTTATCCTCCCTCTGCCCTGCACCCCTCCTACAGCATCCCCCCCGCCCTTAGTTCATGTCCATGGGTTGTACATGTAAGTTCTTTGGCTTCTCTATTTCCTATACTATTCTTAACTTCCCCCTGTCTATTTTATGCCTACCAATTATGTTTCTTATTCCCTGTGCCTTCCCCCCCCCCCCGTTCTCTCCCTCCCCTTCCCTGCTGATAACCCTCCATGTGATCTCCATTTCTCTGATTCTGTTCCTGTTCTAGTTGTTTGCTTAGTTTTTGTGTTCTGAGGTTCAGTTGTTGATAGTTTTGAGTTTGTTGTTATTTTATTGTTCATAGTTTTTGATCTTCTATTTCTTAGATAAGTCCCTTTAACATTTCAGATAATAAGGGTTTGGTGATGATGAACTCTTTTAACTTGTCCTTATCCGGGAAGCACTCTATCTGCCCTTCCGTTCTAAATGAAAGCTTTGCTGGATAGAGTAATCTTGGATGTAGGTCCTTGCCTTTCATGACTTGGAACACTTCTTTCCAGACCCTTCTCGCCTGCAAGGTTTCTTTTGAGAAATCATCTCATAGTCTTATGGGAACTCCTTTGTAGGTAACTCTCTCCTTTCCTCTTGCTGCTTTTAGGGTTCTCTCCTTATCTTTAATCTTGGGTAACTTAATGATGATGTGTCTTAGTGTGTTCCTCCTTGAGTCCAATTTCTTTGGGACTCTCTGAGCTTCCTGGACTTCCTGGAAATCTATTTCCTTTGTCAGATGGGGAAAGCTTTCCTTCATTATTTTTTCAGTTAAGTTTTCAATTTCTTGCTCTCCTCTTCTCCCTGTGGCAGACCTATGATTCAGATGTTGGAGTGCTTAAAGTTGTCCTACAGGTTCCTAAGCCTCTCATTTTTTTGAATTCTTGTTTCTTTATTCTATTCCAGTTGGATGTTTATTTCTTCCTTTTGTTCCAAATCATTGATTTGAATACTGGTTTCCTTCTGTTCACTGTTGATTCCCTGTATATTTTGCTTTATTTCACTTTATGTAGCCTTCATTTCTTCCTTCATTTTGTGACCAAGCTCAATTAATTCTATGAGCATCCTGATTACCAGTGTTTTGAACTCTGCATCAGATAGGTTGTCTATCTCCTTGTCACTTACTCTTTTTCTGGAGTTTTGATCTGTTCTTTCATTTGGGCCATATTTCTTTGTCTTGGTGCACCTGTTATGTTGTAAGGAGGTGGAACCTTAAGTATTCATCAGGGCAGGACAACTCTCTTTGCTTCATTGTGCCTCTGTCTGGGGAGGGGGGAAGGGGGGAGAGAGGGAACGAGGCCACTCACTTGTTCTGCTTTAGCCCCACTTTCCAACAAACTCTCTTGTCAGATTGGGAGTTTCTCCTGCCTTCACAACCCCCACAGTATTTTACAGGTAGAGGTTTTGAGCATTTAGTTTCCCAGTCAGGCAGCCCCTAATCTCCCACACAGTCTACTGCCTTGCACTGGATCCTCTGCGTCCACCCGGCTGCACATATCCACCCCTCCTACCAGTCTGGATGAATGTTTCTTTAACTGGTTGTTGGAGTTCCACGAAGTTTGATTTTCTGGCAGTTCTGTTTTTTTATTGTTTTTAAATTGATTGTTACCCTTGTTTTGGTTATACAAGGAAGCAAAGCATTTCTACCTATGCCTGCATCTTGGCTGTAACCTGTTTCAGGTATTTCTAATGGTAGTGTCCTGGGGGAGGACATCTACTCAGTATGTGGACTCTAACTTAATTCCACTCTTTTCAATATGGTACTCTGCTCTGCCCTCTGCTGTACTTTGAGTCAACTCCAAAGCTTCTTTGGCTCAGTCTCTGCAGAGGATACATCTAGTCCAGTCCCTGCCAGAGGGGACAATAATCTCCTGGGTGCATGGGGTAAGAAAAGGATATGAAGTCTCAGGATTTTATTCCATCTCCTTGTTTGGAGTCATACCCTGAACTATTTCCTGGCCCCACCACTGTGTGTCCTGAACATATCATCTAGGGGCCTCAGTTTCCTCCTCTGAACTCTGAAGGTCTTTGAGCATATGTGGTTTCTAGAGCCCTCTCAGCCCTGGTCTTCTGTGATCTGTGAACCATCACAAGGTGAAGCTCCTGGCTTAGTGAGTAACACAGACAGGAAGATAGAGGAGGTCAAGAAAGGGAAGGTGACAGTGGCACATGGTGGTATAAAGAATTCAAAGAAAAGGTGGAACCTGAGAAGAATTGAAGCAGTTTGGAGGAGTGCTGGGGAGGGAGCACCTCCCCAGGTAGCCATACTTGAAGATATTCTGGGGAGTGATTGTCACAGCAATTTTGGGGCCCGGTAAGCAGACAGAGAATTCTAGAGGATGATGAAGTTAGAGGGTAAATGTAAGCTAGATTGTGGGGAATTTGAATCTCTTCTCTAAATCAGTGGCTTTGATGATAAAAATCATCTGGAGACCTTTTTAAAATGCCAGACCTTATAAATCAGAATATCAGAGAGTAGAACCCAGGAACCTATATTTCCTTAAACTTGCCACAAGAGTCTGACAAACTGGAAAGTTTTGGAACAACTTCTTTAGGCAATGAACCAAGGGTGGTTTGTAATCAGGAATCATGACAAAAGGAGGAATTTTAGAAAGATGAATTTGACAGCCATATGCAAGGTGGACTGGAGGTTAAGGGACAGGAGACAAAGATGCATGGGAAGAAATTTCACTACTCCAAGTGGAGGGTCATAATGTCCTACAAGAGGGAAATGACTAGGGAGAGATTAAAAAGGGAGACTTTGTCAATTTATCTGTTATGGTTTGAATTATATCACCACCACCCCCCCCCCCCACTTCATATGTTGAAGTCCTAACCCCTGGTACCTTAGAATATGACCTTACTTGGAAATAGGGTCATTGCAAATGTAATTAATTAACTTACATTTTAACTAACTAGGGTAAGCCCTAATCTAATATGACTACTGTCTTTATAAGAAGGGGAAATGTAGACACTGCCATGGATACACCTAGAGAAAAATTGATGTGAAGAGAAATAGGGAGAAGATGGCCATCTGCAAACCAAGCAGAGACACCTGGAACAGATCCTTCCCTCACATCTCTAAGAAGGACCCAACCCAGCTGACACCTTGATGTTGGGCTTCTAGTCTCCAGAACTATGAGATAATAGATTTTTTAAGCCACCTAGACTGTGACACTTGGTTATGGCAGCCTGAGCAAACTAACACACCATATTTTTGGAAACCCATTCCAGGATTCAAGTTACCTCTTCTTCACTTTCTCATGAGTAATGATTTCCCAAGGCTACCCTCCTGAGAAGGCTGGAAGCAGTGGTTGCAGAGTGAGGTATGTGTTTCCAGCCTGAGGCACTGGACGCTCTTCCACTTGAGGAATGAGTGGGGGATAGCTATTCTGGGTCATTGATCATTTTATTCCAAGAACCCACCTGAGAAATCAAAGAACCAAGTGTAGTGATTGGAAATTTTTGGATAGAAATGTCCATTCTCCCCACCTGAGGAAATAATCAGGGCCAAGAATCTCAGACTGTGGGTAAATCCAGAGAAGAAAGTGACTTACCTCTGTGGAGCCTTTAACATTCTGCCAGTAGCTCATCCAGAGAGACAAGAGCTGAAAGAGGTGGAACAACCAACAAAAAGTTCAACCTTGTCTCTGTCATTTTACGACTTAGGCTTTGCTGAAATAATTATCCCCCTTGGCTAAACAAAGAATTTCCAAGAACTCTATATAGCAAGGTCAGTGGCATGATGATTGATGTAACCCCATGGGACCAGGGACAGGCAAGTATACCACAGAACTCTTGGCTTCCAGCCATTCAGTGCTGCCCTTGCTAACATCCTTGGCCCCCTTGGTGCATTCACCTGCCAATGTTCCCAACACCTCACTATAGGCCACCTGCCATCTGCTCACTCTGAGACTGCCAAGTTTTGCTAGAGAAAGTATCACAACTGTGCCACAGGGCCTGCTAAGTATTCCCATTCCCCAACCACATTTGGGCTCTCCCTGCTCCCATGGTTGTCCATCTGGAGTTGGCTTCCTGTTGCTTCTCTCCCAACTCTTGCAAACAATTTCCTAGGCCTCACAAGTCTCCAGTTCCATCCCCATGTCTTTTACTTTCATCTGAGAATGTCGTTTTCATTTTCCTGTAAAGTAAGAAGCCTTCAGATATGCCTCAACTCTGTTTCTCTCCACCTTAGAATTTCTCTTTGTCCACATTCATCCTCTCTTGGGTTCCTCCTATCTCAGAGGAAGAGGTGATGTTTTATTTCCTCGCCCAGGAAAACCCATCCCTGCTCTGAATCCTGTCTCTCATTATAATATCAATTATCTCATTTGTTTAAAATTTTTATTACAGAAAATTTTAAACACATACAAATAATCTTATTTACTTTTTGGATCTCCAAATTCCTCTGGCTTTCTAGTCTACAAGAGCAGGTCTCCTCCAGCCTGAAAAACAAAATTTAAAAAACTATCATGATCTTGCTACTCTCTTGAGCTGCTTCCCAATTTCTTTACATTTTTTAATGACCAGATGTGACCAACAAGTTCTTTCATTTCTCTCCTTTACTTCTTAACTCCCTACAATCCGGCTTCAACCTCTACCACTCTACTGAAATTCCCCTTTGACTTTTTAATTTTGTTATTTTGAATTAAATTCAGACTTATTTTAAAAATAGCAAAAATTGTGAGAAAATTCCCATATACCCTTTATCCAGTTTCCCCAAATGTTAACACCTTATATAACTATAGTACAGCTGTCAAAACCAAGATATTTAACATTCACACAATAGTATTACCAAACTACAGACTTCATTCGAATGTCGCTAGTTTCACCAGTGTCTAACTTCTAAATCCATCTTTTTAAGGAAGATTTTTACTAAAGCCATCTTAAAGAACATTGTTTTAACTTCTTAAATTTTTAATATAAAAGTAAGGAGTGATGAGTAGAAAACTTGGAAAACGTGGAAAGATATTAAAAAGAAAGCACAGGAGACAGGAAGAACACATTAAATGACAACACCATGGAAATATCATCAGCAAAATCCATACTGTGGATTTCTTCAGAAAAAAAATTCAAGGAACAATAGAAGTGATGAAGGGGGAACCTGTAGTTTTAAAAAGATTCATAGCCGAGGGTAACCAATTGCAGTGTGTGGACTGTGGATCACAATTTAAGTAAACTGTAAAAATATAAGACACTTGGGAAACTGTGACTCCAAATATTTGGTAATCTAAAAATCATTGGTAGTTTCTAAGTTTCATAATGGTACTGTGTTTATGTTTAAAGAACATTTACTTTAGAGCTACCTATCAGAATATTTGTAGATGACATGACTACTTCAAAGTGATGCCCTGCCTGCCCTCTTCCTGATTGTCCCTGATCCTTCATGCAAGTAGCTCCAAGCCCTTTCCAATATCAAGCAATCCAGTCTTTCAAATCTCCTTCCAATTTTCAGTTCTGCCTGTAACTCTCTTTAGCTCAACAAGAGCGGGAGAGCCCAGCAGAAAACATAGGAAAACACCCCGGTATATGTTAATATTCTGTTCATGTAAAAAAGGTATACAGACTAAATAAATTTGGGATCTTCTGTTTGTATCCTCTCTCACTCTTATTCTATGCCCTTGCTTCTTTATTGCTTAATATGATTAGCACTTTGCTGAATATTTTAATATTTTTAGAAAACCTAAGTCGGACCAGGGATCAAACCCACAACCTTGGCATATCGAGACGACACTCTAACCAACCCAGCTACTGACCAGGGCAGAAAACCTAGTTTTTAATATCTGCAGAATATTCCACATATACAGGCACCATACTGTATTTATTTCATCTGCTAGTGCTAAATCCTGTGACCCCTTAGTTGCCAAAAACAATTCAGTCTTCTTCCTCTTTGACTTGCCACAGTGCTTTATGGTATTGACCATCCTTCTGCTTTGAAAAATTCTATCATTGGCTTCGGTGATATCCCCTCCATCTCCTCCTTCACAGATGAGTAATAGTTCTAGGACTTATCTTCCTCCAGTTCCTCCCCCAGGGCTCCTCTAGGCTCTTCTTTTCCCTCTCTTTCCTCTTTTTCCCTGGGTGGGCTCCTTTTTCTGTTGGCTTCACTGAGAAGGATTTCCAAATCTATAACCTCAATCCTAACCTCACTTGAGTGTTCCAGACCAGCAACTCTCCTGTCTATTGTGCATGACCACCAAAATAGAGTCCAGTGTAGTCCCACCAACACTACTGATCAAGCAAAGGGAGCCATCTTTAACCAGCTCTGCCTGCCCCCTCGTACCCACATGTATTGCTGCCATCGCCTCAGGGTTCAGCTTCATGCCTTGGAGTCCCTGTCCACTCTCTCCTTCACCTCCATCTCTGCCAACCACTAACCCCTACAGACTCTACTCCTGAAATGCTTCCCACAACAATTTCTCACAGATTGTCCTCACTGCTCCACTCAGACTTTGAATTTTCACCCCCCACTTGCATTCATGTCCTTCTCAGTCTTTCCTCCTCTGTTTCTGTTCCTGCCAACTCATCTTACCTCCAACCATCCTATTAACCTTCCTAAAGGTTGACTTTAGTTAGGCGGGTGGCTTACCTGTTCAATAATTTTCAGAGGTTCCCAGTTACTCATCAAATTGAGTTCTGACATTTAATGCCCAATTTAATATGACCTACAAACACCTTCCCAATCTTATTTCTCACTTTCTCTCACACACATTGTGGAGGGAGAATAGCAAGTCTTCAGAGTCAGACCCCAACTTAGTAGTGCCATGGCGTTGGATAAACTGTCTGTACCTCCTTTTCCTCCACACCCATAAAATGGGAGTACTAGCAATACCTGCCTCATTCCTTGTCGTGAGGATAAAATGAGACTAAGTATGGAAAGCCTAATATGAATATACCTTATTAAGCCTAGCATTAATGGATATGGCCCTTGCCCTCTTAATGCTTACAGCCCAGTTCAGAAGATTATCCTTTCAGAAAGAAAAATTGAGACTAAGTCGGAGCAATATTTAACGATGTGTTTAATCAACTATAATCAAATTTCACAATGTAATCCAGACAGTTTCCTGGGTGGTCACGCTAGGGAGGAGTCTGGCGGTATTAGAGGGTAAGGAGGAATGCGGCAGAGAGAGAAATCTTCACTGGAAGGTTGAGCTCACTGAAAAGCAGACAAATTAGGTAGGGAAAGTGGAGTGAGGAGTAATTTTACAGCAGAATAATTGCATATGCTGCTGGGGTGGGAGGGATAAACTAATAAGAGTGTGCCTCCTACAAAGTTAATGATTCTTTGTGCTAGAATCCCAGCAGATGACAATGGACGCCAACAACACGGGCCGCATGTAGTAATTATCATCACTATAAACACCATGGATTAACATTTACCTGCCAGGAGTTCGTGTGAGTAATGGGTGTCTCCCAAACCTGTAGCTGAATAAGAGCACCTGCAATTCCTAGAGAATCACCTTTGATTAAAGAAGTTTCTGGATGTTTTTCTTTTTCTAGTTTGAGGCTCTAAGTTGCTATTCTGATTAATCAGGTCACATCTCCATGCTAAAACCTAAGAGAAGGAAGCTGGACTTCCCTCTCAGCTATATGTGGCCTTAAGTAAGGCATGAGCCGGTTGTGAGTTATGGATGTAATTTAAGGAATCCTGGGAAGAAACTGCATCTAGGAAGAGCGGGGATGTCCACGTCCCTGAAATGACATCATTATATATGATGCAGTTGTCTCCAGTTGTCTTTTTACCAATATAAGCACTCTGAGGAAGGCCACATTGAGTCTCTAATCTTTGGTTTGAATGTGATTAGCACTCATCTGAGGGAAGGAGAGAAGGCAAAGAAAGAGGATGGAGGACAGGTGCCTGCAAGAAGGTTACCCCATCACTCTATACTCGGCGCCATAGTGACTCTGCAGGTATCCCAATACCATGATTTAGAAAGTGCATGATTATTTAAAAAATAATTTTAGAAAAATTCCACCCTGTGTGGTCTAAAGGGAAAACCCTCCGGTCCAGAGATAGGCTCGATTCCTCTGCTGCTTCTGCAGAATCCTGCAGAAAGCGGGCAGTCCGCGTGGTGGAGGCTGCAGTAGCCCACCCTCGGGAGTGCAGGGCAGCAGGCCTAGCCTGTCCCCTGGAGGGAGAGCACGTGTGAGGGCAGCTGACCGTGTGCGATCCTCTGTGGCAGTGGATGCAGTTACATAAGGGCTTATGAAACGCGAAAGGCCAGCCTGGCGCTGCAGGATGGATGCGAAGTGACTGATAACCACGCGAGATAGCGCTCAGGTCCCAGCCCACTGCAGCCCTGGCAAAGGCTTCAGCGAAGGGAAGACCAGGGTAGAGGATGTGTGCCCACTCAACCCAGGCCTGCCCTGTGCTGCAGGTCTTCAGGGCCCACGAGGCCTGCTCACGGGGAGTTCCAAGTTCAGGTAGACTGGAGGGGGTTCAGTGAATGACCTGTTCTATCCGAAGTCGAAATTCATGAGATCTTATTTCTGTATGTAACTCGGTTCTCATCTTCTACCTCCAAGTTACCCTTCCGGGAGTCACAGCCCCGGACTCCCAGGTGCTGCTCGTGCTGCCACCTGCAGGTGAAAGGGGAAATTGAGCCAATTGTTGCGTGGCCAGTAACTGGAATAAGGATTTCAGGACAGGGTAGAGTGTATTTCAGATTACTGGAATTACTGAAATCACTCACGTTTAAATATATTAATTCCAAAGAGCCCAGAAATTGGAGAAAGACTTGACCTAGCCTCCACACATCCTCTGGAGGTTTCCCTTTGGTTTGGTTTTTCATTTGTGGATTTGGAAGAGGAGTGATGACATGCATATATGTTTGCACAGATACAAGTCAGTGATGTAAAACAGATGTTCCCTACCAAAGCATGTAATTTGCCCACATGGGTCAGGGCTGGTATGTTGCCAGTGCCACCTGCATAACGTCACTGTGATTTCCGTCACAGTCAGCACCTCCTCTCCTCTATTGTTCAGAGTGGCCCCTGTGACAACACCAGGGGCCGTCATAAGGGTCACTTACAGCCCAGTGGGTTACCCTATCACCTTGTACTCTGACTCTTTCTGCAGAGGTCCCAACCCCATGATTTTGAAAGTGAACGATTAGTTAGAAAATAATTTTAGAATAATTTCATTAGAGTAATGGTTAAGAGCGCAGGCCCTGTGAGTAGGCTGCCTAGGTTTTAATCCTGACTCCAATTTTTTAATTTTGTGGCCTTGAGAAAGTCAATTTTTCTCTCTATGCCTTAGTCTCCTCACTTACTAAATGGAAATGATAGTACAGTCCTCATAGGCCTATTGTGCATTTTAAGTGAGAAAATGCACGGGAAGAGGCCGTGTTGGAGCACAGAATGCCCAGGTGTGAGTCCAGGCTTTGCCTCTCACTGGTGTGGAGGATATGGGAGAAGTTACTTCCCTTCTCTATGCCTTGGGTTTCTCACCTATAAGATGAAGATGATTACAGTGTCTATCTCACAGGTAATTCATGAGAATTCAATGAAATAATATGTCTACTACACTTACACACAGTAAGTACTCAAATGTCAGTCTTTTAAACCTGAATTAGAGTAGTTTTTGCCATTTTCAGCATTCTGTTGTTTGGAAGATTCTGGTTTTTAGACTCCCAGATAAGCAGTTTCCTCCATTTGTTTACCATTCCACAGTTGTCTTGAGCCCAGTTGTGTGTATCACCTTGGGAGCTAGATGTCCTCATCTCCATTTTGCTTTGAGAAACTAAAGCTCAGAGCGGTTTAGTGGCCTGCCCGGTGCCATACAGCAGGTGGAACAGGATGCACACCAGCTCTTCTCTCTCCTAGACCAAGGTTCTTTGTACTACATCATGGCTGCCTTTACAATTCCTCTAAATGTGATGAGTACATATATTATTTTACAACCCTTGGCAGTGCCTGAAACTTTCAAGTTATGGCAACTTCCTAAATCAGACCTAAATCAGCGAGCCACGTTTATCTAGCTGCCATCTTGACTGGAAATCAGTTAGTTTTCTAAGCCTTCTTTTTCTGTGAGGGTCAAGTAGAAAAAATAATGGGAAGTAGATTTTAGTTCAATAGAATAGAAATAATTCTAAGTGTTTTCCAAACACTTTCTAAGAATTAAAAGTGGGAAGAATCACTTGCATTTCTCACACTGTGCAAGTTGAAGAGAGATTGCGTAATGGTTCTTTGGAAATGTGGGGTTTATGAGTTGTATAAAGAGTCTAACATTTAGGTCCTCTCAGGATCCATAGGACATTCCCTCAGTCTCCTCATTGCTGCTTGTCCTCCTTTCTGAACTCCTTCCTTGGGAAACTCTGCTCTCTCAATCCTCCTCATTGGTGGGCTCAGGCACTGTCTCCCAGGTGTTCTTGGTGCCTCAGGCAGCTTTTCTCTGAGTGTTGATCTGTGAACCTCCTGCACTGGAAGAGATCTGTTTATGTTGAATATTCTGGGACCCACGTCAGACTCAAAGGATCAGAATCTCTGGGGGAGTGGCCCAAAGATCTGCATTCTAACAAGCTCTCCGGCTGCTTCCTCTGCATCGAGTTGAGAAGCTCTTGCTCTGAGGCCTATGAAGTTGCTCAGAACCTCCTTTCAGCGTCTCCACCTACTTTCCATTCTTCTTGAATCATTGTCACTTTTCCTCAGATGCCAGTGGAATACATATCGGGTTGTCCACTGCCTTCCACTGCAGGTGTTCAATATGTGATAGCTGGTTTATAGGCTCTGCCACAGGACCTAATGATTATTTAGAACCACATATGACAGGAAAATGAGTTTAGAATTCTAAACAATCCTTAAAATGATTTTTTAAAAAAGATTTTTATTTATTTTTAGAGAGAAGGGAAAGGAGGGAGAAAGAGAGGGAGAGAAACATCGATGTGAGAGAGAAACATTGATTGGTTGCAATCCAGGCATGACCCCTGACCGGGAATTGAACAAGTGACCTTTCACGTTGTGCGATGATGCCCAACCAACTGAGCCACACTGGTTAGGGCAAAAAGATTTTGTAAAAAGTCTTGAGAATAGAAGTTATGAGTAGTCTGGGGCTCCCTGTACAGTTATTGCTAAATTATTGAAGCTGTTGAGTATTTGGAAATCAAATCCCCCAAACAAATTGGCTGTGTCATCAGTCATAAAAGGATATGGTCCTGCGAGGTCCCATGGGTAGGGACAAACAGGACTGTGGGAAGAGAACAGGGAAAGAGAATAGGGACTGCATGAGCCAGTAGGAAAAGTTTGGCCTTTGGGGTCAGGAGCATGTGAAAGGCAGGTGCTCCCTGTGAGCTGGGCATTTGGGACTTGCTGTGGGGAGAGACAAGGTCTTGGTCAACTGATGGTCATTGAAACCACTCATCAGAGGCCTAAGTGCACTCTGCTGGGAAGGCGAGTGTTCATCTGTCACATGGAGGGCTTTGCTGATCTCTGACACTGGATATTTCCCCTCGCCCCGGTGCCAGGAACTAGGGGAGAGAGCACTCTGGGGCCAGAATGGGGCCAGAAGTTCCAGACACAGGCAGGGCAGGAGCCAAAGAAGATGACTCTGGTATAAACCCTGGGCACTTGAAATGGAAAATAAATCAAAGAGAAGGAATTTAGACAGTTGTGGTAGGAAGCATGCACATACTTACTGCATCTGTTGTTCCATATCAGGCACCTCCACTGAGCAAGCCAGCAGTAGCTGCCTGGCCACTCCTGGGAGGCAGACTAGCCAGCTAGAGGTGAGAGCATTCTCTGTCAGTGCTGGACAGACCTGGGTTCAAGTCCCAGTTTTGCTACTTTACTTACTAGCTGTATGACACTGGCAAGTCCCAGCTCTCAGCCTGCCTCTACCAGTAAAAAGAAGATGAGTAGAGTATGGAGGGTTACTGCAAGGCTTGAATGTGGGTAACATGCTTGGTCTCGTGCCTGCTCATGGTTGGTATTTGATATATGTTAGTTGTTATTGTTATTACTAATCAGGAAAGGAAAATCTTCAATGGGATATTTAGCCAAAGTGATCAAATCTATTCTAAACCCCTTTCTCTATAGATTGGGATAGATCTATTTTCAAGTGTCTAAAGAAATATTATGCTGTTTCCTGACTCTTTTCAGGGAAAAGTGTTTTTTCTCTTCATTTATTTTCTTCAGATAAGACATTGAAAGAACTTAAAAAAAAACTGATAAGTTAGATACAGTCTGGACTTTCACAAAATTCACAGTCTGTCAGGGAAGAGGAAGAAGTAACTAATTTCACTACTGGGGGAGCATTTCAAAGAGGGGGTGGTGAGGTGCAAGGCCTGTGTAGGAGCACTGAGCTTAACACAGCTGAGGTCTGTAAGATGCTGGCACCCCAACAGCCTGATCTGTTGCCCTTCTCCACCCTCCCCTCCAAATGCAACACCTACTAGGTCAGTCTATTAATAAGTCACGAAGAAAAGGTTTGTGATGAAGAAAAGGCTCTAAGTGTATTTCTTTTATTTCCTTGACATTTTGAGGTCTGGTTGCCAGTTCAATTTCCAGTCAGGGCTCATGCCTGGGTTGTGGGCCAGGTCCCCACGACAGGCAACGACACATTGATGTTTCTCTCCCTATCTCCCTCCCTTCCCCTCTGTCTAAAAATAAATTATTTAATCTTTTTTTAAAAAGACAAAATTACAACTAGAATATAGAACAACCACAACTCAGAACCATCAGAAATCAAGTCAAATGGAAGTCTAACAACTACAGAATTAAGGAAACCACATCCATACAAACTGGTAAGAGGGGCAAAGATGTGGAATGGGCTGGTCTCCTATCTATGTATGGTGGGTAAAAATTCAGGAGGGATATCTCGGGAGTGAGGAGTCCCAGGTACCCCAGCCCAGGGTTCCAGTGCCAGGAAGATAAGTCCCCACAACTTCTACCTACAAAAATCAGCGGGGATTAAGTCAGTGGAAGAAACTTCTGGAGCCCCAAGCAGTTCTTCTTAAAGAACCCACACATGGACTCACCCACTCAGACTCACTCCCACTGAGCTCCAGCACCAGGTTAGCAGCTTGAAAGACACCAAGGGTACACACAGAGAAACTCAAGTGTCTGGCATCAAGGAAAGCAGAGGCTGGCTTCTCCTGGGAATCTCCAAACCCAGCACGAGTAACAGCCATCTCAAATTGCTTTATAGCTCATTCAGGGTATCCCCAGGCAGAACATGGGAGGGGGATGACCTTGGCCTGCACCACCCAGGAAACCCCAGAACCTGTGCACCCGGTGGACAGCTACAGACCACGTCAGAGCACCATTAACCTGTGCTTGCACAGCTGATCCTCCATGGAGGGTGGAGGTTGGTGGTCAATGGTCACAGCCACTCCTTGCAGCTGAGTGGCTTGGGTGAATCCCTCCCATTGACCTGCCAAGAGCAATCAAGGCTCAATTACAAGGGAACAGTGTACTCAGCCCACACAAAGGGTGCACCTTGAGTACCCAGCTTGGGTGATAGGGGAGGCTGTGCCACTGGACCCTATAAGACGCCTACTACATTAGGTCACACTACCAAGACAAAGAGTCATAGCAGTTCTACCTAATACATAGAAACAAACACAGGGAGGCTGCCAAAATGAGGAGACAAAGAAACATGGCCCAAATGAAAGAACACATCAAAGCTCCAGAAGAAAAACTAAACAAAATGGAGATAAGCAATCTATCAGATGCAGAGTTCAAAACATTGGTTATAAGGATGGTCAAGGAACTTAGTGAGGACCTCAATAGCAGCAAAAAGATCCAGTCAGAAATGAAGGATGTACTAATTGAAATAAAGAACAATTTACAAGGAAACAACAGTAGAGTGGATAAAGCTGAGAATAAAATCAATGACTTGGAATATAAGAAGCAAAAAACAACCAATCAGAACAACAGGAAGAAAACAAGAGACCAAAAAAACACAGATAGTGTAAGCAGCCTCTGGGACACCTTCAAGCATTCCAATATTTGCATCATAGCAGTGCCAAAAGGAGAAGAGAAAGAGCAAGAAATTAGAAGTCTATTTGAAAAAATAATGAAAGAAAACTTCCCTAATTTGGTGAAAGAATTAGAATGGAAGTCCACGAAGCACAGAGTCCCAAAGAAACGGGTGCAAAGAGGCCCACTCCAAGACACACCATAATTAAAATGCCTAAGTTTAAAGATAAAGAGAGAATCTTAAAAGCAGCGAGAGAAAAGCACTTAGTTACCTACAGGGGAGTTCCCATAAGGCTATCAGATTTCTCAAAAGAAACTTTGCAGGCTATAATGGATTGGCAAGAAATACTCAAAGTCATGAAAAGCAGGGACTCACAGCCAAGATTGCTCTACCCAGCAAATCTATCATTTAGAATCGAAGGACAGATAAAGAGCTTCCCAGACAAACAAACAAAAAAACAAACAAACAAAAAACACTAAAGGAGTTCATCATCACCAAATCATTATTATATGAAATATTAAAGGGACTCATTTAAGAAAAAGGTCAAAACTATGCACAATAAAATGGCAATAACTACATGTGTATCAACAATTGAATCTAAAAAATAAACTAAGTGAACAAGAAGAACAGAGACAGAATCATGGATACAAAGAGGGTTTTGATGTTTGCAGATGGGAGGGGTTTGGGGGAAGAGGTGAAGAGATGAGGGGATCAAGAAGTACGAATATGTAGTTACAGAATAGCTATGGGGATCTACAGTACTGTATGAGAAATGGAGTGGTCAAAGAACTTACACACGTGACCCATGGACGTGAACAATGGTGGAGGGATTTCCTGAGGGAATGGGGGGTTCTTGGTGGAGGGAGGCAAAGGGGGAAAATTGGGACAACTGTAGTAGCATAATCAATAAAATATTATTAAAAAAATTTTAATTTAAAAATGTAAAAATAGAAAACTAATTAATATGTGACTGATATATCCCATAATCTTCCTAGAGATGGTTTTTAAGTTTTTTAAACAACTCTATTGAGATATAATCAATATATAATTTAAAGTGTACAATTTCATAAGTCATTACATACAGATACACCTGTGACACTATTCCCACAATCAAGGTAATGAATACATCCATCACTCCCAAAAGTTTTCTTGTATTTTCTCTCTCTAAATCCCTGTCCCCATGCCTAGGCAACCACTGATCTGATTTCTGTCACTATGGATTACTTTGGATTTTATATAATTTATATGTATAATGTTATAACATGTAGTACTCTTTTTTGGTCTGGCTTCTTTTCTCAGCATTTTAAGATTCATCCATGTTGCTGCATGTATGAATACTACACTCCTTTTCACTGATAAGCCGTGTTCCATTGTGTAGATAACCCACAGTTTGTGTATTCATTCACCTATTGATAAGCATGCAGGTTGTTTCACGTTTTTACTATTACAAATAAAGCTTCTGTAAACATTCATCTTAACTCTTTGTATGGACATATTCTTTCACTTCTCTTGGGTAAATATTTAGAATAGAATGATTAGATCACATGGTAGGTATATGTTTAAATTTTTAAGATATTTTCAAACTGTTTTCCAAATACCTGTACCATTTTATATTCCCACCAGCATGTATGAGAGTTTCATGTGGTCCATCTCTTTACCAATATTTGGTCAGTGTTTTTAATTTTAACCATTCTAATAGAAAAGCAGTAGTCTTTTATTGTGGTTTAATTTGCAATTCAATTCCCTAACGATCAATGATGTCGAGCATCTTTGCATATACTTATTTGACATCCATGTGTCTTCTTTGATGATGCGGCAGTTCAAATATTTGGCCCATTTTGGGGAAGGGTGTATGGGGTTTTTTTAGATTTTATTTATTTACTTTTAGAGAGAGGGGAAGAGAGGGAGAGGCACATCGATCAGTTGCCTCTCACATACCCCCAACTGGGGACCTAGCCCGCAACCAAGGCATGTGCCCTGACCAGGAATCAAACTGGCGACCCTTTGTTTTGCAGGCCAGCGCTCAATCCACTGAGCCACACCAGCCAGGGAAGGTTTCGTTTTCTTATTATGGACTTTTTAATAATAGTTAAATCAAGAGTAGTGAATTTAATTTATTGTATTATAAAAACATTTCATACTTTATGTCCTTTATTTACTCAAAGACACAAATGGAGAAAGAAAATACAAGCAAATGAAATCTAAGAGTTCCCTATTATTCTAGCACAGAATGTTCATAAAATTATTAAACAGCTCAAAGATATAAAGGAATTGTTTGGTTCTGCTCCTAAAAGCTTTGTAACCTCAAAAGGAATTCAATATAGGAAAAGAAAGAGCAAGTTCAAAGCTTCAAATTTATGAAATTAAAGTAAGCTCTTTTTAAAAAAAGAATACTGGATGGAAACAAACAAAAACCAATTTTCTCAAGAGGCAAATACTGAACTAAACTACTCAAAAACTATGATTACATGTTTAATTGACTGTTGCAGTGAGATGCTAAAGCATGCAATCTATGCATATAAAACATGCTCAGTTTACAAACTGGCATCTCCATTATTTTGTATTCAGTTTACTTATAAAATAACATTTCTATCTTGAACATCAGAAAGCAGGAAAAACTGGCTTAGAAATGCCTGGAAAATTACATTTGGCTAAATCGTGATACTTTGACATGGCTATGCAATGATGAAATTATCAAAGAGATCACAGAGAGCCACAAAGCCCCAGAGAAGCTGTTGACAATCTAGCATTTTCATATTATGTGAAAATAGTCATTCTGTTTACCAAAAATAGCAGCAGAAATGGTATGCATGATGATTAAGACATGTACCTATAAAACGTTGAAACTTATAGCATCATAAAAATGGTTTGTATTAAACGTTAATATCGAGTAAATCGACCTGGAGATCTCACCTGGTTTCTGTCTGAGCTCATTACCATTAAGCAGGAGCACTCGTTTATTTTTTTTTTCTTTCAGGGAATTCTGCTTTCTTTTTTTTACTTAATCTTTATTGTATATTTTCCCATTACCTTTTAGTCCTGCTGTACATCCTTCCCCCCAGCAATCACCACACTGAAGTCTGAAGTCCATGTCCATGAGTCCTTTTTCCTTTTTGCTCAATCCCTCCACCCTCTCTTCTCCCCATCCCCCACCCACTAGCTGTCATCCTGCTCTCCATCTGGAGGCACTAGTCTCTTTAAAAGGCAGTATGTTATTCTTAAATAGCTTCTTGGATTATTTTATGAGCATTGTGATGATCCTTTCAAATGGTGGACAGCTGTGGTTATGTTTTTACTTTTTCGATAGTTCTTTCTTCCTTTCTGATTTTCCAAGATTCCTTTTATCTTTCTGTTTCAAGAACTTCCTTCAGCTATTCTTTTAGGGTAGGGTAAGTCTGCTGGCCACAAATTCTCCTTGTTTTCTTTCCTCTAAGAATGTCTGGATGTCCCCCTTTATTCCTGAATAATGTGTTCACTTTAATATAGGATTCTAGGCTGACAGTTCTTTGCTTTTAGCACTTAAAACATGCTTTTGCCACTTCCTTCTAGCCTCAATGGTTTCTTATGAAAAGCTGCTGTCATTCAAATCATTTTTCCCAGGAGCAATGTGCTTTGTTTCAGTTTTCAGAAGGTTGATTACAATGTGCCTTGCTGTGAATTACTTTGGATTATACTGTTTGGGATTCACTGGTTTCTTGAATCTTTAGGTTTATGTCTCTTGTCAAATTTAGTTAAATTTTAGTCATTAGTTTTTCAAATTTTGGTCATTTTTCAGTTAGTTCTTTTTTATATCTTCAGTTTCTTCACTGATATGTTCTACTTTTCATTTGTTGTAAGCATGTTTATAACTTCTCATTGAAGAATTTCTATAATAGCTCCTTTGAAATTTTTCTCTACCTCTGTATCATCTCAATGTTGGCATCTACTGACTATTTTTTCTCATTCAAGTTGAGATTTTCCTGGTTCTTGACATGATTAATGACTTTCTACTATATCTTGGACATTTTGGAATTTATAAGACTATAGATTTTATTTAAATTTTCTGTTTTAGCAAGCTACTTCTGACACCATGCCATCAGAAACAAGGAGTAGCTGACTTATTACTGCCAGGTGGGAGTGCAAGTCCATGTTCCCCATTTGGTCTGCATTGACAGACATCCAGTAAATAAGTATCTCATTATTGCTGAATGTGGGTGAGAGTTCCCGCTTCCCACATGGCCTTCACTGACATCATAGAGGGAGTCATTCTGGGGAACACCATCCCTGCAGGAAAAGAGTGGGGTGCCTCCATGCAACTTTCACTTCCTTTGCTGAAGCATAATTTTGAAACTTAATTTCTGAGTATTTAATGATAAGTAAGCTTGCTGCTCTAAGGTCACATGATTGGGACCAGTGTTATGCTCACACCCAGGGTGAACTTCACCACCTCCAAAGCAGGAAGGTTTTCCATAGACAAACAATGTCCTCAATAAGCCCAGATCCACAGCTTGCAAAACAGCATCAGCTAAAGCCAACAGGTCCACATCTAAATGATAATCTGGTGTCTGAAGACAGGGACAGATCCCCGACAAAGATCTTCACCCACTTTCCAGAGAAGGTACTTTTAATGAATATAATGAACTTCCTTTTGACAAAAGCCTGAATAGGCCAGGTAATAATGTCTAGAACACAAGAAGTTTTCAAAAATAAAATCCTCTGGCAGGTGAAAGGTAACTCTAGGTAGGTTCTGGAAGGTACATGAATTTCAAGCAATTCGAGGAAACATATCAATCTGCTTATTATTTTAGAAGTGTGTTAGAGATTTTCAAAATGCTGAGAAAGTAAGGAATTAGAAAAAACTTCAAAAACAGTGTCAAAGGGAGTCAAACTGCTTTAAAATTTCTGGGTTTTGTGAACATGTATATTTAAAGATTTCTTTTATTACAACAGTAAGAGTCCAGAAGTAGTATACTACTTTATCACTTTCAAAGTATTCAGAAAGATTATTTTTGCGGAAAAAAGCAACCCAGGAATTATTTAATGTTATATTTTCTTTCAATTGGAAATACAGGAGTAATGCAAGGCACTTTGCAGTTATCTGAGATAACAATTTATCCAAGTTTTGGAACATACAGGTTAATTTACAATCAAACTCAGATGATTTTATTTTTTAATATTTTATTTATTTATTTATTTTGAGAAAGGGGTTGGTAGAACGAGTGAGAAAAACATCCATGTGCGAGAGAAACACCGACCAGTTGTCTCTCACACACCCCCAACTGGGGACCTGCCCCGCCACCTAGGCATGTGCCTGACTGGGAATTGAACTGGCAATCTTTCAGTCCACAGGCCAGAGTTCAGTCCACTGAGCTACACCAGCCAGGGGAAGTCAGATGATTTTAAAAGAATTTTAGTTACTTCTTTCTATTTCTCTTATTCATGGAACTCTGTCTCAAGAAACAGTCTGGGTGACCACCACTTTGATCACCGTTGACTGGAGAAGCGTTATTTTCTCAGGCACTGCTCTTCAACACACAGGAGCTGCAGAAACGGTGGCCAGACTGACAGGGGATGGCTAACGCTTGCTCTGGTCACCAAGTCTATGCTCCTCACTTGGCCTCTGCTGACACGGATGAGGCCATAGTTTACTGTTGTTGTTTGTTTGTTTTCAATCTTCACCTGGGGATGTATTTATTGATTTTAGGGAGAGAGAGAGAGAGAAACATTGATGTGAGAGACAAACGTTGATTGGTTGCCTCCAGTACACACCCCAACCATGGATGGAACCTGCAACCGAGGCTTGTGTCCTGACTGGGAATCGAACCCACAACTTTTGGTAGGACACACCAACCTACTGAGCCACCTAGCTAGGGCAGGCCACAATTTTTTTTTAATATATTTCATTGATTATGTTATTACAGTTGTCCCATTTCCCCCCTTTTATTCACCTCCACCCTGCACACACCAGCACCCCCACCATATTCCCCCCCTTTAGTTTATGTCCATGGGGCATACATATAAGTTCTTTGGCTTCTACATTTCCCATACTATTCTTAACCTCCCCCTGTCTATCTTCTACCTACCATTTATGCTACTTATTCGCTGTACCTTTTCTCACCCTCTCCCCATCCACTCCCCTGCTGATTGATAACCCTCCATGTGATCTCCATTTCTGTGATTCTGTTCCTGTTCTAGTTGTTTGCTTAGTTTGTTTTTGTTTTAGGTTCGGTTGTTAATAACTGTGAGTTTGTTGTCATTTTACTGTTCATAGTTTTTATCTTCTTTTTCTTACATAAGTCCCTTAACATGTCATATAAGAAGGACTTGGTGATGATGAACTCCTTTAACTTGTCCTTATCTGAGAAGCTCTTTATCTGCCCTTCCATTCTAAATGAAAGCTTTGCTGGATAGAGTAATTTTGGATGTAGATTCTTGCCTTTCATGACTTCAAATATTTCTTTCCAGCCCCTTCTTGCCTGCAAGGTTTCTTTTGAGAAATCAACTGACAGTCTTATGGCACTCCTTCATAGGTAACTGTCTCCTTTTCTCTTTTTGCTTTTAAGATTCTCTCTTTATCTTTAATCTTGGGTAATGTAGTTATGATGTGCCTTGGTGTGTTCCTCCTTGGGTCCAACTTCTTTGGGACTCTCTGAGCTTCCTGGACTTCCTGGAAGTCTATTTTCTTTGCCAGATCGGGGAAGTTCTCCTTCATTATGTTTTCAAATAAGTTTTCATGTTCTTGCTCTTCCTCTTCTCCTTCTGGCACCCCTATTGATTCAGATGTTGGAATGTTTAAAGTTGTCCTGGAGGTTCCTAAGCCTCTCCTCATTTTTTTGAATTCTTGTTTGTTCATTTTGTTCTGGTTTCTTCCTTCTGGTCCACACTATTGATTTTAGTCCTGGCTTCCTTCCCTTCACTGTTGGTTCCCTGTACATTTTCCTTTATTTCATTTAGCATAGCCTTCATTTTTTCATCTAACCTGCGGCCATATTCAACCAATTCTGTGAGCATCCTGATTACCAGTGTTTTGAACTGTGCATCTGACAGGTTGGCTATTTCTTCATCGCTTAGTTGTATTTTTTCTGGAGCTTTGATCTGATCTTTCATTTGGGCCTTTTTTTTTTTTTTTTTTTTTTTTTTTTGTCTCGTGCTCCTGTTACGTAGTAAGGGGCAGAGCCTTAGGTGTTCACCAGGGTGGGGCAACCTACATGACTGCGTTGTGACACTTATGGGGGGGGCGAGAGGGAACAATGGCGCTTGCTCACTCTCTGCCAGTTTTCAGTCACTTCCTCAGCTACCCACAATCAAATTGGGCCCTTCTGCTGCTGAATCCCAGGTGGGTGGGTTTGTTATGTTCTAGGACCCTGTGGGTCTCTCCAATGAACTCTCCTGTTAGGCTGGGAGTTCCTCCCATTGCTGCCTCAACCCCCACAGGTGTTTTCAATGAGAGTCTTTGAGGCTTAACTTCCCCATGCTGGAACCCTGGGTGGCATGGCCTGTCTTGTTACCCAGTTGTTCCTCCTGGCTTATATGCATGCAAATGTGGAACTGCCCAGTCCACAATCCATCACCTTGCTGAGTCCGCCAGCTGCTGCCTTGCCCACCCCAGTCCTCCAGCTGCCACCTTGCCGAGAGTCCTCTCCACCCAGCTGCCCCTCTCTGCCCCTCCTACCAGTCTAGATGAATGTTTCTTCTTTAACTCCTTGGTTGTTGGACTTCCATACAGTTCAATTTTCTGTCAGTTCTGGTTGTTTGCTTTTAAATTTGTTGTTGTCCTTCTTTTGGTTGTGGGAGGAGGCACGGTGTATCTACCTATGCCTCCATCTTGGCCAGAAGTCCCCCACAATTTTTTATATAGGTCATATTTTCTGCTTTTTTGCACATTGGTAAATTTTTATTGATGCTAGACATTATAAATTTTACCTTGTTGGTATTAGATATTTTTGTATTTCTTTAAAAATTCTTGAGCTTAGTTCTGGGATACAATGAAGTTATTTGGAAATAGTTTGATCCTTTTAGGTTTTGCTTTTATGGTATTTGGGGAGGGTCCTGAGAAGTGCTCCATCTATGGCTACTTATTCCTCACTACTGAAATAAGGCCTTTCTGTGTACATGACCTAGTGCTCCATGAATCATGAGGTTTTCCAATTTGGCTAGTGGGAATGGGCACTGTTCCAGCCTTGTCCTGTTACTTCTAATCCTCTCAGATAGGTTTCTCACACTTATGCTGATCAGTACTCAGCTGAATTCTTTTTTTTTTATCCTCGCCCACAGACATGTTTATTGATTTTAAAGAGAAGGGAAGGGAGGGAGAGAGAGAGAGAGAGAGGGAGGGAGAGAAACAGCCACATGAGGAACATCAATCAGTTGCCTTCTGCACACTCCCTGACTGTGATCAAAACTGCACCCTAGGCAGGTACCCTGACCAGGAATTGAATCCACGACCCCTTGGTTTATGGGATGACACTCCAACCAACAGAGCCGTCAGGCCAGAGCTCAGCTGAATTCTTGACAAGAACCTTCTGCAGACCTCCAGAGTTCTCTCTGCACAGCTCTCTCCTCCCCAGGACTCTCCTGCACACTCTAGTTGCTTTGGTCTCCCTGAACATCCTTCTCTATTTCCTTAACCCAAAAGTTTTGCCAGGCTCCACCTGAGTGCTATTGCCTGGAAACCCTTCCTAAGCAGTAAGCTAGAGCAACTGCCAGGCTCACCTTACTTGCTTCTCACCTCTCAGGAAACACTGCTTCATTGTCTCATGTCCATGTCTTGAAAACCATTGTTTTCTATATTTACGTGGCTATTTCTTGGTTTGTTTTTTTTTTTCAATGTTGTTGTCTCAGGCAGAATGGTAAATCTAGACTTTTATACCAAGTTAGCAAGATCAGAAGTCTTCTAGAGAAGTTTTTAACTTTTTATTTCAAAAAATATTCAAACTTTCATAAAAGTTATAAGGATAGTACAATAAATGCTTATGTACCCTTTCACCTGGATTCAACAGTTGCTAATATTTTGCCTCATTTGTTTTATCTTTCTCCATATAGGTAGATATGGCTATACATGCACGCACAGATCATTATCATTTTTGCTAAATCTTTGTAGAGTGGGTTGCAGACATCATGCCCTATCACATTGTTATAACCGTTTTTCAGATGAGGAAACAGGCTCAGAGAGACGTTGCAACTTGCCCACAGACCTAGAAATAGAGGGAGCCAGGATGAGAACCCAGGCCTATCTTTCTTCAAACCTAAGGTTTTAACCACAACATTTTACAAGGACCACTGTTGTCTTTACCCAGCACATGAGTCACACTAGATACTAGTTCAAGTTGAAGGCCACACAGCCATGAGAAAGGAAAGGTAAGACTCCCAACAGCAATTTCCCTAGAGAACGGGAACAAGATCAAGAATTCTTCCTTCCTCCCTCCTCAGTCCTCTGGTGGCTCATCTAAGGCCCCAATTATCTCAGCATTTCATTTTTTTTTTCCACCCATCTACTTTGTTAGAGCGATTCAGGGCCTGCTTCACCAAGCAGGAGTGAATTTAATGTGCTCAACTCCTTGGAGATTTAACACTCATTTAAGCCCAAAGAACTAGTCTGTTCACTGGTTCTCACATCCTGACCTCTTTCTCTCCTTGCAATTCAACTTAAAATGGGTACCAGGAATTCACCTTTCTCAGGCCCCAGTTTGCACCTTGCTACCCTCCCTGAGGCTCCTCTAACACAGACCCTTAAGTGGGACCTGGATGCATCTATAGAGAAAAGGTGCAAGCTCAGAGACTTAGGAAAGAGACCCAGGCGGACCTCCTGCTGGTTAACAGGGCCATGCTACACACACATTTTCATACTGACGTTTTCATGCTACAAAGATTTGGAGGCACAAGTTATTGCCTTGACCTGAAAGCTGTGCTCTCCCTGCAGCCCACCAATAGGCTGTGTCAGGGCCCTTTAAAGCCACTGCGATGATTTTCTGTTCCTGTTATGGGGTCTTCTCATCACAGCATCTTCCTGGAAAAGACCATGATTAATTTTTCATTTCAGCCCATTGCAACGCTGCTTCCTGGCAGCTAACAAGAGGGGAAGGAGTGCACGGGGAAACTCGCTTCACTATTTCCAACTAAATTCCACTCCTTTCATGAGACTTTTCCAGACCACTCCTGCCAACAAATCCTTGGGCTGCAGCCCTCCCCTGCTCTCTAACTTCTCTAATCTTCTAGAACACTGCTTGTCTCCATCAGACATTCACATAATGCATTGTTTTTTTCATCACTGATTGACACGTGAATGCCACTTGTCTCCTTAACCAGATTGTGCATTTCTGGAGAACAGGGACTATATTTTAAGATCCTATTTTTGTATCTTCCCCAACTCAGAATATAGTGTTATGTACCTTCCCTTAACACCCTATTTAAAATTCCAAATGAATGATGTCCTCTTCTCCAACCTGAAATATAATTTATTTGCATATTTTGTTTAGTATCTGACCCCCGTTAGAAGGTTAGCCCCAGAAAGACAGGGATTTTTGTCTGTTTGTTCACTGGGGTTTTTTCCAGCATTTAGAACTGTGTCTGGCATACAGAGTGTATTCAACAAATGTGGTTTGAATTAAGGGATGAATAATGCGAAAAACTATGGAGTAAAGCACCATTTTACTTCATTTTTTCCATTTTAACTCTTCAATGAGTGACTTTATGTATGATTATTTATAACTTTCAGGAATATTTCTTTAGACTTTCCAATCAATTTTATTTTTTTATTTCCGGCTCATGAAAGAGTAACCACCAGTAGTTAATTAAGCTTTCACTATGTGCCCGTAACTATCCATATGTGCTCATTTAGTGAACACTTCTCTCCCCCAGGTTGATACTGTTAAAACAACCATTTTACTGATGAGGATCTGAATCTTGCAGATGGTAAATAACTTGCTAGGTCTCATAGTGAGAAAGTGATGAAGCCAGAACTTGAACCCAAGCCATCGTGGTTGGTCACCACTTTGCTTTCCTGCCATCCAGGTTTCCAGGATGACCCCTAAGTTTCCTTCCTTAACATCTTCAAGTCCTGGCCAGCGCAGCTCAGCCTCCCCCAGGATGAGAGACCAGATCCTGGGAATGCCCGGGAAGGATTGAAAACAAGTTACTAGCCAGAGAACTAAAAGAGGATAAGTTTATGGCATGAAATGCAACTGAAAAAAAAAGGTTACTGATCACTGAGACATCTTCGTTAGATGCTGAACAACAATTTAAGCTATAGCATAAACATTAACTGTGCTGGAGGTGACTGTAGATGAAACACATTTCAGACAGAGGGAAGAGTTAAGTTTGAGTCGTCTCGAGTTTGGGCTATCTGTTCAATACTCAAGAACAAAAGTTGCATAAACATTTGGATACACAAGTTTGAAGTTCAAGCAAAAGGGCTAAAGATACCGACTGGGAACTTGTCAAAGCAGTTGCCCTCAGAGCTGCCAGACTTGTTCCTTAGCTGTCAGAGCCCCAGTCCCAAAGACTGTGTCAAACATTATTGAAAAGCTGGTGAGTGCCACATTCAGGTTTCATTGTTCCCGGCATTGCTGCAGCTGCTGCATCACAAAACTCAAATTTGCCATATTTTCCTCCTCTTTGGGGTCCCACTGGGGGACCCCATGAGTGTGTGTGATCAGTTGCAATTGCTGAATGACTGGAATGGTTAACCCCAGAGAATGCTTCATTTTCCCTGGGCTCTCATGACTGACCAAAGTACTTGTAAGAGGATGCACTATTTTCAGATATGTTAAAACAATAATCCAGGCCCAAGATCCAAATTGCCTCTTTTCAGTGACTTTGTACACCTTAGATTTGAAGCACAGAAGTTAATTTCACAGTGCGGTTTCAGAACCCTGTAATTCTTTCTTTTCACATTTTGGGTATACCATGTACCGCCTTCACTAACTGCTAGGCCAATATGCATCCCATCTCTGCCCCTAGCTGTGAAGACAGAGATTACAGAGAATGAGGGGAAATGGGGCTCAAGGAGCTGGCTAGAGCTCAGAGCTGTTGGCATGGGGTCCCTAAAAAGAGCTGCCTGAGGGAGAAAAAAGATTATTTTCAGCAGCATTGAAAACCCAGCTGAGGTCAGAAATCATCATTCATTCTGGAAGCAGTCATTCTGGCTGTGGAATTTTCTCTACCTGACCTCCTGCAGAGAAAACAAATGGTAGAGCCACTTCCCAGTTGGGAGATGGCCTGGCACATACATAGGGAGTACCAGGGGTGGGTCATTGATGAGAATGTAGCTGAAACAATTGCTAGTAGGCCTCAGACTGGAGAAGGGAAGTAGGTCAACCAGAAGGAACCAGTTCTCAGGAGCAGCCCAGCTCAGGCAGGCTGTGGGGTGAACCCACAAGGATCTCAGGGGAAGGAGCATGGGGGAGACCTAGGATCCAGGAAAGGCAAGTTCAAGATAAAGGAGACTACTGCACCTCACACTCCCCGTGCTTGGTCTGCATCAATAACCTCCACAGCCCCATCCCCTCCCACAAGCAAGGAAGCAGAAATCCTACTCAATCACCTGTGGCCCCCCATCCCAGATGCCCAGGTATCAGGGCTCAGTGAAGCCTCAGTTTCTCAGGAACCACTCAGCCCCTCCAGCTGAATCTCTCCAATTTCACTTTTTATTAGAATGGCACTGGGTATCTCACAACATCAAAGGTGGAGCTGAAAAATTAAGCCTCGAGAAAACAGGACCAGAAAAACTCAGACCTCAAGAACTAGAACCAGGGATTCAGACACTATTAGGACTCTCACTTTCTTTAGCTTCCTTCTTTTTTCTTTTTTGCTCTGAAAGTTTCCTTCACTCTCTTACTGAAGAAACTTAGAGCTTGGGCTCTGGAACCAGCTACTTGAGATTCTCATCTTGACTGTTCTTTCCTTTACCAACTGAATGATCTTGATCAAGTGACTTACCTTCTCTGCACCTCAGTTTCCTCATCGAGATAATAATAGTGCCTACCTTCTAGGGTCACTTGATGAGGAAATACTTTAATACATCCAAAAGGAAGAAAGAACAATGGAAACAATAAAATATGGATAAATACATAGACTTTCTGTTGAGTTTTCAAAATTATATTTGACAGTCAAAGCAAAAATTATAACATTGTCTGATGTGGTTTTTAATAGATATAAAGAAATATTTAAAATAATTACATTATAAACAGGGGAAACTAAAGAGACTTAAAGGAAGTTAAGTTTGCTATGCATTTGAACCAGTAGATGTTGACACCAGTAGACTGTGATAAGTATGCGTGGGGGGCTCCACCTGCACAGGGCCCCCCCAGTCACCACGGATGAGAATAAGTCTACTAAGACATGATCTGCTTGGGGAGGAAAGGTGGCTGATCTCTCAAAGGAGGACCAGGAACCTGTTCCTCAATGAGCTTTTATTGGGTTTAATTTGTATAAGAATACAGGGCATATACTAAAGCTCATCAATCATTGTCAGGCAGAAATGATCAAATAATAGATAACATTCAAAGAACTATGAGGGCTTATTCTGAGTCAGGGTCAGATAGCTAAAGGGCCATAAAACTTTCGGGAAAAAAACTCATTTCATGCTTGGACACTTATCATTTAAGTTGAGGGTATTAGCCAAGTAGGTTTCATAGGATATTATGCATTCTTTCTTAGGCCTGATCGCCCCAGGGAACCCGCCCTTTCCAGCACAGGGCTGCACCCACCTCCAGCATTGTTTCAGGCTTAAGGCATTGTTTCAGGCTTAAGTCAGGGAGGAGAAGTAAGGCAGCCAAGAGATTAGGAGACTCCTTACAAACAGAATGAGGACTCAGGCTTTGTCAAAGCTGAGGGGTGAGGGTCCATCACCCCCTTTTTCTATAGCCCCCCAAGTCCTTCCCTAAGGTCCCCTTCGCGACTATGCATGTCTTAGGTCATCCCTCTTTTGACGAATCTTACCTGTCATTGGCTAACCAGTTATCTGCCTGGGGCCAAGCAGGGTGAAGTAAAGGGGGCAGAGGCGGCGCCCCTAAAAGGAAGATAAGCTTTGTCTCCTAAGTGGCTTCTGGTCCCAAGGTCTCTCACTCAGCCTTAGCCACAGAGGGTTACAGTTTCTGAAACTAGGCAGGGCAGTTCCCAACAAGTATGTATGTGTAATGAAACACTTAGAGCAATCACTTAAAATTTATTCAAAGAAATACACTCAGAAACACTAGAGATAAATTACAGTGGGATTCTTAAAAAATATTTGAGTAACCCACAGTGAAATAAGTACAAAAAAACAGAGAAATGAAAAACTGAGGGAACAAACATAAAACAGCAAATAAATTAGCAGGCAATAAATCGGTAAATAATTATACCAATAATTACATTAAATGTAAATGGTATAAATACACCAATTAAAAAAAAATAAGGTTGATGGTGGGGGAGGGGAATGACCCAGCTATACCCTATCTACAAGAAACCAACTCCAAAAATAATAAAAATAGATGGAAAGTTAAAGGATGGAAAATATGCACCATAATAGCATTGACCAAAACAAAGCAGAATTAGCTGTATTAATATATCAAATAAAGTAGACATCAGAAAAAAGAATATCAAGTACAATTATAAGAGTCAATCCAACAAGAAGACATACCAACCCTAAATGCATATGCAGCACCAGACAACAGAGCTGTGAAATACGTGAAGCAAAAACCGATAGAACTGAAAGAAGAGATAGACAAATCCAGAAGTATAGTTGGAGACTTCAATGCCCTTCTCTTGAAAGCTGATAGAATAACTAGATAGGAAATCAACACGGATGAAGAAAAACATTAGTCAACAGGACCTAACTGACATTTACAGAATAGTCCACCCAACAACAAGAGAGTACACATTCTTTTCAAGCACCCACAGAACACTTATCAAAATAGACCATATCCTGGGCCATTAAAAAAAACTTCAACAACTTTCAAAGAACTGAGGTTACACACAGTATGTTCTCTGCCCACAATGGAATCAAACTAGAAATTAATAACAAAAATAACAGGAAAATCTCCAAACACTTGGACACTAAACAACACTTTTCTAAGCAATTCATGAGTCAAAGAAGAAATATCAAGGGATATTTTTAAATATACTGAATTGAATAAAAATTAAAATATAACATGTCAAAATTTGTGGGATCCAGCTAAAGCAGGGCTGACAAAGATTTTTTTTTAACACTAAATTAGAATAGGGAAAGTTTCAAATTAGTAATATAAGCTTTCCCTCAAGGAATTAAAAAAAGAACAGCAAAATAAACCAAAAAACAAACAGAAGACAGGAAATGATAAATAGCATAAATCAATAAAATTGAAAATAAATTTGATGAAACAAAAAGTTAATTCTTTGAAATGATCAATAAAATTGACAAACCTCTAGTAAGATAGACAAAAAAATAGAAAAGATATAACTCAATATCAGGAATGAAACAAAAAGTATCATTACAGACCAAGTAGACAACCGAAGGATGATAAAAGAATACTATGAACAAGTTTACATACATAAATCTGAATACTTAGAAGAAATGGACTAATTTCTTGAAAAGCACAACCACCACAATCTAATGTGAAATAAATAATTTAAATGGTTCTATAACTATGAAAGAAATTTAAAACTCCTGAAAAAGTAATTTCTAGGTCTGAATGGTTTTACTGGAGAATTGTACCAAATGTTTAAAGAAGAATTAATGTCAATTTTATACAATCTTTTCCGGAAAATATAAAGGAAGGAAACTCTTACCAACTCATTATATGAAGCCAGTTATTACCCTAATACCAAAAACAGACAAAGAGAGTACAACAAAAGGAAACTAAAAACCAATATCCTTCATGAATATAGATTTTTAAAAAGAATCTTAATATAATATTAACAAATATAATTCAAAAATAACTATAAACCATAATATAATGAAGTGAGGTCCATTTTAGGCATGCAAGATTGTTTCAAAACTTAATAACTATTAAAGTAATTCACCATATTTGAAGACTGGAGAAAAAATCACATAATCATATCAACTGAAGTAGAATAAGCATTTTACAAAGTTCAACATCCATTCATGATAAAACCTATAGCTAACATCACTTTTAATGGGTAAAAGACTGACTGTTTCACCTTTAAGATTGGGAATGAGGCAAAGAGATCTGTGCTCACCACTCTTATTTAATATAGTACTAGAAGTGTTATGTAGAACTTAAGTATAGGGTAAGAAAATGAAATAAGCCCTGGCCAGTGTGCGTCCGTTGTCCATACACTGAAAGTTTGTGGATTCAATTCCTAGTCAGCGCACACACCTAGATTGTGGGTTTGATTTCCAGTTGGGGAGCCTATGAGAGGCAACCAATTGATGTCTCTCTCTCTCTCTCTCTCTCTCTCCCTCTCTCTCTCTCTCTCTCTCTCTCTCTCCTCCCCTGCCCCTCTCCCTCTCCCTCTCCCTCTCCCTCTCTCTCAGCAATGAAAAATTGTCCTCGGGTGAGGGTTGAAAAAAGAGAGAGAGACTTCTTAGGACATAATCCCAGCAGTGGAATTGCCAGGTCAAAAGTCAGTTCCATTTTTAGTTTTCTGAGGAAATTCCCTACTGTTTTCCACAGTGACTGCACCAGTCTGCATTCCCCCCAACAGTGCACTAGGGTTCCCTTTTCTCCACGTCCTCTCCAACACTTGTTGTTTGTTGATTTGTTTATGGCCATTCTCACTGGTGTGAAGTGGTATTTCATTGTGGTTTTAATTTGCATCTCTCTCATGGCTAATGATGCTGAGCATCTTTTCATATGTCTCTGGGCCCTCTGTATGTCCTCTTTGGAGAATCCATAAGAACCTATGCACCCCAATGTTCATAGCAGCACAATTTACAATAGCCAAGTGCTGGAAGCAACCTAAGTGCCCATCAGTAAATGAGTGGATCAAAAAATGATGGTACATTTACACCATGGAATACTACGCAGCAGAAAGACAAAACTACCCTTCACGACAGCATGGATGGAACTGGAGAATATCATGCTAAGTGAAATGAATCAAGCAGTGAAAGGCAAATACTGTATGATTTCACCTATAAGTGGAACCTAATCAACAAAATGAACAGCAAGCAAAATATATCCAGAGACATTGAAATAAAGAACAAACTGACAGTATCCAGAGGGGAGGGGAGAGAGGGATAATGGGGGAAAATAGGGGAAGGATAGTCAAAGGCCATATATATAAAGGACACATGGACAAAACCAAAGGGGGCAGAATAGAGGGTGGGAGGCGGGGATGGCTGGGGTTGGGGGGGAGTTGTGGGGGAAGAATGGAGACAACTGTACTTGAACAACAATGAAAAAAAAAAGTAAGACCAAAAATATTTTTTTTAATTTTTAAAAAGTCATCTCCACTCACTAACTCCACTTTCTCCTCTCCCACTCTCAAAGCTCTGTCTTCTAGCTTCTATTGTCATTTTTCCTAAGAAACTAATACACCCCCCAACAATGCCTGGGCCTCTGCTACATTAAATATTATAACTACCCTTACTTTAAACCCTCTCCTCCTTGGTTTCCCATGGTAACACTCTCCCTGGGTGTTCCTGTCTCTCTGATCACTCCTCCTCCATATCCTTCATGTGTTCCTCCCTTTTAGCCACCCTTCCTTGAATGGTCCATCTTCCACCAAGTACCATCATCTCCCAACCTCACAACCTCCCTGGGTGACCACATCTCCCTCAAAGTTTCAATTAGCCTCTGCACAAGCTAGTGATTCTCAGATCAAATTAGATTCAGCTGAACCTAACGACAACCCTGTGGAACTCAGAATGGCTAAAAGGTAGACTCACTACCTTAGAAGGTAAGACAATAGTTAGTGAGAGTATTCAAACACCAGGCTTTAAATTCTCCCCAATTCCAGAAATCAATGATTTTGTGAGAAAGCAAATCTGAGCTTATGAAGATTTGACCAAATGCTGTAAAACCTTGTAAATACTGGTGTTGGTGCTGACTGGGCTTTGGTTTGCAGTCTAGAGTCAGCATGGACATTTCAGGAGAGCTGAAAGGACCAAAGAAATTGCATAAACTCCCATGGCATGGCCTTCTCAGAGGTATTTGTACTTAGTTACATTTTTATGGAACCACTCAGTTTGTAGGGACTTTGCAGTACCCATATTGCAGAGGAACCTTTAGTTGAAGTTCTGTTCCAACAAACATAACCAGGTCTTCTTTGAGGCAAGAGCCCCTGAAGCCAGGTGGAATATAATGAATGGCCTGATGACCAGGCTGAGGAGGACTTTTGTATCTGAATCTACAGTATCTCTGACTTCTTTAGGTCTGTGGGTAAGGATAGAAGACTTGAATTACTGTCTGAAAAAGGATGGTTCCCACCAAGAACCAGATCCATGCACCTTCATGTGACAAGACACCCCATGTCTAAGATAGCTCCCTCCCCGGCCATCTCCGGGCCATCCTATCCCTTCATATGCCTGGTACTATACTTTCTGCTTACTGAGCTCCTATAACCTCTGCCTCCCCTCTACCTGTTTAAATCCTTGTACTATGAATAGATTTCCCTGACTTCCAGCTGGCTTTTACCTACCTGGATTTTCCAGCTCTACTGATGCCTTCAGACTGATAATTTGACTGAATTGTCTCCCGTAGAATCACCCATAAGCCTTACATTTTAGAGGGGATTCCACTCTGACAAAGAATCTATGGGTCCAAAGAGATGTGTCCACCTAGAATTCTAACCTCCATTTATGCAGGCTCCAATACCTGGAATGCTAGAATTCCCTGTCTATACAGCCACGAGCCTACTGCTATGGCCTGGACAAGCCCTTGCTTAGATCTGGAGGGTGGGCCTTACTGCCTGTGTGTGACCTCCTAGGCCCAAGGAGTGGCGAAGGCCAGTGTGTAGGATCCTGGAGATGTGGGATGGAACCAGAGCAAGGAAGAGACAGGAGTGTCTGGAGGCTGACATCTTCATTTGTACTCTCGCTCTGGGCCCTGCAAACCCTAGAGGTACCAGGTATGAAAGTAAAAGAGCCCCAGCGCATGGCCTCAAGGAACACCAAGAACACAGCAAACCAGGTTTTAAGGTAGAACTTGAACTAAAGATTGTTTCTGTCTTCTCATTTATGCCCAGACCCTAGAGCCAGCCTTCAACATATTATTCTCTCTACATGACCTATATCTCCCCAGACAGAGGCCACCTTAGCTCAAAATCCCCTCTCAAAATGCTCTCCAGCTCAAGACCTCAATCTTACATCTGAGTTACACTCTAGAAGAGGAGGGGGCAGTGAGAGAGTGCTATCTCACCCCTCGGTGCCTCAGTTTCTTTATCTGTCAAGTGGAAATCACCGTTACTACCTCTCATCCCACGGGATCATTTTGAGGATAAAATTAGAACTTGACTACCTGACTACCCAACATCCAAGGCTATTCCAAGCAATGGTGTCTCAAGGAGAAGTGCGGAAAGAGCTAATCTGGGGTGAGAGACACTGATACTCTGGACTGCGTTTCATGTACTAGCTATGCCAAATTTTTAAGTCCCGACGTTACCCAGCATGTTTGCCTCAGGACTAGTACCCCTCAATCAATGCCAAGTGGCATTTACTCAAATGGTGAAATAAAATTTAATATCAATCCAAGCAGAATACCTGGGAGACAGATCTGCAGCAAGAACTGACTCTGTGGGGAAACAGGCACACTTCCTCTCGTGGGGAGGCAACATGGTACAGCCCAGCAGAAGGCAACTTGCAATACCTAACAACTCGTGTGGTGATTTTTTGACCACACAAAACCACTTCTGGGAATTTATCCCACAGATACACTTACATTCCTATGAGATGACAGATGTACAAGGTTATTTATGTCAGCCCAGATTGTAAACACGAAAGATTAGAAATAACCCAAGGGTTCGTAAATAGACTAGTGAAATATACTATAGTACATCCTTACAACTCAGTATCTTAAAATGGAACAAGGAATCTTTTCTATGCATTTTCGTGGAAAGATCTCCTTGGCACATTGTGTTAGAAAGAGTGGGACATAAGAATATATGTTAATAGATTTGTTTTGCTTGTATTTTCACAGAGTTACTAGCAGGATACATAAGAAAATTAGTGAGAGAGGTGGGAGGGGATTACACCCTTTTATATTTTTATTTTTTTAATTATGTGAATATTTTAACTTAGCCAAAAGTTAAGTTAATAAAGAGGGGCAGAGTGCTGACTGGGTGACTGACCCTGGTTGGGCCTCTGACCGCCCTGAACTTCCTCATTTGAAAGACAAGAGAGGGCAGCTCTCCTCTCAGCTCCTTCCAGCCCCACTCTTCTATAAATAAGACTCTTTCCTGGATCGCGCCCTGTTTTATATCACTGCTACCTTCTGTGTCTTTCACTTGTGCAAACAACTGCAAGTTTACTGAGCAGGTTCAGCACAATTTTCCAGAGAATTCCCAGAATCTTACAATCTATATCAGATTACTTCTCATTCTCGGATTACATTTGGCAATCGTCCATGCCCCTGTGCTGCTCTCTTTCGCTTTATTCAGAAGCTTTTAAATTTGTACTTTAACTTGGATTACTCCTTTTAGAAAGCAATTTGGTCGTATAAAAAGCACATACAGCATCCTGTTTCTTGGGTAATCACTCTCTATATGACAAAGTCCAGTTCTGCTTGATTGCTTCATTTGGCGTTACTACGCTAAGGGCAGTGGGAATGCAATAAACCGTGAGCACAGCATAGGGAAACTGAAATGAGCTGGGCTGCTCAGATAGGAGGGCAAGGCTGAGGACTGAAGAGGAGCCAAGAGGGCGGTGCACACTGTGCCTGGGGCTTTTTGGTGCTGCTGTGTCCTGAGGGTTGCACACTGTAGGGGAGGCTTAGAGATGGGCTAGACTGGAGGCTAAAGGAGGGGAGTGGCTCTATGGATGTAAGACACCAGCTCTGAGGCTGGGGCTGGGCCTAGCTCTAGGAGGAGGTGGTTCCACTGTCCCATCTGGCCAAATGCCTGATGCTGGTGTAAACAGTGTTAGTACAGCCCGCTGAGACACCCAGAGATCCCAACAGCACCATTTTCTTTAAAAATCATTTTTGTCCAAAAACTTAAAAAATTTTAATTAAAAAACAAATCTAATTACCCTCATCTAAACACAGCTATTTTCATTCTTCCTTGTTTACTTCCAGGCCCTGATGACGAAAACTTACTTTTCCCAATGCAGAATATTTGTGTAGGTGAGTTTGTGCTGTTTTCATCTAACATTACTTTCTAAGCCTGTGGCCTCAAAATCTTTTTAACAATTCTGATGACTAAATACCACATTGCATAGATCCACTATGGCTTAGTTAACCTTTTCCATATTGTGTTGGAGCTCCTTGTATACTTAGTTCCCCTATCCTTAAGATTTTCTTCAGAATAAATTCTCAGGGGGAGATAACTAAGTTAAAGAATCTGACCATGAAGAATATTTTCATTACTTTCTTACTTCTTTTCCTGTCTATCTCTAGCCATGCAGTTTACTATATCATCAGGCAGATTATTTGTTTTTAGTATTTAGGGTCAAGGTATCATTTTCTTATGATTTGAATAAAATTTTTTTAAACTTGGTTTTAAATTACTGTAACCATTATTTTT
The DNA here is from genome assembly GCF_022682495.2 of Desmodus rotundus. NCBI lineage: Eukaryota > Metazoa > Chordata > Mammalia > Chiroptera > Phyllostomidae > Desmodus > Desmodus rotundus. Next base: position 116,003,013 of record NC_071391.1, read on the forward strand.
ATTGAAAAATTAAGGCTTATTTTTTATCCTCAGCCAAGGACATGCTCATTGATTTTAGAGAATAGAGAAGGGAGGGAGAGAGAGAGGCAGAGAAACATCGATGTGAGGGAGAAACATCAATCGATTGCCTCTCATTCACACCCCAACTGGGGACCGAACCCGCAGCCTAGGCATGTGCTTTGACTGGAAATCAAACACACTACCCTTTGGTTTATGGGACGACACTCCAACCAACCAAGCCACACTGGCCAGAGCATAAAAAATTAATGCTTGCTCATGGTGGAACTTTAAATGTCTTTTATAAATTTTTATATAATCAATGACAGTGACACATATAATCTTACTGTAATCTTACTTACGTAAATTCTTTTTTGAAATTTGTTACCGTTATGTCAATCTTTTTCTTTATCATTTTCTCTATAGTTTCAATTCTTATGAAGTTATCCCTCCGCAACAGAAACAAATACTCTAATGTTGCTAGTCTTTCTAGGACATGATTTAGATGTTTAAAGAGCTTACAGACTTGCTGCTTTACTTGGGTGTATGGTACAGGGGTGGCAGAAAGGAATAGAAACCAGTCTTGATTGTATTTATTTTATAAGATACTGAGTCCCACTTCTGGGAAGTCACTGTGGCAAAATTATCTGGTGGAAGTAGTTATTTTTAGGTTAACCAGTCAACGTACCCATTGCTTTGCAAGCCTAGGCTTCAGTTTGTCCAAGTATGAGTCTTGATTTACACTGCTACACTTCCTACAGCGGCTAGCCTCATTCCTTCCACGTGGCAGATGTTCCGTAAGTCTTTGTTAATTCCACCTGATCTGACATCAAAACGGAACTCACAGCACAGAGCTGTTATTTAAAAGAATAATCCAGAAGCTGAGGGTACTGTTTTGAACCATCAGCACATATCCCCATCGGTCAGCCTTCCCCAGCATTGTTAGCAGCAGAACAGGAATGCTGGCAAAGCTGGGCATGGACATGGTTAATAGGGCATGGATGTGGAGCAGATGTGCTTGACTTCAAATTCTGCATCTACCACTTCCTAGCTAGGGGTATTGAGCAAACTGAGCTCTGTGTTCCTTGCCTATACACAGAGCACGAAAGAGCCCTGGTGTGGTTGAAACAAGGCTTAGAAATATACACCCGCCCAACACAGTGCCTGGCCCAAGGAGCTGCTCAATACATGATAATAATTACCACCTTCCTTGCTTCCATTACATCGTGGAGAATCTAAGTGCATAACCCTTGAGAGGCTGAAGGATGTTTGTAGCTATGGAAAGTGTAGGTATCGAGAAGGAAGCATGAAAGGTATCCAACGACCACTTCCTCATACACACACGCACATAAGCAGGAGTTCCAGGCCATTTACTGGGGCCATTCTATCAAACATGGGAATAGATCATTGCCAGCTTATCTAAACTCTGTTTATCGAAGTCAGGGTTTATCTGTCTAGTCATCTATCTCTGAAAGGCCAAACAATTCCCAGTTCATTCTAATAAACACAGCAGTCCCATTTCTGAGCATTTCTGTTACAGCATACCCGCACATCTATGAGATAATGTATTTATGAGTTTACTCGCTGCAGCAAAAAGCTGGAAACAACCCAAGTGTCTATCACTGGGAACCAGCTGAATAAACTATGACACACCACAAGTGGAACAGTCTGTAGCTATGAAGAGGAATGAGGAAAAGCCCTATGAACTGACGGGACGAATTCCTGGGTGCGCAGGGTGAGGCAAAAGGAGGTTTATACTTGTGAGTCATGAAACACACAGTTTATTTGCATTTTATTCGTTATTAATTATTGTATTATTTTCCATACAAATAACTGTAAACCTACTTTTTGCCCCACCCTGTATTGTTCAGTGAAAAAAGCAGGTTTTATATATACTATATATAAAAGCAGTATATGCATATACATATATTATACATATATGTACATGTGTGTATGTGTGTATACATATGTATATGTACATATACATGTATATAGTATGTGTGTATGTATATATGTAGAGAGAAATCAGGAAGGAAATTTACCAAAATTTATTTAGAGATTATAACTCTGGCTGATGGGATTCCAAGCGATTCTTATTTTTCTATACTTTTCAGTATTTTCTGAATGCTTTATATTAAGCATATTTACATAATTGAAAAAAACAATAAATCTCTTTTACCCACAAACACACACACATGGGTGTGCATGCAAAACTCAAGTTCGCTAGGATGAGCTGTGTTTCTCCCAAAGTGCTCAGTGTTTGTGACCTACGGCCACTTCCCAACCCACCGCCACTAGTGGCCCGAAAAACTAGATTGGTCTGCTCTGCCTGGCCCCTTCCCCTAGGAAAAGGAGCCCCAGATCTATGGGTTCCAGAAGGGCCCAGTCTGGGCCTGATTCCTCAGGTGACCATGGCCTCTGGCATCAGCATCTACACCCAGTCCTAGTTTTATCCTAGCTGTTTGTAGACTTCCAGCCCTGTGAGGCTGCCCACCTTACCCAAAGTTAAGAGGGCTTTTCGCTGTGGTCATCTAGCAGAAGCTTTTGCCTCCCCAGTGGGTAGATTTGGAAATCGCTCTGGCAGCCTCAAGCCTCCATATGCCAAGCTTCTCTGCTCCACTGCTGGGCTGAAGGTCATGCCAATAACTTCATCCAAGGTCTCTTGGGGACCTTAAATATCCCTCATCTGCACCGCCTCATGGGGCCCCAGCCCTATACCTCAAGCAGTTGATGAGCTCATTCTGCTACCTCATTCCTGTTGGCCACAATTTTGTGTTGAACCCTGCATCTGCCATTGCCCGTGTCATTATAGAAACGTTACCTGGCATAGGTTGCTGCTATACGTGAGGCATCCAGTCCTCTTAATGACTGCCCATTCTGCACCCCAGAGATTGTGAGAAGGCCCTTACTTGGTCCCAATCCCTGCTGGAAAGAGGACTGGATTTGCCATCGCTCTGTTTCAACTTGAGTCATAATCTAGTAGCCCCTTCTGAGCCTCTTTTTCTGGTCTCTCTTGGTCCAGAAACCACCACTCTGTCAGAGGGTGCTCAGGCAAGCTCCATAAGCCTGGACACCCTCGTCCCATCCTGGAGCATTCCCTCCAAATTCCTGTAGCATTGGAGTGAGTGACCAAGTCCCAGGGTGACTCGGACTGTGATCAAGGCTGGCCTTGATTACCCTGGGACTTTTAAAAAGATTGGCATAGTCATTCCTCATCTCTCCAAAACCTGCTCCCTATCAGTCTCACGTTTGCATAATTCAGTTATGAACAAGGAAGTAACAAATACAAATGCCTTCGAACAGATTTGTTTTGAACCTGGTAACTTTACTTTGCACTCATTTTTACCTAGCTTGGTTATTCAATTTCTAACTCCATAACATGTGAGGAAAAGCAAACTAAAAAGAGGGAAGCAGCAGCTACAGGAAGTGAGCATCAGGAAACTAGAGCCTGAGAATGATCACACGTAGGGACTGGAAAAGTGCGAGATCTCAGGGGGGAAAGCTAACAGCCCTGTGCATCTGGCTTTCCCTCGGAGCACAGTAACTGGTATTGCAAATGTAACCCCAAGTCACACATAAACATGGGTCCCTGTCAGCATGCTCCCTAAGAATGCCAGGTGTTTGTAAAGGAGCCCCAGACCTCCGAAGGCTGCCCACCTTGCCCAAAGTTGAGAGGGCTCCTTTTTGTTATGCATCCACCAGAAGCTTTTGTCCAAGCAGCATGGGTCGATTCTCATCATTCGGATGGCATTTCTCAGAGACTAATCCAAACGTATTTTTACCATTGATACATTTGTACACCAATATATTTAAAACACAAATAGTGTTGTTTTTGCCACGTATGTGATAGTTTCTAGAACTAACCAATGAAGGGAAAAGAAAACTGGATCAACAAACTATTAATGACTTAAGTTTTCTGTTTAACTTCACTTTCCTCTTCTGTAAAATGGCGTATATAATACTCTCCTGAAGTACTGCAGAAGATTCCTTTGAAGATAGAATAATTATGTGGAAGTTCTGCCTACATAAGGGAATAAGGAGTGTGTTTTACTGTAGTAATAATATCTCTTATCTAGATTAAGTTGTGGATTGAAATTACAAGAGGAAGGAAAATTACAAGTACATAATGCTCAAAGGTTAGAGATTAGGTTTATCTTCCAGACAGATAGTTGATTAGAACTGGGCAAACTCAGAGAGTGCTTCCGGCCAATATTAGCATATGCCATTCTCGGAGAGCTAGCGACACCTACTGTGCCCTGACTGTACTGCAGTTGACCTGGAAAATCAGATCCCATCAAACCCGCTGGTACTTGAATACCATTTTAGTCAGGCACAAGACACCACAGCAAAAATAAAAATTAAAAACAATCATAGAGTATTTCCCCTGGAAAAATCACTATTTTCTCACAGTTAAAAATAACTTCTATTTTTTTCATATTCAAATGTAATGCATATTAACTGTAAAAAATAAAGATCGCCCAACATCATCTCAACACTTCGTCAACACGTAGTCTGAGCCACTACCACTGCCATTGTCATCACCACTCTCTCCTCACTCTTCTCCTTTCTTTTCCTCTCTCTCTCTCTCTCCTTCTCCCTCCCCCCACCCCATATACATATTGTTAAAAAAAAAAAGTAAAAATTCTTCATCAGGGATAACCGTTGCAAATAGCTTTGTGTGTATTATCCGCACATTTTAATGAAGTGGAGTATGTGTTACAAACACATGTGGGGAGCTGCGTGGCATTTCAGTAAGAGGCTGCCAGAAAGAACTTAGAGCACCTGGGCTTGTGCGAGGTGGTTTGCAGGAAGCTTTAAGGAAGCAGGGCTTTGCTCCGCACTGGGTGTTGCCAGAAAGTGGGGTAGTTCTATGACCGGGTGCCTTACTAAATCTCGTCCAGAAGGAGGGTCGACAAGCATGATGCTGGAGCTGGTGAGGAATTAGTAAAGCAGCAGCAGCCCCTCCTATGAGCTGGGACAGGTGGATGCTTGGTCACTTGTGTGGTTTGGACAATGCGCCTGTTTTGTCTGTGTGCAGATATGACTGTGGAGTGGTCTTGCTTTTTCTCAGTCCATCACGTCACAGCGTGGCTTTGGCAGATACTGCTGTTCCGTGAAGCAGAAGTGCAAGGGCTCTCTGTGACACCAGGCCAGCTCCCAGCCGTCAGGCTGCTCTTCTGCCTATGGTTTCCTCTTTTTTTCACTTAACATTGTACACATTATTTTTAGTCATTATTGGGATTATTTAACCAAATTCGTCCTGTGGAATAATTATATTTTTCTAAGATTTTAGTTTTATAATTACCACTAAAATGAAAACCTTTAGAAACATCTCTTTGTACACTTACACTGTTATTTCCTTAAAATAAGTGTTCCGAAGTGTAATTACTGAATCAAAGGATATATACATTTTACACTTTAATAGCTATTAAGATAGAATGTCTTCTGTAGAGATGGTACTAATTTCACTTCCAACAATAGATTGCCGAATTTCCTCCCAAACCCTTGTCAGCACAAAGATCATTGACCTTTTCATTTTTTAAAAATGTTTATTGACCTTAGGGAGAGAGAAAAGGAGAGAGAAATATCATTTGGTTGCTTCCAATACACACCCCAACTGAGGATCAAACCCACAAGCTAGGCATGTGCCCTGATGGGGGATCCAACCTTTGCAATTTCGGTGTACAGGACGACGCTCAGCCAGCTGAGCCACCCAGCCAGCAATCCTTCACTTTTTAAAAAATCTTTGCCAGTTTCATAAACAAAAGAACATTTTGTTTTAAAATTTTTATTATGTAAAATTAGATACAGGAAAGAAGAACAAATGAAGCATATATGTCCTAACAGACTGATACTTTGTCCCCAGACCACATTAGACTGTCTCAGGGGAGTCCAGCCAGGGGTACAAAGTCTTTGGCTGCTGTCTCAAGTCGGTTTCTCAAGCTGCCAGGTCAAAGAGATGTCAGTGGAACGCATTGACTCTGGGTTCCTCGGGACTTGGTACACACCTTGACAATAATGCTTTTCAAAGTGTGTTATTATCAACTCACTTGTCTGCCTCCCCACTGAATTAGGAGCTTCAAGGGAGCAGGGAGAGTATTTTATTCACTTTTTAAAAATTTTTTACTCTGGTAAAATATTATGTATATAACATCAAACTTTCTGTCATTACCATTTTTAAGCACACACACTTCGGTGGTATTAAATACATTCACAATGTGCAACCAGCACTACCATTTCCAGCACTCTTTCCTCTTTGTAAAACTAACTCTACAACTCTACCCCCATTAAACAACCGCGCCCTCTTCCCCTCACGCCCAGCCCCTGGCCACCCCCATTCTGTAATAGTTCCCATCTCTCTGAATTTGACTACTCTAACTGCCTCATATAAGTGGAATCATATGCTATTTGTCTTTTTGTGACTGGCTTATTTCAGTTACCATGATGTTCTCAAGGTTCATCCATGTTGTAGCGTGTGTCGGGATTCCCTTCCTTTTTAAGTGGTGTGTATAAGAAACATGTTTTAAACCACTAAGAGTATGGGGTTGAGTATTACCACATCAGGACAAAACCTGTCCTGACTAGCACAGCAATAAATACGCAAAAGGATAATAAGAACTTAGGAGCAAAGCTTTGTCATTAACCTTTGTAGAGGTAGCATGTGGACACCAGAGGTTTATGTTCCCTTCTTCCTGAGGACATTTACCTGGGACTGGCAAAGTGATCGCACAATCTATAGTAAGCTATAGTATTATTTTGATGAAATCAGACAAATTGCATAAACCCAGTAAATCCGAGAGGCGATGGGTTTCGAGACTGATAGAAGATTAACATGGTGGATATGCGGCGTGGGGAGACCTATGTCAGGGGAAATGGCTCCTGCGAGGGATGGAAGAAGGCCCTCCTTCCTCATTTTAGGCTCCTAGTGCTCACTCAGCTCTACCCTCCTGCAGCCAGTTCTGCTCTGTCAGTCTGTGGGCCAGTTCGTAATGCAGACATTCCAGACTCGGCTGATTTTAGAAATGCTGATATTAGTGACAGTGGGCATGAATGTTTCTCCACAAACTCACAGGGACAAAAAAAAAATGCATTACTTTATTTTCGTGAATCAATTTCATCTGTTCCGGAGCTCCCAGTCACTTCAGAAGGAAAACATTTTATCTCGGGCATCTTGAGGGGGGCTCATCTTTCTGCCTAAACTTGAACATGAATTCACAAGACTCATGTGGCTCCCTGCAAAGGGCAGGAGGGTCTGGTTCCTATGACCACCACTGAGAAGCTCATTATCTGAGCCCACACAGCCAAAGGGTGGGCAGCTCTATCCTTTCACACGGAAGAATGGGACACCTCCCCCTCATCCTCAAGGCCGTGACTGTAGCCAGCCTCCATACCCTCCATCCTACCAGAGCTAGCGTCACTTTGGGAGAAGCTGCATGGAAGCAGGGTACAGGTCTGTGTCACTCAAAGACCAAAACAGCCATCCTCACCCTCACCTCAGGGAAGGACCACTTTTGCCTCCTCACTTCTTATAGAGGAAGAAATAGGAACTTACCTATCATGCGTGATTAAGCGTGTCTTGAAAGGAGCGTACTGAAACACGTGCTGAGTCTTTGCATTCTTGGGCTTGCAGGGGATAACTCTGGTAGCTCCATCTGAGCTAATGGGAACCCCTTACTTGACAGATATCATGTATGCCTGTGAAGGCCTGAGGCCTGAGCTTTCCCTGAGAGTTCTCTGCCTCAGCCTCTGACCACAGAAACCAAACCAGCTTTCTCAACACTTAACCCTCAGAGAGCACCCACAGTCAACCTCTGCCCTGGAAGGATTTTATCGCCAGCCTCCTCTACTCAAAGGACTTGCTTGAACCTGAGGGTGAGTGAGATGCTGCTCTTGGATCCAGCATCAGTTGCTGACTTCTCCTGCCCCAACCATGGCTGCAGCCACAAGGGGTGACAGCCCTTAGCTTGTGGTCCAGCACGGCTAAGTCTCAGAGTGCCAACTCTAACATAAATGAGGAGTGCCACACCCACCAGTGGGCAGGTCCAGGATTCATCTGTAGCCCCATACCCCACTCCCAGTGTGTCTGCGGGAAACCCGTCCCACGGGCTGGGAACCAAGCTAAAAAACAGTTCCTGGCTTGCTCTTATTTCTCCACAGGGTCTGGAGCAGCCCTCTGAAACTGACCCCTTATCTTGGCCCTTCCAACCACCCCTGACCCCATCTAACATCCTCAGGAAGCTAGATCCTTCTCTGTCACTCGCCCTTCCTCACCTTAACCCGGACCTGGTGTTTTACATCAGTCCACATCTCTAGAACTACACCTGCTGTCTACTGGTCACACAAAATGCCACATCCTGGGGCCCACCCGGGAGAACTTAAAAACTGCAGAAAGACTTCTTGTACTTTTTTTTAAAGATTTTATTTATTTTATTTTTAGAGAGAGGGGAAGAGAGGGAGAGAGGGAGACAAACATCAATGTGTGGTTGCCTCTCATGCACCCTCTACCAGGGACCTGGCCTGCAACCCAGGCATGTGCCCCGACTGAGAATCAAACCAGTGACCCTTTGGTTCCCAGGCCCGCGCTCAATCCACTGAGCTACACCAACCGGGGACAGATTTCTTGTACTTCTATTGCTAGCTTTTCCTCTAGTTGGGGAAAACCATCTTTAAAAATTCCAAATTCACCTCTGCTACAACCAAAAGAGGCAAGTCCCATCCCCACCCACTTGAGACAAGCAGGACCTGTGTACAGTCTGTTGCAGCCATGATTGCCCCCCTCCGACAGAAGCAGAGTAGCCCGGCCAGTCAGGGTCCAGCAGATACCAAAAGGACACTTTCCTGCCATCACCAAGGCCACCAGCACACTCGTGGGGAAAGCAAGAGAGCTGGGCGTCTCCAGCGAAAGGATGGGAGTCGGCCTCCTATTGGGTTAGAGCCAGTGCTGTGCTAGAGCTCACTTGGCTCATAAATGCCAACAGTGAGCATCACTTTCTGGCTCTACTCTCAGTAAGGTCACATGGATAGCAGTAGACCACTGGTTGGGAGTGACAAGCTGAGAGTGACAGTTTGGGAACCAGGGACTAGAGCCAAAAACAGAGGGGAATTTAAGAGGGAGGGCCCCAAAGTGAGCAATCTTTGGAGAGGAAGGGAACACAAGCACAAGCCCCATCCCCACCCCTCTCCCTGTCTGCTTTAGTGTGGAGAGCCAGGCAGGTCTCTGGCTGCCAGGATCCTCACGATTGTCCTGCAGGAACCCTGCAAGCTCCTTCAGCTCCCTTACCCACAGATCCTCTCCCTTCCCACATGCCCCACCCCCCAGCCCAAAGATAATACAATCAGTTGCTCACACTATTTCTCTAAAACTTGGCTTCACATTCCTGAGCTCCCTACTCACTCTTGGGGCTTGAACTTTCCAACTAAGAGGTGGTTGTCCTCCCTTCATGCCTATTTCCATCCTTCCTCATTTTTCCTACATTCCTCATCCCATTTTCTTTCAACCACGGCCACTGTTCAAAAACTGAATGCCTAAATCCACCATGATCGGATCCCTCCCCTCCTTTCAAAATTCTCCGCCTCCCCTCCTCCCGGAGACCCCAGCCCCCTCTGACATCTGCTGTCTCCTTTCCTCCCCGCAAAAGGAACTAACCAATAACCTTGAGAGAGTAGAGGCAAGTTAGGATAAACCCAAGAACACCAGCCTTCCTTTGTTCCTATGTAGAATGACTAATAAGGACACTAAGGTCACACATATCTAAAGACTATAAAAAAAAAAAAAAAAAAAAAAAAAAACCCACAGGCCCTGCCTCCCATAGGCCTTAGACACTGGCAGTTAAGATCTGGCTGGAGATGACCCAAGACAGGATGCCTGCATGAGGCAATGACCCTCCTTCTTCCAAACTGGGCTTAAAGTGACTGCATGTGTCATGGTCATTCACATAAGCTATAGGGTCACGGCCTAATGTCCAATTTTTACACAACCACCACCTCTTCTGGTACAGACAGTGCTTTATTGTTACATGTTCTCTCATTTAGTCCTGGCAGCAACCCTGAGGTAGTATCGTTATCCCCACTTTACAGATGAGTAAACCAATGTTCCTAGGTTGGATTACTTGCTGAAGATCATGCACTTATTAGGGCACAGCCACTGATAATTCCAAACCCCAGGGGACTCTTTTGGGTAGTTCACAGGCTGCTGCCAAGGAAAGTAGAGCCGAAAACTTCACCTGGGAGGGGCTGGGTCATTCACTGGAGCTCAAGGTGGGGAGAGGGGACCCCTCACCAGGGATGACGGAGGCACATTCGCAGGCCAAGACCAGAACTGAGCAAGAGAAGCCTAAAGCATCTGTGAGTTATGAAGCAGGAAGTCTTTACATTTGGTGAGAGTTGATAGTGTCTTCAAATATGCACAGAGCCCAGCTTCCAGGGACTGGAGAAATGAGACGCGTCCAGCAGCTGCAAGTCCAGGGGTGGTCACAGGGCAGGTGGGGCAGGGCAGGGGGAGCTGCTGCTGAGTGGCGCCATCTCAGCTTGGCCAGCAGTGTGGTGACCTTGGGGCAGTGGTCCTTTAACTTTGTTAAGGCCTTGAGAATCTGATGAGAGTCATAAAACCTCCCCCCAGAAAAACACAGACACGCACAAACAGACAACATTTTGCATACGATTTCAGGGAGTCCGTGGACCCCCACTGGAGAGCTGCTTTAGGGCAAGGGTGTCAACCTGAGTCAAGTCACTGATACAAACCTATCTTTAAACTACTTGTATGCTTGTATTTCCCAGAACTGTTCTCCTTTTGTTGCTCCCTAGGATTTAGAAGGTTGTGAAATTTATATTTAATGAGAGCCAAGGAAAGAGGGTCCAGCCTATACTGCAGACAAAAACAAACAGAAAGGTGGGGTCATATGTGCCTCTGCCCTTCCACTCAGAAGGTCACTTGGGGAGTTATTCTCAACTCAAGAGAAGGGTTGTGAGAAGTGATGGAGCATGGGGGGCAGTTCTCTATTTTCTTTTAGGAAGGAAAGCCCTTCCATCACTGGCTACAGGGTCTAAAGCTCTGCAGACAATGCCCCCCTCCCAGTCTTCCCCTTCCTTCCCCCCTGAATACACCTGAGCAGTGGCCTAGTCATCCATGCACATTTGGCCAGGTCCTATGAACACTCATATATACACATACTCTTTCGTAGAAGAAAGCTGGGATAGAGGTGGATCTCAGGGCAGAGATTCATGTTGTAACGCGGGGATCATGCACTCCCCACAGAGAATTAGATTAACTGGGAGAATCAGCAAAACCACCCAAGGATTCAGTGCACATTTGCCCCCAACCACCTCCACAGCTCCTCCTTCTGGCCAGGGTCCAACCAGAAGGCAGTCATAGCTAAGTCTTATGCCCCTCTCCAAACTTATGGGCCCAAATTAGTGGGCCAGGGCTGAAGGGGGTCACGGGCTCAGAGGGCATGGGTGGGAAACGTCCTGATTCCCTGTAGAAAAAAGTTCTGATCTCTCATGGGAACCAGG